>NC_060281.1:91086539-91419671 GCF_021613505.1 Equus quagga | reverse complement strand
CCTCCTCCTCTCCCTTCCCCTCCTCCTCCCCCTCCCCCTCCTCCTCTCCCTCCTCCTCCTTCTCCTCCTCCTCCTCCTCTTCCTCCCGCCCCGCTGGTAGAAGGTGTCAGCGAGTGCCCAGTTAGGGTCCAGGCGGTACCATGCCACCATGAGGGTGAGGACTGTGGAGATGAGGATGTAGGCACTAGTCACCAGGCCATGCGAGATGGCGATGGCCATAGGCACTGCTCGCTTTGGGTTCTGGGCCTCTACACTTGAGGCAGCAATGACATCAAAGCCCGTAAAGGCGTAGAAGCAGGTGGCAGCCCCAGCCATGATGCCAGAGAAGCCAAAGGGTGCAAAGCCACCCTCCTCAGTGCTCCAGTTGTGCGGGCGGGCCAGGACAAACCCCAGGATGATGATGATGAAGAGAAAGATGGCCAGGTTGATGGCGGAGAAGATGTGGTTGAGCCAGGAAGAGATGTGGGCTCTGCAGGTGATGAATGCAGAAGCCAAAAGTGCGATGCCAGCAACCAAGAAGTCCGGGTACTGGGCCAGTAAGGGCACTTGCCAGATGCCCACATGGGTCTCAGTGAAGCTGCTGATTTGGTGGCTAAAGATGGCATCCAAGTAGCTGCTGCAGTCACGGGCCACAGCAGCACCAACAATGAGACACTCAACGAATATGTTCCACCCAATGAGGAAGGCCCACAGCTCACCCATGGACAAGTAGGTGAACAGGTAGGCAGAGCCCCTGTGGGGTACGCGTACTGCCAACTCTGCATAGCATAGGGCTGCCAGCAGGGAGGCCACAGCAGCCACACAGAAGGACATGAGCACTGCAGGGCCAGCCATCTCCTTGGCCACGGTGCCTGTGAGCACGTAGAGGCCGAAGCCCACCATACCACCCACACCCAGCAGGGTCAGGTGCAGTGTGGTCAGGTGGCACCGTAGCGACGTCTCTGTGGGGGACTCCTCCAGTGTCTTCAGCCGGTTCAGCTTCTGGCAGAAACGCACCAGGCTGGCTGTGCTGCACAGCCTCTGGGCCATGGTGGGCAGCTGAGATGAGCCCCAAGCCAGATGCCAGCACCTATGAGAGTCAGAGGGGAGTGACAAGCTGCCCAGCCAGGTCTTGACCAGCCTTCAGTCCTTGCTCTGACCCTGCTCTGGGGACCCAAGCCTGGACCACGGGCAGCTTAAGGGCTGGATGAGGCAGGCTCAGGGCCTGGCAGCAGCGTGGGCAGGAGGCCACAGGGAAGTATGGGGATCCCTTTGGGCCACCTCCCAGGGAAGGAAGGGTGTGTTCAGGAATGGCTCTGAAGGTGGGGAGGGGGAGCCCCAGGGAGCATGGCTAGGAAAAGTTTTAGCCTTCTGAGTTCTGAGAGCATAAGGGAAATGAGAGGCATCCCAGGAGCTGAGCCAGGCCTCCAGGACCCAGAAAAAGAACGACTCTGTGGCCCTGGGCTGTGCCCAGGTGGTGACTTGGCCTCAGACAGAGGTGTTCATCTCCCAAACCTCCTCCCTGCTGGGCTGGAGTATCCGCCCACCGCACAGGGAGTGGGGCTGCCCTGAGCCCTGTGTCTGAAGGCAAGGCTTGAACCTGCCCCTGTATCTGCACACATTGCTGGATTCAGCTCTGCTGTGCCCCATCGTCAGGCCCCTGAGCCTTGGCCTCCTTTCTGTCCTGAGTCTGTCCCTGATTCACCTGCTATTGCCACCACTGCTCTTCACCCACCGCCACATTGGCTGCCAGATCCAGCCCTGGGCCCTGTCTCATGGTCACACACGCACTCAGCCCGCACTACCCACACCTCACACAGTCAAGACCAGAGTTCACCAGGTTCTGGGGAAGCCCTATGACTGTGCCCAGTTCAAAGATGAGGAAGCCCAGGACTCCAGGTAAGTGACTAGCCCAGGTCTCCAGGGTGGCCTTGGGAGGCAGGTGGAGGCTAAGGTCCAGGTCTGGGTGGGGTCTGGAGCCCACCCACTTTCCACTGCTGGAGATGCCCTCCTTGATCCCTCATCCCAACACACGGACTCCACCAGCTGGGCAACATCCAGGCCCCTCGACCCTGGGAGGAGTGGGGGCTGCGGGAGTCAGGCAAGACGCTGGTAAGATGAGGGTCTGAATGCGGCTGAGAGGCCCTCGGCAGTCCCTGACCTCTGGCACAATGGGATGGCAGTAAGCCACCCTCACCCACTGATGAAGGAGTGCCCAGCTGTGGGGAGTGTTCTGTGAATTGGCAGAACTCGTGCTGGCTGTTCTGAGCTTCCAGCCACAGACAGTGTCCTGAAAGGAGACAAGTAGAGCCCTGGGGACCACCTCCAGCCCTCCAGCTTGGGGCACCCCTAGGGCCCCTCAGACCCCAATGGCCGCCTCTCCCATCCCAGGAGCACCTGTCAAGACTGGAGGACCCAAATGATGGCTTCCTACTTGTGGATATCTGTAAGAGGTGTCATGGACTGAGCATCTGCTCCATGCCAGTCCCTGTATCATGGGGACACATCATGTGTCTCATCACGTGACCATCACAAACCCCCTCAGGCTTATTTATTCCTGGGGCTGAGGGGTCTCTGTTCTTCTGCTCTTCCTACTCCTTTGAAAGTGGAAAGGCTGGTGTGACAGGGTGTTCTTGTTTACAACAAAATGTGGACAATCCATCCAAGCAAAGCAAAACCAAAACAGTCATCCTCTTCCCCCAAAACTCTCTCCATGTTGTCAGGTTTCTGTGTGGTTTGTGGGATAGGACGTTAGGGGCACCTGCAGGCTGTCTGGCTCAGTGGGCTGGTGACAGGGTGGTGGATTCCCAGGCAAGATGGTGCCACTTGGAGCACTCTGCCTTAGCCAGCCCTTTTCTCCCTTCTGGTATGTGGCTGACATTGTCTTGAGGAACTTCTCAGATGGTCTCCCACTTCCTGCAGGGGTGACCCCTCCCGCACCTCACTCCTGTGTGACCTAAACATAACTGAGCAGAGTTCCTTGTCCTGAAACACCTTCACAGAAACCCAGAAAAATGCATTTCCAAGCAAGAGGCCTGGGCAGTTGTGTAACAGGAGTTCCCCCAAGGCCTGACCGACGGCCACCTGAGAGTGTGCAGGGTTTCAGAGCACTGACTTTTTATCCACCCAGAGAGGGGCTCTCACCACATCCCCTTCACTGGCACCAACATCCAAGGGGTACGTGTGGCCAAGCATGGTCGATGCAGTAAATGGTAAACTTTCAGGGATGTGGGTGTGTCAAGTGCTGGACCCCCAGGAGCAAGGCAATTACATAGAGCAACACATGAAGACGCAGTGAAGAGAACGCGCCAAAAATACAAGATGAAGAGAGAACCCTTCCCGCCTCATCCTACACAGCCAGGAGCACCCTGTCACCACACCCAGCAAAGACATCACAAGGAAACTATAGACCAACATCTTTTATGACTACAGATGCAGAATTGTTCAATTGAATACCAGCAAATTAAATCCAGAAACATATAAAAAGGACCAAGGGGGATTTATCCCAGAAATGCAAGACATGACAATCAGTCAATGCAATGTGCCATACTAATGGAATAAAGGAGAAGAACCACATGATCATCTCAACAGACACAGAAAAAAAACAGTCAACAAACCTGGAATAGAAGGGACCACCCTCAAAGACTGACGAAGACCATCCACGAAAAGCCCTTGGCTGCTGTGCTCAGTGGAGAGAGACTGAAAGTTTTCCCTTTGCTCAGGAACAACATCGGGAGGTCCTCTCTCCACTTGTATCCAACACTTTACTGGGGGCTCTGGCCATGGCAATTAGGTAAGAACATGAAATAAAAGGAATCCAGATTGGAAAGGGAGGAGTAAAACTATCTCTAGCCTCAGAGGACGTGATCTTATGTTAGAAAACCCTAAGAGGTCCACACAAAAAATATTAGAAGTAATAAACCAGTTCAGCAAATGTACTGGATACAAGATCAATATACAAAAATCAGGTGTATTTCTGTACACTAGCAATGAACTATCCAGAAACGAAATTAAGAAAACAACTCTGCTTACACGGCACCAAAAAGAATAAGTTTATGTATAAATATAGCAAGAATAAATTTACCAAAAGAAATGCAAGACTTCTACACTGAAAACTACTAAACATCATTGAAAAGAAGTAAAGACCTATGTGAGTGGAAAGACATCCCACATTCACGGACTGGAAAACTTAATTTGTCAAAATGGCAATACTCCCCAAATTGGCCTGCAGATTCTGTGCAGTCCCTATCAATCAAAATCCCAACTCCCCGATTTGCAGCAATTATCAAGTTGATCCTGAAATTCGTATGGAGATACAAGGGGCCCAGAAGAGCCAGAACCATTTTGAAAAAGAACAAAGTTGGAGGGCTTACACATTCTGATTGCTAAACCAACTACAAAGCTACAGTAATCAAGACAGTGTGTTACAGAAATAAGGAATGGAATAGAATTAAGTGTCCAAAAATATGGACAATTAATTTTTAAAGTTTATGGCCAATTTGAATTTATGGCCAATTGATTTTTAAAAAATAGACTTTCTGTTAATTATCAAGAATAAAGTCAGGTAGGGGCCGGCCCGGTGGTGCAGCGGTTAAGTTTGCACGTTCTGCTTCTCGGCGGCCCGGAGTTCCCCAGTTCGGATCCTGGGTGCGGATATGGCCTGCTTGGCAAGCCATGCTGTGGTAGGCGTTCCACATATAAAGTAGAGGAAGATGGGCACAGATGTTAGCTCAGGGCCAGTCTTCCTCAGCAAAAAGAGAGGATCGGCAGTACTTAGCTCAGGGCTAATCTTCCTCAAAACAAAACAAAACAAAACAAAACAAAAAAGAATAAATTCAGGTAGAGTTTCCATACACCCCAGGCCCTACACATACACAGCCTTCTCCACTGTCAACATCCCCCTCTAGATTGGTACATTTGTTATAATTGATGAACCTATATTGACACGTCATTATCATTAAAGTCCATAGTCTGCATTAGGGCTCACTCTTGGTATAGGATGTTCCATGGGTTTGACAAATGTATAATGACGTGTGCACACTACTACAGTAAGCCCTAAAAATCCTCTGTGCTTCACCTCTTCATCCCTCCTCCCCACTGACCCCTGGCAACCACTGATCTTCTCACTGTCTCCACAGTTTGGCCTTTCCAGAAGGTCATAGAGTTGTAATCGAATCATACAGTATGTAGCCTTTTCAGATTGGCTCCTTTCACTTAGTAATATGCACTTAAGTTTCTCCATGTCTTTTCATGGCTTGATAGCTCATTTCTTTTTAGCGCTCAATAATATTCCATCGTCTGGATGAACCACAATTATTTATCCATTCACCTACTGAAGGACATCTTGGTTGCTTCCCAGTTTTGGCGATTATGAATAAAGCTGCTGTAAACATCCATGTGCAGGTTTTTGTGTGGACAGAAGTTTCCAACTCATTTGGGTAAATGCAAGGAGTGTGGTTGCTGATTCATAGGATAAAACTATGTTCAGTTTTGTAAGAAACTTTCAAACTGTCTTCCAAACTTGCTGGGCCATACTGCATTGCCACCAGCAATGAATGAGTGTTCCTTTTGCTCTGCATCCTCAGCAACATTAAGTGTTGTCAGTGTACTGGATTTCTGCCATTCTAACAGGTGTGTACTGGCATCTCATTGTTGTTTTAATTTGAAATTCACTAATCATACAGGAAGTAAAGCATCTTTTATAGGCTTATTTGCCAACTGAATGTCTTCTTTGGTGGGCTGTCTGTTTAGATCTTTTGCCCATTTTTAATTGGGTTGTTGGTTTTCTTATTGTTGGTTTTTAAGGATTCTTTGTACATTTTGGATAATAATCCTTTATCAGCTTTGTATTGTACAAATATTTTCTCCTAGCCTATGCCTGATCTTTTTATTCTCTTTATGGCCAGTTGATGTTTGACAAGTGCCAAAACAATTCAGTGGAGGAAAGAATAGTGTTTTCAACACACCGTGCTGCAACAATTGGATATCCACGTTCACAAGTGGGCAGTAAAAATGCTAAGTCATACTCTTACCTCACACCTCACACATACAAAAATTAACCCAAAATGGATGAAATACCTAAATCTAAGAGCTAAAACTATACACACACATCTTGGAGATATTGTGGGTTCAGTTCCAGACCACTGTAATAGAATGAAAGTCACAATAAAGTGAGTCTCATGAATTTTTTGGTTTTCCAGTGCATATAAAAGTTATGTTTATACTATGCTCTAGTCTATTAAGTGTGCAATGGCCTTGTGTCTAAAAAACATACATACATTAATTAAAGAATACCTCATTGCAAAAAAATGCTAACTATCCTCTGAGCCTTCAGTGAGTAGTAATCTTTATGCTGTTGGAGGGTGTTGCCTCCATGTTGATGGCTGCTGACTTATCACAGTGGTGGTTGCTGAAGGTTGGGTCGATTGTCACAATGTTTTAAAATAAGCCAACAATGAAGGTTGCCACCTCAATGGACTCTTCCTTTTGTAAATGATCTCTCTGTAGCATGCAATACCATCTGATAGCATTTTACCCAGACTAGAACTTCTTTCAAAATTGGAGTCAGGTCTCTCAAACACTGTCACTGCTTTATCAACTAAGTTTATGTAATATTCTAAATCTTTTATTGTCATTTCAACAATCTTCACCAGGAGTAGATTCCATCTCAAGAAAGTTCTTTCTTTGCTGATCCATAGGAAGCAACTTCTCATCTGTTAAAGTTTGATCATGAGATTGCAGCAATTGCATCTTCAGGCTCCACTTCTAATTCTAGTTCTCTTGCTCTTCCCACCACATCTGCAGTTACTTCCTCCACTGAAGTCTTGAACCCCTCAAAGTCATCCATGAGGGTTGGAATCCACTTCTTAGAAACTTCTGTTCCTGTTGATATTTTGACCTCTTCCCATGTTCTTAATGGCATCTAGAATGGTGAATCCTTTCCAGAAGGTTTTCAATTTACTTTGCCAAGATCCATCAGAGGAATTGCTATCTATGGCAGCTATAGCCTTATGAAATGTATGTCTTAAATAATGAGACTTGAAAGTCAGAATTACTCCTTGATCCATGATCAAAATGACTGCCCAGAACTTGTAGAATGGATATTGTGTTAACAGGTATGAAATCAATATCAAACTCATTGTATCTCTCCACCAGAGCTCTTGGGTGATGAGGTGCATTGTCAATGAGTAGTATTTTGAAAGAAATCTTTTTTCTGAGCAGCAGATCTCAACAATAGGCTGAAGATATTCAGTAAAGAGTGAGGGAAACAGATGTGCTGTCATCCAGGCTTTGTTGTTCCATTTATGGAGCACAGCAGAGTAGATTCAGCACCAATCTTAAGGGCCCTAGGATTTTCAGAATGGTAAATGGGCAATGGCTTCAACTTAAAGTCATCAGCTGTATTAGCCCCTAACAAGAGAGTCAGCCTGTCCTTTGAAGCTTTGAAGCCAGGCCTTGACTTCTCTTCTCTAGCTGTGAAAATCGTAGATGGCATCTTCTTCCAATGTTACTCTATTTCACCTATATTTAAAAATCTGTTGTTTAGAGTAACCGTCTTCATTAATGATCTCAACTAGATCTTCTGGAGAACTAGCTTCAGCTTCTCCATCAGCACTTGCTGCTTCCTCTTGCACTTTCATGTTATGGAGATGGCTTCGTTCCTTAAACTTTATGAAACATCTTCTGCTAGCTTCAACCTTTTCTTCTGCAGTTTCCTCACATCTCAGCCTTCATAGACTTGAAGAGAGTTAGGGCCTGGCTCTGGATTAGGCTTTGGCTTAATGGAATGTCATGGCTGGTTGATTAGTGGGTGTGTGACAGAAGGCAACCCATGCTCTCGTGGAGACCAGAGACACTATTTTCACTACACCATCCTTACTGCTTGTGCAATGAAGCTCTTTACTCTCTCTGATTATTTTGGGGAGTGAACATTTTGGATCACGAGGGCCACATCATCTGTGCCCTCCCCAGGGATGCCTCCTGCATCCTTGTTAAAGATTTATTCTCAGCCTGGAAGTTTGCCGCCAGGTCCTTCCTTAAAAAGGCTCATTGGATTGAGTCACTAATGGAATAAATACACAAATGGAGATCCTACTCATCAATGGCCAGACGATGGCCTTTTGAATTGGAAAAACTTCTATATTCGAAAAATATTTTAGAAAGCTCTTATCACAAGCAGATGTCTTATGGATATTTGTGGGAAGATCAAATTGAAAAGAAAATTTTAAAAATATAATGACTGGCCTGAGGGAATCACTTAATAAAATGAAAGAACAGAAGTCCAACTTATAACAAAGATTAAAATGCAAATTTAAGGGAAATTCCCCTTCTCCTCCCTCCTATGCTCCCCTGTACCCCCAGCTCCCTGTCCCTGACCCTCTGGAAGATCTGGTGGGTCTCTGGGCCCCTGGTTTTAACTCCTCTTCTCAAGACTTAGCTCCTCAGCCACTCTCCTCAGATCCTAAAACCCCAACTCCTCCAGACAGCATCCAGCTGCCCATCTTCACTGTCCTCTCTTTAGGAGACTCACAGGGGCCCTCAGGCCTGACCCCCAACCTAGGGGCACACAGGTCACTGGTGTAAATGCTGAAGCCAGGAAGTGAATTCAGTGGAAACAGCCAGGAAAGGCAGGAAGGCTGGTGTGCTGCCCCTTCCAAGTCCTCCTGCTTTCCAGGGCTCTGTCACCAGGCTCTGCTGGCATCAGGCAGTCCATGCAGGGTCCACTGTGGATGTGCCCTGGACCTCCACTGCAGACAGTTCATGTCCCCTGGACACAGCCCATCTATTAAATTATAAACCTCTCCTGCCTCCATGGTCAGAAGATCCCACTAAATTTAGAGAGGACTCAGAAAGGTTAGTGGCTATTCATAACCCCACCCACGGAGATAGTGGCTGGCTGCTAAGGGGGTTCTTCCAGCCCAGGATTACACTGTAGTTAGCAGACAGGCCAGGGGGCCCCCTCACAGGGGAAATAGAGCGCCAGACCCTCTCCCAGGCCCTCCTGAAAATGATCAGTAAGGGGCTCTGCCTGAGGCTGATACTCAAGGATGAATAGGAGCCATTTTAGAGGCATTTCCTCCAAAAGTTAATGGGTCAAAAATTGAATTATGCACTCAGAATGAGGAACATCCAAAAGCCTTTGTTGAACACATTGTACAAACTTTTCAAAGACGCAGTGCATTGAACCTGGAAGCCCCAGAGCACAGGAATCTCTTAATTTCTGCTTTAGTAGGAAATTTTCTTCCTGACATAAAAAAATAAATTCCAAACAGTGTGGTTGTTTGGTTTGGGCAGCCAGTAAGTGTAATAATGGAGAGTGCTACACAGTTCTTTGAAAATAGCAGAAGAGTGAAAGAAAAAATGAGTTAAAGGCAACTCATCTCACTTTCCAACTTGAATCTCTAGAGAAGAAAACTGTAATTGAGAGTCACTGATGCCACTCAGAGGGCTCCCTATTCGCCTCCAGACACTTGCAGTTCTCGCAGGAAACCAGGGCATTGGGAAGAGATTGTGCTGCTCTTAAGAGGAGGAAAATTAAAAAAAATACCCCTGTTGGCCCCAGCACCCCCAGAAGGCTCGTATTTCTCCTCTGAGGGACATTTCCCCCTTCAATGATGGGGTCAGCTGATCCTCAGTCGCTCCCCTGAGTCACCATTAAACTTAAAATAGAGGATCGGGAACCAGATTTCTTAAGAGACACTGGTGTGACTTTCTCTACTCTCCCTTCAGAGGGTTTATGTTTACTGGTCCCCTCTGATTCTGTTCAAGCTGTTGGAGTCTCTGGGCAGCCTATTTCATGGCCCAGATCCCAGCCCACTGCAACATCTTCAGCCCCTTAGCACTCACCCTGCCTCTCTACTCTCCCACTGCTCACCAGGAAACATTTTTGTCAGAGATTTATTTTGTAAATTTTATGCCACTATAAATTGTAATGAGAAGGTATTTTTATTTCCCTGTTCTCAGACCAAACCCCAAGTCTCCTACTTTCCTTACTAGAGACTTATCTGATTTAAATTCTTCTGAAGAGGAGGAATCTTTAAATGAAGTCCCCATTAGTCTTTGGACTACACATGCAAATGAAGAGGAATTGTTACTGAGTGCAGAACCCGTGCACATTACTTGGAAGAAGAATCAACCATTTCCATCATAACCCAATACCCACTCTCCAGAGATGCAGAGAGAAGAATTGAAAATATAACAGACCCCCTTCTGCAACAGGCTGGACTAGTTCTTACTTCTTTCCCCTGTAATCCTCCAATCTGGCCAGTGAAAAAAGAAGCTGAATTTGACTCAGACGGGAACCAAATCCATAGAAGCCCTCAGAGCCATAGAGTCCTGTATTCCTCAGCATCCTTGGCCCCTCATCCAGCTGTCATTCTGAGCTCAGCTCCTGCTGGTGCAGCCTGGGTGACAAGAGTTGACCTTGCTCAGCTCTCTTGTCAATCCCACTGCAGCCTGACTCACAAGTTCATTCTGCATTTACATTTAAAGGGAGGCCATTCACGTGGACTCGCCTTCCTCAGGGATATTGTGAGTCCCTCTCATATTTTCCCCAATCCTGCAGCCCACCTGGATTCTGTAGCCTTCACTCAAGGCTCCGCTCCTGTTCAGTATGTGGATGACCTTCTACTCTGTAATCAGAGTAAACAGGGAGCCCTTACAGATCCCTCACTCTCCTCAGGGCACGAGCTGCTCGAGGCCATAAAGCCTCCAGACCTGAACCTCAGTGGGTGCAGATGACTGGGACCTACTCAGGACAGGAGCCATGTCAAGGCTTTCAACAGCTCACCCCAAATGCCTTGAGTCCATTTTTTCCACCCCTCTCCCCACAATGAAGAAACAGCTCCATAAGCATCGAGGGGCAGCTGGTTACTGCCCCAGTGGATTCCTGATTCCGCAGCCCTTGATAACCCTCTGTGTGCTCTTCTCCCAGACATCACCCCACAGCCTATTTCCCGGCCTTCAGATCCATGAAACTCCTGTGAAGCCTTAAAATTACCTTTGTCCACACCCCTGGTTCTCTACTTACCTGCTTTTGACAAACCTTTTCATCTATACTGCCATGAAAATAATGGAATAGCTGCACACATTCTAGGACAGTCTTTGCCCCTCAGACGTGTCCTATAGCATATTTCTCATGCCAACTAGACCCTGTGGCATCAGGTATGCCCCATGCTTACCTGTGGTGGCCACAGCTGCCACCCTGACTGACAAAGCCAGTACTCTAATGTTAGGCTTTCCCAGTCATCTCTGTGTTCCCCAGGCTGTGTCTGCTCTTTTCCAAGTTCACAGGACACACCTCTCTACAGGGCACAGACACCGATGAGCAGGCTCTTTTGATTAACACTTTCTTCATCTTACATCCTGTAATACCTTGAATCCAGCTACCTTATTACCCCTCCCTGATGATGGAGAGCCCCACTCCATCCCACGTGATTGCCTTGCAATGTAGAAATGGTCTCAAAGCCGCAAGAGGATCCCTTAGACATCCCTTTAGACAACCCAGATTTACTTCCGTTTTGTGACGGCTCCTGTACATGGAGTTTCCGGGGAAACATAATAACTGGTTATGCCACAATTTCCCCACCTGAAATGCTTGAAGCTTGCTCCTTGCCCACTGTAAAATCACCCACGCTGCTGGATCATAGCTCTCACTAGAGCCTGCACATGAGCAAAAGGGAAAACTGCCACTCTGTACACGGACTCCACATACGCTTTTGGAGTCTGCCATGCTGTGGGCACAGTTTGGAAATCCCCTGGAATCTTTCTTTTTCCTTCTTCTTCTCCCCCAGTACATAGTTGTGTACTCTAGTTATAGGTCCTTCTAGTTGTGGCATGTGGGGCACTGCTTCAGCATGGCCTGAAGAGCAGTGCCACATCCTCGCCCAGGATCCAAACTGGTGAACCACTGGACCACTGAAGCAGAGAATGTGAACTAAAACGTGGGGCCAGACCAGGAAATCCCCTGGATTCTTAACTTCTACTGGAACTTCTATAGCTAATGGACACTTAATTCTATTACAAGCTCTTTACCTCCCATCTCAAATTTCCATTTCCCCATCCAATTTTTAAACCTGACTTTATCACTGACTGATATTATTAATTTTCAGGCAAATTTGCCAGAATCTGAAAAAGAGAATTGGATACAAAGGGTACCAAACAATGATCACATGGGTTAGACACTGGGCCAAGGAACTTCCTGTAGCTCCTTTTCCTTTGACTTTTTGTCTTGCACTTATCTCCCACCAAATGGGACATATGTGCAGATGGGGGATAGTCAAGGAACTAAAAGACAATTGGTATTCCCTGGCAGCCACAAAATTTCTGACCCCATTATTTCCCAGTGCATGACTTGCAAGTCTCACCAAGATTCTGGGGAAAATCAGTGTACCCCAGGAAGTCCTCCCAGCCCCACACTGCCCTGTGTGGCACTCCAAATGGACTTTACAGCCTTGTCCCAGCTTTAGGCTGTTCTCACTGTTTGGTGATCGTCTGCGTGGTTAGTGGATGCACTGAGTGCTATCCGACTAGATGTGCAGAGGCCACAACAGTGGGACAGAAACTAACAACTGCGGTTGTTCCTTGTTCTGGCGTTCTTTTATGGATTGAAGCAGAGCAAGGAGCTCATTTTACTGTAGAGATAAACCACTTGCTTGAAGAAACTCTGGGGCACTCATTAAAATTTCATTACCCACATCATCCTCAATCATCAGGGCAAGTGGAACATAAAAATCTAGACATCGAAAGGACTTTAGGAAAGGTCTGTTAAGAAACTGGACTCAAATGGCCAGAAGCTCAGCCCTTGGCCCTTGTAAACATCCAGAATAATCCAAGTAGGAGACGTGGATTGACTTCTTTTGGATGCCCGATGCCTACTGGCATCTCTAATGCTTCCCTTCCTGGATTAGGTGAATATTATGGGAACTCAAGTGAAAAATTTGAAACTTGACAAGCTGTAGACAAAATTTAACTAGTCTACTTGAAGTATATGATCAACAGGTAAAAGAGGCGTGGCCCCCACCTTGTGACAACACTCACCATCCCTTTGGACCAGGACATCGGGTTTACATCAAGGTCTTTAGAAGAAAAAATGCACCGTCACCTCACTGGGAAGGGCCTTATGAAGTCCTACTGATCACCTACACTGCCATCAAAATAAAGGAAAAATCTTCCTGGATGCTTGCAAACCACATCAAAACAGACCCAGAACTTCACTTTCAGGACAACTGGGAGACAGTCTCCACAGGTGACCTTAAACTAAGGATTTCCAGGGCCAATACCCAGGCCCCAGCAGCAGCCAGCCTCATCAAATAGACAGCTTTTCCCAAGACCATGGGTCAAGAAACATACTTTTCATCTATTTTTCCCACTTGCTTTTAAAGTTCCCTACACACATACACACACCAATACTTTTCCTATTAATATATTAATATATGTTAATTAATATATATTCCTTTTAATCATTTATTAGAAAACTGACTGGAGAGCACTGGTCTCTATCTGTCCACTTCCCCTCTCTAAGTTTCCACTATGGACTCTTTTCTAAGCTGTGTCTTGCTCTCACCAACCCTCTTTTTCTCTTCAGGTTGAGCACAAACCAAACTCCCCCTTATGCCAGTTTATCAACCCATGGCCATGCGAACTAATCAATCTGACAACTGATTATGTCAATAGATAGAACAGAAGAACCTGAACTGGGCTCTATTCCATATAAATGCCTGGTGGACTAAGTACAGGAGATGGATAAATGACAGGGTATGGTGCCCAGGACAAAGAAAACATCACTCTGCCTCTTCTCCTGGTGAGTCTTGTGGGTTCCAGAAAACCTCTAGAGAAGCTCCAGGACTGTCCCTTGCCTGGATTAAGACAATAGGTGAAAGGTGTTCCCTTTGCATTGAAAGTAAACATGACATTGTACCTTACCTGAGTGACATAGTAGGGAAATATTGCAATCAAACTCTGTGGTTTGAGTCCACAGGTGGCATCTTGCAACCTCTCAAGGAAATTGTAAGTGACTCTAACACTACTCCCTTTGGCACAAACATTTGCCCAAGAACCAAATGTTCTGGATGGCTTATGAGCCACCCTTGTCCAATTTGGGGTATTGTGGGTGCCTGCATGGTTAAGATGCCCAATACCACAAACTACATATGAGTGGATCCAAACTCTGGACTCACTTTGTCAGGTGGCAGGACCAGCCTTTATAGCTGCCCGAATCATACTGCAGGCCTCCTGTACCAGCTATTCTGCATCTGTTCTGCTCCCCCAGATTGACAGGAGCACATGGAAAATGGAGATGTTTACGCACTAACAGTGCCAGTGGCAAAGGTCATGGAACACTCCAGACTCTGGGAACTACTGGCACAGTTCCAACTTTGTCTACAAACAACACTGGCCTTTTTATTTCACGTGGCAACAAAGTTCATAAATAGTTCCCAGCTGACTGGTCAGGACGAAGTGGACTTGAACACCTGGCCCTTCTGCCTCCAGATACTCCACCCTAAATGCCAGCCACATTGCAAACTTGGGCTCCTTTGTTCATAAGATTGTGCCACATGAACGTGCCAGTTGAGAAGTCACAGAGAACCTGCTTGTGTATCACAACTTCAAGTTCTTTTCAGCATCAAGTGTCTTATTCCCCAGCTTTGGAGTTTACAAGTTGGTAAAGGTGGTCTTAAATCTCTCCATGATAGTGGAACAAGAGTTCAACAACACTCTGGCAGATCAGAATTGGCTGCCCCAAAATGTGTATCTTTGGCTTGATTATTTTTAAGGACAAAAGACTCTGAAAGAAATTTTGACCTCCTCCCTAACTGCCTGAAAGAATTTAAGATAGAAGGCCTGTCCCCCGGAAAAGCCATGTCCATATATAACTCTGGGTGTAATAGACTGGGAGAATCCTTGTTAAGCCCATTTTTATCAAAGTTCTCTCTCTCCCTCTCTCTCTCACCCTCTCTCACTCTCATCACACTGTCTATAGATGGCCCAGTAAACATTTATCAAACATTTGCTTTTCTATCTCCATGTAAATTGCCTTCCTCCCCTTTAAAGTTCCAAACCACGACCCCCAACGCACTCCTTTGTCCTAAGGTTGTTACAGGCTCTTAACATCAACCCTGATATCAGTTCCCCCACATTGAACCCAGCGTATACAGGGTTAAAACTAAAACCCACCACCCCCTTCCCTGCTTCTCTAGCTCCACTCACATGTAAACATCTGTTTCTTTAAACTTTGACACTTTGAGCATTACAACTAAATGGGAGTTACAAATTGTTAAAAGCCAAGGTGGCCTGGAGTTGGAGGCACACTAAAGTTTAGCTAATCATGTGTCCTTGAAGTTTGCCAGGAAAGCCGCTGTCTCAAGAATATCAAGGAACGGAGGCCTCCTAGAACCCACCTCAAAGAGGAAGACAAGACAATGGCAAAGGACGCCCACCTTCCATCCTCCTATCTCACCATCCCCCTGCCTCACTGCAAGCAGCCTCTCAAGGCCAAACGCAGGCTGGTGGGAAAATGCCAAACTGCACAAGCTACATGCACCGCCTCCCCTACCCGAAACCCCAAATAAAACTCCCTACCCGTTCCTCATCGGGGAGCTAGCAATTTTTGAGGCCTGAGCCCTTGCTTTGCTCCCTGTGCTTGGCATAGTAAAAACCTTTCCTCTTCCACTCAAGACTCTGTTCTCATTATTTGGATTGGCACCGGGTTCAGAGACCGAACTTTCGGTTACAAGGTGAAGATGGTATTTAAGGTAGTGGCTTCTGCCATTTTGGTGAGTTATTCAGGTTTGCTGGGTTTCTCCTACGTATACATGTTTTTAAACTTTGATTTTCCTTGGTTATTCTGTCTCATATCAATTTAATTCTTAGACCAGCCAGAAATGCCTAGAGGGTAGAGGAATAGGTTTTCTTCCCCTACACCAACATGCAAACTTTGAACATACTCCAGTGAGAGGTTAACAGCCTAGCCTCTGTGGGTCTCCAAAATTGACCTACTCTGGACACACCAACTGCCAACAAGGAGGAGCTTGTGCAAGTGTCAGTTAAAAATGTTGCTTTTATGTGAACCAAACAGGGCAAGTGGTATCTAACTTCCATCTATAAAGAGAAGATTCACATTTTCCATCAGATGAATGAAGCTCATCCATTTCATTGGACTGACTTATTCCCAGGATCAGGAACTGGTTTAATGGTGTGTGAGCTCCCATCCCTTCCTATCTGCTTGTTCATCCTCATTCTAATACATGTTCTTTTCTCCCTTTGCTCATTTCTTACCACCCGGCTACTAGCTCATTTTCTCTCTGCACAGTCACCAGCTCAGCTTTTAATATGTGAATCTTCCAGGGAAGCTTCAGAGGAGGGAACTGATACATTCAGGCCAGGCCACCCCAAGATGTGCCACTCTGGTATGTGGGTCATTTCAAGCTGAAGACAATCAAGACTCAGAAGACTCTTGAAGAATATTTGACCTTCCCCCAAATTACCCAAAAGATTTTAAGATAAAAGGACCTGTTCTGGGAAGGAAATTTTGTCATAGATAATTCTGGGTGTGGTTGGCAGGAAGGCATCTAGCAAGGGCCATTTTATCAAAAGATCTCTTTCAGGAGGCTGGCCCCGTGGCCAAGTGGTTAAGTCCGTGCGCTCCGCTGCAGGCTGCCCAGTGTTTCGTTGGTTCGAATCCTGGGCAAGGACATGGCACTGCTCATCAAACCACGCTGAGGCAGCGTCCCACATGCTACAACTAGAAGGACCCACAACGAAGAATATACAACTATGTACTGGAGGGCTTTGGGGAGAAAAAGGAAAAAATAAAATCTTTAAAAAAAAATCTCTTTCAGGTCCCATTGTCTATAGATGGGACAACACAAACATTTGTTTACCAAATATGAATTCTTTTCATCTTCCTGTGACTTGCCTTCTCCCCTTTTGAAGTCTCAGGTCTCTATCTCCCTCTCCTTAGTCCAGAAGGACATATGCACCTCATTTTGCCTGACTGTCTTTGGAATTTTTCCCACTTATTTGAATTCCCTGTGTACACATATTAAACTTTGATTTGCTCCTCCTGACAGACCTTGTATCATTTTTTTTTTTTTTGGAAGATTAGCCCTGAGCTCACATCTGCCACCAATCCTCTTCTTTTAGCTGAGGAAGACTGGCCCTGAGCTAACATCCATTCCCCTCTTCCTCTACTTTATTTGTGAGACACCTACCACAGCATGGCTTTGCCAAGTGGTGCCATGTCCGCACCTGGGATCCGAACCGGCACAACCCAGGCTGCCAAAGTGAAACGTGCGCAATTAACTGCTGCGCCACAGGGCCGGCCCCCCTTATATCATTTTTAATTCTTGCCCAGCCATAAGAACCAGAAGGGGAAAGGAATTCTCCCTCTTCCTTACATTGTCAATTTATAAAAAATGCAATATCTGCAAAGTGCAATAACATGAGGTATGCCTATAATACTCATGGTGACTTTGTCAAATTACCATTTGTTAAGTAGAGCCCCGGGAGTATTGGATGTGAGCCTGGGTTCAACAAAAGACCATCAAGGAGTTGAAACAGAGAAGTTTGTTACTCACAGGTCCTGGAGAAGATGCACAGCACACCTCGATGGGCCACACTGGGAGGTTAAGGCAGAGGGCAGGCAGAGAGCAGGGCAGGACCTGGGGTGTATGCCTTTACTGGGGTTCAGAGGTGGAGTGTTTTGGGGTTCCTGCCTAAGTCTGCATCGGTCAATTCAAGCCAAAAAGAACAAGTTTTTGGTAAGCTTCTTGGGGTCTTATCTAAGGGGCACACAGGGCCAAGGCCCTGGGAGGTGGGGAGAATGCTTCTCACAAGGGCAGTTGCAGGAATCATATCAGGAACTGACATGTACTTGTGACTCTGCCGGTGGCTATCTAGGGTGCGCACTCTTGGGAGGGGCTAGTGTCACTTCAAGGTGCATGCAGACTTCTTGGCCACACAAAATGGATGCCGAGGCAGCAATGCTATGGAGTAGGTTAGCTAAACTCCCAACAAACTCTCAGAAGAAATCAGTACTAAATCTTCATGACTGCAGATTAGGCAAGTGTTTCCTTCTTTCCTTTTTTATGTTTATTGAGGTAACATTGGTTTATAACATTGTATGGGAATCACGGGTGCAGCATTAGACTTCAGCATCTGTATACACTACAGTGTGTGCAACACAGAAAGTGTAGTTTCCATCCATCACCATATAATTGACCCCCTTCACCCATTTTGCCCTCCTCCTGACCACTGTGGCAGCATCCAAACTTCATAAACAGTATGTAACTATATAATAACTCACACTAACCTCTGTGGTCTCCTTTCATAAAAGTTGGTTTTGAGGCTTCTCTTATTGGTCATTGCACAGCATGAAATTGTTGGGGAGGAAGACATCTTCTCTACCCACTCTAGGTCCTTCTGGCTGGGCTACGAATTCAATTCACATGAGACAGAATAATAGGAGAAAATTAAACAAAGCTTTATAACATGTATACATGAGAGAGGCTCAGGAAAACTGAGGACCTCATCAAAATGGTGGAAGCTCTCACCTTAAATATCACCCTCAGCTAAAGGCAAAGGAGGATGTTGGGGTGGGGGGAGTCAGTTATGGGAGGTTACTGGAAAAGCACAGTAAACAGGGGTAAGGTTATATGCAGATTCAAGTCCTTGCCTTCTGCATTGATAAGAGTTTCTAGAGATAAGTTCCCCCTCCCTTCTTCCTGGTACAGAGAGGGAGACACCTTTACAGATGGAGATTTTCTTTACAAATGTAAATGTCTCATACAAAGGGTAACTTCTACTTTTCAGAGTTTCTCTCATATCTGCAGCTTTTAAAAGTTACCAGCCCAAAATAATGCTCTTGCTAAAGAGACATATCTTGGGGTGGCCAATTCCAGTCCCCCACAAAATCAACCTGCTCAAAAAAAATTTTTTATGGGTGAATTTTCCAAGTGTAGAGGAAAAATATCTTCTATTACCTGGCAGGTAAAAGGAAGCTTCTGGATTAGAAGAAATTTGTGCATTTCTTTTTTAGGAGCATTATATTTAGCAAAGGCTTTGTCTTAAAAAAGAAAAATACCATGATTAATACTTTCAGAAGAGCTATTCAGCCATTGTTTGTTGGTATAATGGGATCTTCTGAAGTCGAAATGCCTAAATATGATTTTAAGAGTTCATAGTACTCAGTTGAACCAAATAAATTAAGAAACTTCAGGTGAGGGGGAGGTGGTGATGAGTTGGTGTGAATTTAAACTAAAAGAACTTACACTGACCTTCTCTGAGACAATATTAGCCATTCCAGGTACTTTCCCTTTGTTAGAAGGGTTTGTGCCTCAAGATGAATTTATTGGAAATCCAAGCAACAAAAATTTTGATTAAAATCCTACTTTCTGCATCTCAGAGCCTCATCACAAAGTTGAGAAACTTCTGGAGAATTTGTCCTGCCTTGAAGGGCAATTTTTCTTCTGGCTCAGTATTGTGGTTTGATTGGAACCAGAATTAGCGTATTGGCTGTGAATTAGCCCCTTGTCTTTCACTGACTAATGAGGAGGCAGAATTTCTAGGCTGTCAGACCATCACTCTCATGAGCTAGGAGATTACAGTGCTGGGTTAGGGAATCAGAAAGAACTTGAGGTAGTCTGAGATTTCTGAACTGTAATGTGACCATAATTGCATGATGGGAAAATAATACCCATGCTTAAAGTGATCTAGGTCATGACGTGGCCATTTTGACTGCCTGTTTCATTTTTATTCTGGTTCTCTCTCTCCTTGAGTGAGCTCTAGTGGTAGCTGTAAGGAATTTGTCCATTTCATCTGTGTTGTCAAATTTATTAGTGCAGAGTCATTCATAATATTCCTTTACCCTGTCAATATCTTAGTATTAGTAGTGACATCCTCTTTTTCATTCCTCATTTTGGTAATGTGTGTCTTCTCTTTCTCTGAGTCAATTTGGCTAGTGGTTTATGAATGTGATTCTTCAGCTCAAAGAACTATTAACATGTCAGGTTCATTTTTGCCCACTGCCTGGAAAGCGAAACACCGAGGCGACAAGATTGCAGCAGAGAAAGTGTTTAATCACAAGGCAGCCATGTATGGAAGCGGGAACATGAGCCTCAAATCCCCTTCTGTGAACATAGGGACTCTGGGATATTTACGGGGTAGGGGTCAAGGTGGTCTGAAATGTGGAGACAGGTGACTGGAGGTGAGGAGAGGCGAGGTAACTGATGATCTGTGCAAGCGTGGTCAGACTCCACGCCTCTCCATAGGACACGTGCTCACAAAATGGCAGCATGAGCAGGATCTGAGGGTGGAGTTTTTAGCCTCTTGATGTCAAAAGGTCGCCTATCAGACATGTGCATGGGCCCAGGTGATGAGTTGGTGGTCTCAACCCAGATGGAATGGACAAAGGGGTTCTCATTCCTGAATAACAACTCAATTTCCCATTACCATGGTGACCTAGGCTCCAGGGAGATGTTATCTATAGGAACCTAGTGGGAGTCAGATAGCATATTGCCTGAACAGCAATGGGTGGGTTAAACAGCTAAAAGCTATAATCAGTAATTGCAAAAATGAAAAAGCTCTTCAGTTCCTAGCTAGTTAATGATCAATGGTTAACTCTTAGCTGGTTTCAGAACCAGGTTTTGGTTTCATTGAGTTTTCTCCTTTTTTTCCTCTCTCTGTTTTCTGTTTAGCTTATTTCTGCTCCATATTATTTCCTTTTTCCCTGCATAATTTGGATACTTGCTCTTTTTCTAGTTTCTGAAGGTGAAAGCTTAGGTCATTGATTTTGAAACTTTTGAATGACTTTCTGTGTCTGTGTTCATGAAGGATACTGATCTGTGTTACCTTAGACTGTCATTGGTTTGGGTACCAGGGTGATGGGGCCTCAAAGAGTGAGTTGGAAAGTGTTCCTTTCTCTTCTATTTTCTGGAAGACTTCTATAGGTCATTGGTTTTAGACCTTGTAACTTTTTCCGATATGAGTGTTTTATATATGTTTCCCCTTAAGAACTGCTTTAGCTGCATCCCACAAATTTTGGTATGTCATGTTTTCATTTTCATTCCAGTCAAAATACTTTCTAATTTCCCTTTTACTACTTTCCAAATATTTGGCAATTTTTCAACTTTCTTTGTGTTACTGATTTCTAATATAATTCCAACATTCAAAAAACATATTTTGTAGTATTTGAATTTTTTATTAAGGTGTTTATTAACAGGGGCTTGCAGTTTGTTGAGTTTTTTGAAATTATCAAGTTGTAAAGTTTTATCACAAATTAAAAATGAGGTTCTTAATGAGCCAGCCCTGATGCCTCATGGTTAAAGTTTGGCGCACTTCACTTTGGTGGCCACATTTGGTTCCCAGGCGTGGAACCACACCACTCATCAGTCAGTAGCCATGCTGTGGTGGTGGCACACACAGAAGAAATAGAAGGACTTACAACTGGAATATACAACTACGTACCAGGGCTTTGGGGAGAAAAGAAAAAAGAGGAAGATTAGCAACAGGTATTAGCTCAGGGACAATTTTTCCCAGGGAAAATAAAATAAGATTCTTAAAAACCTAAGTTGACTACATATGAAACAATTGAAAAACCTTTAGTATTGAGAAAAATTAGACTTTAAAGAAACACACATTTGTCATTACAAGAAGAGACATCTTTACATAAAATAATAAAAGTCCTCTGTTGCATAGATAATGCAGATGGTTGTAGTTATCTGGTCAAGAGGAAAGAAGCAAACCCTTGAGGTCTTCCGCTCCGATCTTCTGTTCGGTTCTTGGTGCTGGAATGTCGTCTTCATCTCTTCGTGTTGGATGACTACAGACGGTGGTGGAGGTGGGAAGCCTGCGTCTACGCACCCGCCCTGCTCAGCCCCGGGAGGGGGTTTCTCAGCTGGGGGGCAGCTGCTTTCGTCTCCTGGCCATCTTGTGGTCTAGGGATTTCTTGGCCTCTGTGTTGGTCACTGAAGGTGCAGTGGTGCTGACATTGAGATGGCTGCTTACAGTAGGTCTCCTGTCCTTGATCTTCCTGATCTGTGTGGCCATCCTCTCTGGCTGTCTTTGGTGAGGAGGGCTCCTGCGGCACTGTGGTCTATGTCCCGATACAGCTTCTGTCTACTGGTCTGCCTTGTTCTCCTACACCTGGGTGTCAGTCCCCTCCATCACTTCTCGCTGCACAGGAGGGCTGGAGCACTGTGGTTGTCACTCACAGGGTCTATGCATGTAGCAAGGTGGGGCCTGTGGCCTGCGTGGGGCCTGGCCTTCAGGAGCACTCTCTGATCCCTTGTTCTTTCCCATTCTCACTCTTCTGGTGGTTCTGCTGGGGGGTGTGGAGGCCCCTGTGACATGAACAGCGGCTGTGCTGGCCCCGGGCTGCTGCACATTTACTGTCTGCACTGCAGCTCTGCCAGGCCTGTCACGTTTGCTGCCTCTGCCCCCTTCTCCCTCAGCAGCATCAGACTGCACAGTCTCCCCATCTCCTGCACTGCGAAGGTCCTCGCTGGGCTTCCTCCTCTGTGGTGATGTACAGAGTTCATTGACCTTATGCCTTTCTTATTTAAGAGATCAGAGACCACTGACACTCCTATTGAGGTCCCGGGATGGGAGCAACCTCAGTTTTCTGCATTGGCCCAGGAATGGAGTCGCAGATCAAGACGGTGTGAGGCATGGGGTAATAAGCTCCCTATGTGGGAGCCTATTCATGTAATGAATGCATTGCAGACAGGAAAAGGAAAAGATGACACTGCCTTCTTGGCTAGAAGAGGGTGGTGCCTGTTACATGCCTACCATAGGGCCATAGAAGATTGGGATGGCATATTGAAAGAGAACGTGTTACTGGAGAAAGAGCTGTCTGACTGCCAGTCTCGGCTAGCCATGGTGCAATTTCAGACTTCTGTGTTAGGGGATCAAGCTAGGACCTATCAACATGTTGCCGAAAAGGTGGCTGTGTGTGTGGCAAAGTATAAATACAGCCGCCGTGGGGGGCTGGTGAATGTAAAAAAGGCTCCTATGGCAACTGCATTGGCTGGCCCTGATTGGGATCCTGATACCTGGGATGGTGGCATCTGGGATGATGATGAGAATCCCTCCTTGGATGAGGCGGCTTTGCTGGCCCAGCCCGTCCCTGCCAGACCCCTACGATGATGACGCCTAGAAAACAGGGAGATCGGGAAGTTTGGTGGGACGTGGTGGAAGACTTTACTCAGCAAGAAATTTCAGATATCCTCGCACGGGCTGCCCAACGCCCCACGAGCCTCTGTTGTCCTGGTTAGTTAAGTTGTATAATATGGGGACAGATGGAATACAACTGGACTCAGGAGAAGCTTATAAATCTGTCTGTTTCCACCGAGCCTACTGTGTGTAGTGCTTTTAGAGATTGGAGAGTAACCCCTCACAATGCTCAGGATGGCCATACAGTTGAGGACATGACTCTGTTGTCCGAGGGGCCCAGGACAAATATCCCACTGATGATATGTGGCCAAATGCTGATCAGCCTTGGTACACTTTGAGGGATTGTTCTCAATGAATCAGGGAAGAGGCGATGAAGCGAGCTGTTTTTTTGGGAATGGAGGATGCACTGGTGAATATGCCTCCCAGTGTCCAGATACGCAATCATATCATCAAAACAGCCCCATATGCTTAGAAACAAGTTATGACTTTGCTGTTCAATGAAACTGATAGCCCCATTTCAGACTTGTTAGAGAAAATCTCACAGTTAGGAGATTTGGGGGATTGGAATACTTCTGAGGAAGCTAGTAGCCGCCATGAGGATTTGCAAAAAGGAAAGGAAAGAATTTCTAGGAAGGATATGTTTTCAGCCCTTCTACAGGCAGGGTTCCTAAAGAGCAGATCAATGGGGCAAAAACTAGGGATTTGTTTCAGGAAAAGGGTTTGCATGTATGAAAAGCCTCAGGAGGTGTTCCACCGGAGGAAAAGGAGGTACCCCCACATGAAGGAAAGACAACCCCCTCAGCTCCTCCAGTAACAGTAACTGACCCTTGTTTTTGCTGATTTATAAGCTTGACATGAAACCTTGCCAAACCCCTGCACAGGAGGTGAGGGCTGCTATTAAGACAGATGCCTGTCCTCATGTAGCCCTAACAATTTAGAGCGACAAAATTTAGAGGTCAAAAAATTCTTATTACAGGTTTAAGAAGAAAAGAAATTTCTGCAGCAGCCTCACATTTGACCACGCAGATAGGACAGCTACCAAAGCGAACCTGTCTGGTGATGACAGTTCCAATTCCAGAATGTATAATTGGCATTGACATTTTAAAGGGGCTAACACTGCAGCTGACAGATGGACGATATCAATTTGGAACATGCTCTTTGATGTATTCCACTCGCTCTGTTATTATTGGCTGTATTAAGCATGAGGTGGAATTGCCTCCTGCTACCTCAGGTGTACAAATGAAACAGCATAGAATTCCAGGAAGCCAACAAGAAGTTTCAGATATTGTCTAGGAACATCTTGATGCCAAAGTGTTAATATCCATAACCACAGAGTGGAATAATCCTATCTGGCCTGTTAAAAAGCGTGATGGCTCTCGGTGCATGCCAGTGGACTATCGAGAACTCAGCAAGGTGACTCCTCCCTTAACAGCTGCTGTGCCTGATGTGGTCACCTTAATAGAACAAATACAAAGATATCCTGGTATTTGGTATGCTGTGACTGATTTGGCAAATGCTCTCTTCTCTATACACATCGTTAAGACAGTTCAGTCCCAATTCGCTCTCACCTGGTTGGGGAGACAATATACCTGTACCAGACTGCCACAAGGATATGTACATAGTCCCACTATCTGTCATAGAGAGGTAACTGAAATGTTATCTCGTGCTTTTGTGGATTCTAGTATGTGGCTAATATGTTATATTGATGACATTTTAGTTCAGGGATTAAATCAGGAAGAAGTGGCTACAGCTTTACAGATAATACTAGAAACTTTGCATGAGGAAGGATGGAAAACAGATCCTACCAAAGTTCAAGAACCAGCACAATCTATTACTTTTCTAGGAATAATTTGGAATAAGGGGCAGCAAGAAATCTTGCCTAAAGCAAAACAAAAGATCCTAAGTTTTACCCCTTCTTGAAATAAGAAAGAGGCCCCAAAATTTATTGGTCTATTTGTTTTTTAATGACAGCTTATCCCACATTTAAGCCAAATTTTAGCCCCTCTGTACTGGGTCACCTGAAAGAAATACCAGTTTCAGCGTGGCCAACAAGAGAAAGATGCTTTTGAAAATGCTGAACAAGCCATACAAACGGCTCTAGATTTATGGCCGGTACAAGAGAGAACTATGAGCTGCAAGCCCATGTGGCAAATGGATATGCAAATTGGAGTATCTGGAAAGCAAGATGGGAAAAAGGTACCTTCGGGATTTTGGACTGGATTGTTGCCTAAAGCTGCAACAGTTATGTACCTTTTGAACAGCAACTGCTGTCAGTTATTGGGCACTCTTGGAAAGTGAAGCACTAAGTGTAGGATATGAGGTTATATTAAGGCCTCAAATACCTATTCTGACCTGGGTTCAAGGAGCTCCTGTGTCCCATCAAACTGGGCATGTCCAAAAAGCTAGTAGAATTAAATGGAAATGGTACATCCAGGAAGGATGAAACCAGGACCCAAGGGATAAGCATTGCTACATGGACAAGTATTTGATCCCACACTTCCAGGTTCCTTGGAGGATGGCAGAGAAAGTCCTCAGAACAGGAATCCCCCATTCAGTGGGGCAGCCTTTCCAAACTTTGACAGAAGAACAGCAGCACGCTTGGTTTACAGATGGCTCAGCACAGGTAGTGGCCGGAGCTCATTGGTGAAAAGCAGTTGCTTATAATCCAATCTCTCAAAAGACATTAGAAACCCAGGGAAAGGGAATGAGTAGCCAATATGCAGAACTGTGTGCAGTTTACCAGGCCATCAAGCAAGAGCTAGGAGGACAATGTTATTTATATACTGACTCATGGTCTGTAGCGAATGGGTTGGCAGTCTGGATGCCAAGATGGGCTGAACATGACTGGATGCTTGGTAACCAAGAAATGTGGGGAAAGCTATTATGGCAAGACATCTGGCTGTGGAGTTCCTCAGTGATTATTACTGTATTCCATGTTGATGCTCATGTTCTGCCTACCTCTACAGAACACCTATATTATCAGCTCGCAGATCGTCTGGCTAAGACCGCATCAGTAGTTACAACAGCTGCTTCTTCGGAACCAGCCCAATGGGTCCATGACAAAAGCAGTCACTTGGGAGCCGAAACTGCTTCCAGGTGAACACAGCAGCGTGGGTTACCTGTGACGCGGGATCAGCTCCAGAGTGCCTCAAATCAATGCCCCACTTGCCAAATTCTGAATAAGTGAGCAATTCCCCATCGCACAATGGGGCAAATAAGCATGGGCTTTATCCTGCACAAATATGGCAAATAGATTATATAGGACCTTTGCCCTCACATCATGCAAAAATTTATGTTTATATTATATGTAATATATATATGTATATATTGCATTATATTATAGACACATTGTCTTGGTTTTTGGTGGCCCACCCATATAGGCGGGCTACCCAACAGACAATTATCAAAATTTGGGGAAAATTTTGGCACTCCTCAGCAGATCCAAAGTGATAACGGTACCTACTTTACAGGTAAGTTAGTTCAGCGTTTTGCTAAAGCACACCCTATTGAGTGGATATGTCATATACCTCATTATCCACAAGCTTCTGGTCTTATTGAAAGAATGAATGGTCTCTTAAAAACCCAACTGAAGCACCTAGGGCCCCTAACTAAATGGATGGACAATTTGGAGGAAGCCACCAAAGTTCTGAATAACCGCCCCTTAGGAAACAGCACTCCCCAACAAAGAATTGGAAATTACAGACTCCGTAACAAAGGATATAAAGATAACTATTCTTTCAGATACCCCTCTACAGTGTGGGAAAATATCTCCCTCAGTATCTGTCCCTTATTGAGCTACTGAGGCAACTGCAGGTATAGATTTAACCAGTGCTGTTGAATGTATAATTTCCCCGGGGCAGCAATTTATAATCCCTACAGGGATTGGTTTAATATTTCCTCCCAGTAATTTTGGTTTATTAGCTACACGCTCTGGATGGGCCTTGAAGGGAACACAGGTACTTGGGGGAGTAATCAACCCAGACTACCAGGGGGAAATCAAATGTATATTCTATAATTCTGCTTTAGCACCTTTCAGGGTAACTAACTGTGACCGTACTGGTCAGTTGCTGCTCTTACCATTACTGCACCACCCAACTGCTGAAAGTACAGGACCCACGATGGCCACTGCAAGGGGAGCTCAGGGCGTTGGCTCCACAAATTCCAGATGGAAACGGAGAATGAAAGTATGGGTTTGCAAGTCTCCCCATGCAGAGCCATGAGCTGCGGAGGTGGTAGCACAAAGTCACTTCCGCCACCGTGGCCCTAATGTACCCTAATGATGCCACCATGTATTATGTTCCTAAAACTTTTCTTTCTCTCTGTGAATAGAAATGGCTGTTCATTTGGTGGAAGAGCTGGACTATAACAACTGCTGAAGATTGCTCCATGATGGTGGAAGCCCCGCCAAACGTAACAGTGGGGCAGAAGTGGACATCACATTGTTAGACCAACAACCGTCGGACCTGTGTCATGGACTCTAAATGGACATTCGGTTTTTGATCAAAAACATATTGGACGAACCCCTTATAAGAATTTAACTGATCGAACTATGCAAAATAATTATAATTTTGGTATACAATTATTGTCAGCCATTCTCCAGAGCAGAGGCATACATACTTGTACAAAATATCAGAAGGTACCCCTGATAGCATTTATTTAAATGTTAGTGTATTTGTTAGTGTTATTCCTGATCCTCCCAGTGCCTTAGGGACTGAAAATTTATGGTTACATTCAACTAACAAAGTATTGAATAAGCCTGTTTTTTTGTTTAAGAGATAGTGATGTCCCAATAGACTTTTACAGGTGAATTTATTTGGCTTTGAAGGAACTTTCACTGATTTTAAGAACATAACTGGAACTACTCACCTCACCTGGCAACCAATCAGTGCTACAAAGGCTTTAGAACACTTATATATACCATTAACAGGTACCCTCGTTATGGATTGTCTATGTTTTAACTGCTTCTACATACCTACCTATTGTAACTATTCACAAAGAATAGAAAACTTTACCCCTTGCCTTCCCCCTTGGCTGGTATTGGTTATGTGGGGATGTCGCTCGTCCCTACATTCCATACCCGGCCCCTAAGGCTTGTAATGTAGGACAAATTGTACCTTTAATTGCAGAACACCCAACTGTGAAACTACGTGCCAATCGTGATTTAAGTGCTAGTTGTAATTCTAATGTACATCTATTGCCTATGGCCACAGCAGCTGCCTTGGCTGCTTTGCTATTACCGTACCTCATTTAGTTGTTGAATTACACAAAACTGTACAACACTTAGCATGTGCCCTGACCTCAGGAATCAATGACACCACCCATGCCCAGTCAGTCATTTCTTTAGAATTGCAGGAGTAACGAAAAAATGCTTTGGCTCACCAAGCTGCTTTAAATTACTTATTTTTGTTGCTTGAGTTCCCTTGTACCCAAATTTCTGGCATATGTTGTTTTAATGTTATTGATCATACTTTACGCTTAGATAACATTATTAAGGATTTACAAAATCAAATGCATAATATCAATTATTCCCCTGGCCTATCCTCACGGCTCCCACAGGGTGGGGCAGTTATTTTAAGGATGCCCTTTACCTCATTATACTGGTTTGTCTCCTGTTCCTTGGATGTTGGTTGTGTATGTGTTTAAAACAGGGGCTTTCAGTTCACCTAGTGTCCTATGGGTAGGCAGGGATGTCAGGACCCATAATGTACAGAGTTCATTGACCTCCCTGCCTTCCAGGGACACTGGCATCTGGGGCCTAAGTGAAAGAATGTGTCTGGGCTGGGACCCGGAAATGGCCACTTTGACCCTGATGCCAAGGCACAAGTTAGTAAGAAAATGTCCTGCGTCATGTTCCTTGTCTGGGCTGGCGACTCCAACGGGCACCTGACTGGACTATAGACACATCCAATCCATGGGAACTAAAAGATAAAAACATCCCATCCATGGTAGCAAGAAGAAATAACTCAAAGTATCTAAATGTCTGAAACCCTGAGTCAGAACCCAGAAAATATTAGAATAGAAGGGAGTCTCAGGCATAGAACGATTGGGAGTCTCCCTGAGGAGAGGACACTCTGCCTCAGACCCAGACAGTCGGCATCCCAGCTGCCATGCAAACTATTGGGACTTCCCCAGCTGATTGTGGTGTGGACGTTGTAAGTACCGATTTGATGTTCCCTGCTTCCCCGCTCCTCATTCTGTTCCCCTTTATCAATAAACTCTGATTACTTGAACAACCAAGTAGCCTTGGCTGTACCCTGTCCTGCCCTTTGAGGCTGCAGACAACAGGAGGTCTGGGTACCAGTGCATCTTCCCTGGTCCTTCCTGTGGATGAAACCATATCCACTTCTTACCCTGAACCATTTTACTGTTCCCAAGCCTGTGTCACAATTACCTTCTTGTACCTGCACTCCACCTGTGGTGCTGGGTTTGGTGTTGGCAGCACAGGGGACGGGGGCAGCTGAGGGTCTTGGCCTCGCTGCTCAGGGTGTGGTGGCGGTGGCTGGGCCAGCTCACCCCTCAAGGGTGCAGTAATGGAGACTGGAGCTGGAGGCAGGGCTGCTCAGGGCTCTCTGGGCTCTGTTCTTCCTCCCACTACTGAGCAAACTCTTCTTTGGATTATTTGGGGTTTATTGAGACTCGTCTTTGGATGGTGGGGAATTTGGTCTCTTTTGGCAAATGTCCCCTATGCATGTGAGAAGAGTGTGTCCTTTGCTGTGTTGGGGGGCGTGTTCTGTAATGTCAGTTCGGGCAGAGTGGTGACAGTGCCGTCCAGGGCTTCTGCATCCATCCTCGTCTCTGTCTAGCTGCTCAGTCAGTGATCGAGCGAGTGTTGAAATCTCGGACTGTGGGTCGTCTGTTTCTCCTTTCAGTTCTGTGGGTTTTCTCTGTATGTTTGAAGCTCTGGGTCTAGAATCTACGATTCTCCTGATACACAGCCATCGAGGACTGTGATGCCTTCCTGGTGAATGGCCCCTTTATTATAAAGAAATGACCCTCTTTCTCTGGGAAATTCTTTGCTTTGAAAGCAGCCCTGTTGGTCCTGGCCTGCGCTCTCCCCGCTGGACCCCACGTGAGTGTGCTGCTCCCTGTGAGCTCGCTGTGGGCCAGGTGCTGTCTGGAGGGGCCTGCCTCCCACCCCCAACCAGAGGCCTGTGGGGGCATCAGAGAACTGAGAGACCCGGAGTTCCTGCTAGTCTGCCCACCCAGCTGCAGGTTCAAGCCCACCGTGGTGCTGTTGGAGAAGCATGAGATGAGTGGTGGAGTGGGAGGCCCCAGCATTACCACCTGGTCCCCGTGTGCTGTAGCAATGTCCTTGCTGCCCCCTCTGTGTGCCGTGCACCCCTCCACCGCTGCTGCCCTGCCTCATCCAGAGCAGAGTTTCCTGAATCCCTGCTTGGAGGATGCCCGGTGGTGTGGTCCATCCATGCCAGCCTCCCCTCTCCCAGACCAAGGCCCATCTGTGCTCAGCACGTGCTGCTGTCAACAGAAAGCAGAGGGCACAGAATGCACACCACGCTGCCCCTGTAGCTGCCCTCCTTTCCTGTGGTGGAGCCTCAGCCTGCCGGGTCTCTCTCCTCTTTCCTTTGCCTGTCTCTGGGCTTCCTGCACTTAGCACAGAGTCAGGTCTGCTTTTTTCTCCCTCTGACAATTCACCATGATTAGGTAATTACATGGAATTTGTAAGGAAGCTGATGTGACTATGGGCGTGGCTGGGTTTAAACCCACCCAGTTGCTGTTTGTTTGCTATTTATCCCATTTTTTTTTTGTCCCCGTTTCCCTCTTTTTCTACCTTCTTTTGGGTTAATTATTTGTATGATTCCATCTTATCTCCTGTATTAGCTTCCTGGCTCAGCCAGTTCATTTCATTTTTTGTGGTTGCTTTGAGGATTCCTGCCTCCATCTCCTGTTTGTGCCAGTCTGCCTTCAGGTGACACTGTCCACTTCACGACAGTCCAATTCCGTGTCCCCTTCTTGGCCGTCTGCTATTGATTGTCATATTTTACTTTTATATGAGTTATTAACCCCACAGTAAATCATTATTTTTGCTTTAACATTCAACTGTGTTTCTAAAATATGGTGAAAGTCTTTGATATTTGCCCCATGTGTAGCAGTTGGGTTGTCTGCGTTCCTTGCGTAGTCCCAGCTGTCCATCTAGGATTGTTTCCCTCTGCTGGAGGGGTTCCTTTCACATCTCTTGTCATCGTGCTCTGCTGATGATTAATTCTCTCAGTATTTCAATGTCTGAAAAATCTTTATCCTGCCTTTTTTTTTTTTACAGTTTAATTGAGGTATAATTGACATAATAATAAAGTACTCATTTAAAACACGTAATTTCACATGGGTTAACAGTGATTAACATATTGATAACCCATGAAGCCATCACCTCCATTGAGATAATGAACATGTCCATCACCCCAAAGTTCCCTTGTTCCCCTTTGTGAGCCCTCCTGTGCCCCTTGGCCCTCCCACCAATCTACTTTCTGTATTTCCTATAGTTTTATGTCAATGGGATCACTGAGTTCATTGGTTGCTGTGATTTGGATTCTTTCACTCACTGTGATTATTTTGAGATTCATCCGTGTGGTTGCCCATGTCGACATGGCTCCTTTTATTGCTGAGAATCTTCTTTTTCTGTGATAAAATACAGGATACAAAATTTACCACTTTAAGCATTTTTATGTGTATAATTCGGTAACACTAAGTACATGCACATGTTGTATAACCAGCACCACTATCTGTTTCCAGAACATTTTCATCACCCTCAAGTCTTGTCCTCTGTGGTATATAATCTGCTGCTAATACCATGCAGTGTGTTTTTCATTTCAGACATTATCTTTTTTATCATTAGCAGTTTGATTTATGTCTTTTTAAGAGCAAACATGTTCCCCTTATCATGCTAATTTTTCCTCTACCTTCCTGAGCATGTGGATATATAACAGCTACTTTAATGTCCTTGTCTACTGATTCTATCATCTATGCCATTTCTGGGTCTGTTTTTATTGGTGGTTTTTTCTCTTCATAGAGTCAAATTTTCTGGATTTTTTTTCTATACCTGGTAAGGTTAGATTGGATATCAGACATTATGAATTTCACCTTCTTGGGTGCTAGATTATCTTGGTGTTCCTTTAGCTATGTGTAGGCTTTTTGGGGGATGCTATCAATACACCTGGGAACAGTGTGACCCTTTGAGGCTTGCTTTTCAGCTTAGGCGGCTTCTGAACAGTCTGGAGTGTAGGCCTCACTGGGCCCTGCTTCGGAGGTCCCTGTGGGACTCCCCCAGCTGGTCTGCACAGGGGTCTTCCCTGCAGCCTTCTCCCCCACCGTTCTTGGCTCCATGGTTTCCAGCTGTCTTGACCACCCCGAACCCCAAATCTTCTCTTCACAACTCAGGGGGATCCCTAGGCTTCGGGTCTCTCTCCCTCTGCTGCAGCCAGGAAACTCTCCAGGAACTCTCCTGGGGCAGGAACACGCTGACTTTGTTTCTCTGCTCTGAACCATCACTGTCTCTGCTGCCTGTTGGCCAGTGACCGGAAACTATTATTTCATACATTTGTCTGATATTTTAAGTCATTGCTTAAAACAGGGTGGGAAATCCACCCTTAGGTGGAAGCAAAATTTCTTGACTGCTTATTTTATGTCAATTTTTATATTACTTACTGATCACTTGGAAGATGAGTTCATAATGGCGGTGTTACTGTTCATAGTTCAAGTGTGTCTCTATCCATGTTGGATGGCAGGTGTTCAGATATGAAGTGATCATGGCAGGTCATGGGATGTAATGTCTGTGAAAACCTGCAGACACCAAACCGTTTTACAAATATTAGTTTATAACATCGGGTCCCATTTGCATGTCATTGAAAGACAATGGCCTTGAAGACAAGAGTCTTACCTTTATGTCCTGGTTTGAAGAGCCAATGCATCTTTATCCACAAGGGCCGGCGGGGGTTCAGATTGGCAATGCCTACTGGGAATGGAACTGCCTTGATCATGGAATTCACTCGATGGTCAGATGCCAAGTGACAAAACCATCGGTGGAGGGGATAACTCGTTCAACACTTTCTTCAGCAAGACTGGGGCTGGCAAGCATGTGACCAGAGCAGTGTTTGTGGACCTGGAGCCCACCGTGTTGGTAGGTACACGGACACTTGGGGTGGCTGTCCTGGGAGGGTGGGAGAGCCTTGCTGAGGCCCCCCATGTGCTCCTTTGGATCCCCCTGAAGAAGGGACAGACCTGCAAGTGTATGCCCATGGTCATGTTAGGTCACACACTGGAAGGTTAGTGCCTGAAATGTCCGTGGGGCTCAGGCTCCTAACCGAGAAAAACCTGCTGTGAGGTTGGCCGGCACTAAGATGGGCTGGGGGTGGAGTCACTCGTGGCCTCCTCGGCCCCAGGCAGGTGGTTGTGTAGACCCTGTCTGCAGGGCGCCTGGGCACTGGTCCCTCCTTAGTGCTGTGTGCTCCCTCAGGCTGGGGAAGGAGTCTTGACCAGCATCTTAGACATAGAAAGCTCAGTATAGAACATTTGTTGGGTTCCCCCAGGTTAGAAGTCTGAGGTAGTTTCTGAGGAGAGCTGCAAAGAGAGCACCTTTCAGGGGCCAACCGGGGATGATAAATGTCACCCTGAAGCCTGTGAGACCCAGGCCACATAGGGTGCCCTGATGGGACTGCCCAGCAACAGCCGTGCTGGGGACTGTCTGGCCTGTAAGGGATTTTGAAATTCCACCCTTGGCTGTAGCTACAGGGATGGAAGAAACATGCACGTGTAGAGTTGCCTGTGTGCGGGTGTGAGAGCTCTCCTCCCTTCTTGGGGAACCGGTCACACTGGCATTTGTCCCACGAGTTGACTCCTCTGTCCTAGAGCCATCGGGTGCAGTTGTGGTCTGTGTATTACACAGAGATGTTTCCTGTGAGACACCGATGCGGCTGACCTACAAGGAACAGCACGTGCTTGGTAGAAGGGGACGGTCCCGATCTGTCCACCCTGGTGAGTTAACAACAGGCCTTAAAGACTCACGACACCTGTGTCCTCTTTGTGGATGAAGTGCACAGGGACCCACAGGCAGCTCTTCCACCCGGAGCAGCTGATCACCGGGAAGGAAGATGCAGGCAATAATTACGCTAGAGGCCATTGCCCCATTGGCAAGGAGATCGTCAACTTGGTCCTGGACCAGATCTGCAAACAGGTGAGAAGAGTGCCAAGAAGGCTTCCTGTGGATGCTGTCCTGGACAGGAGGGTAGGCCTTGGAATGTGACCCAGAGGATACTGTGGCAAAACCAAGGCCTTAATCACTAGTCCACAGTCTTACCCTCCAGTGTGGCTGCAGTGCATCCATACGTCTTTACCGTCTGTCTGCTTTGCCTCTAAGAGCCATGCATGTTCACTGTGGAGGGTGTGAATCCTATAATCCTTCAGAGGAGGAGAAGTGACCGGGGCTGGTTGGAGGTTGAGCTGTGCCTTCTGCCCGCATTGGCTCCCGTCCTCTGCTTTCTCTCAGGCGGATCTGTGTGCAGGGCTGCAGGGCTTCCTCATCTTCCACAGCTCTGGGGGCGCCCCAGCTCTGGGTTTGCATCTCCGCTCGCGGAGCACCTCTCGGTGGACTATGGCAAGAGGTCCAAGCTCAGACTTGCCATTTCCCCAGCCCCCCAGGTTTCCATGGCCTTGGTGGAGCCCTCCAACTCCATCCTGACCACCCACATGACCCCAGAACATACTGATTGTGCCTTCATGGTGGACTACGAAGCCATCTATGACATATGTCAGCGCAACCTGGATATCGAGCTGCCCACATGCACCAACCTCAGTCATCTCATTGGGCAGATCGTGTCCTCCATCATGGCCTCCCTGCAACTGTAATGAAAGCCATCATTTATTGAGCAGCAACTGTGTGTGGCACAGTCTGGATGCTGGAGATACAGCAGCCAACAGAGACGCTGTCCCTCATGATGGAGCCAAGGAGACAGGCGGTCAGAGGCCTGTGCTAACATGAGAGCTGGTGTAGACAGGACTGTGCGCTGATGGAATTAACAGCCACATTGGGGTGGAGGATCTGGTAGTGGGCCCCATGCTAGATGGGCTGATCTGGGAAGCCTCTGTGAAGAGGTGATGCTCGACTGTCTCTTTAACAAGATCCCTGTGGCTCTGTGAGGACAGTAGACAGCCAAAGGATCAGTGGGCAGGGGAGGCTGTGGCCTGCAGTGGTTGCGTGTGACAGAGAGGGAGCAGATGGTCAAAAGGTGGAAGCCCCAGGCTTTAGTGCTGAGACCTGAGGAGGGCCAGGTTTGGGAGGGAGCCCACCCGTTGGTTTGAGACAGGCCGAGTTTGGGGTGGAGTGGGGACATGACTGCCTCAGGGAAGCCCTCTTTTGTTCCCCTAGCCCGGCCCATCATGCTCCTTGTCCTCGTGGCTCTGGTCTCACCTGTAGAAGGGCTGCCCCAGGCTCTCTCTGTCCCTGGGATGTGCTGTGAGCTGGGCACAGGCAGGCCTCAGACCTGGACTCTGGGGCTGGCTCTGCCACCTCAGGGCTGGCAGTGGACTTGGCCCCTCCCCGACCCCTCCTGCTGGGCCTCAGTGTCCCTGTCTGTGGGATGGGCTGGCCGTAAGCATCTACCTGTAGGGTCTCCTCCAGCTCGAAGTCTGCACTCTGTTCTGTGAGGATGTCAGAGCTTCGGGGCATGGGCCCCATTTTGTGATGGGTGTGGCTGGCCCCCCTCCAAGGCCAGTCTCTGTGGAGTGAGTGCATGCCCAGGAGTGAGAATGCGCTCAGGAAGGACTCTCTCCCAGGCCTCTGTCCCAGCCCGCCTCCTCCTGACCTGGGCTCTCAGGTGCCTGTGTCAGGAAGATCCATTGAGGCCTGAAGGGCATGGGAGGGAGGCAGTGGGGCCACCCCTGTCCTGCAGGAGCTCATCCAATGGCCACAGGAGACTGGGACACCCATGCTAAGCAGGGAGGGGAGCTTGACTGCTCAGTGGTCCAAGGAAAAAGAGCCACGGGCCCTCTGAGGAGGGGCCTCCAGGCAGGAGGACTCTTGACAAAGATGGTGGTGGGATGGAGAGGGGAGAGCATGCTAGGCAGGGAGAATGGCTTGAGCAAAGGGGCAGAGGTGGAAGGGACGCACGTCTCAGGAGGGAGGAAGATGCTGTGGATGGGGGCTCAGAGCCCAGGCTGGAGCCAGTCACTCCACCAGCACCCCATCCTGGAGTAGGCCTTGCACAGCTCCGCCTGAGCCCTCCCCTCCAGGGACTCCGGCCCTCCCTTGGCTCTTCTGTGCCACCCCTGTGCAGCTGCTACCTGCCATCCTCTGGATTCTGTGTTTTCTGGAGTCCCACGTCTGCCCATGGAGCTACCAGGGACAGCCTTGGGCAGGGGCTGGAAGAGAGGATCCCTCACCCCACCTCCTTCCCAGGTCACTGTGAACTAGTGGCACCAACAGGGAAATGAAGAAGGCAGCCACCTCCTGTAGGGGATTGAATGGTGATCCCCCAAAAGATATGTCCCCCCAGAACCTGTGAACGTGACCTTTGGAAAAAGAGTCTTTACAGATGTAGTTGCTGAGGATCTCAAGGTGAGAGCATCCTGAAGCATCCAGGTGGCCTTAAATCCAGTGACATGTCCTTATAAGAAGAGGAGAGACACAGACACAGAGCAGAAGACACAGAGAAGCCCTGTGACACCGGAGGCAGAGCCTGGAGTGGGGCAGCCATGTCACAAGGGACGTCTGGGGCCAGCAGAAGCTGGAGGAGGCAGGAAGAGCCTAGAGGCTCAGAGGGAACCCAGCCTGCTGATGCCATGATTTCAGACTGCCGGCCCAGCATGGGGCCCAAGCCGTGGCCCACCCTACCATCCAGTCTCCTTGGACCCACCTTGGTCCCTCTGCCTGATGGTGGTGTCCTGAGTGGCCAGGTCAGCTCAGGATGCTGGGGTGTCAGCGATGAAGTAAGGCACCTGGGGGGCAGTTGGGTGGGAGTCAACGTTCAAGCAGGTAGGTCGGGGACCAGGGCGGGTGCTGCCCTTGAACTGGGGCAGGAGGCAGAGGCACCGGCCCTCCTCATGAAGCCTGAGATCATCGTCCTTCTTGTGGGTGGATTCGCCCGGAACCTCCATGCTTCTGGACGTCAAAATTCCACATCCTCACCTTCTCTCCACCGGCCCCATGATAGGGACCCAGATCCAGTGAGTCAGAGGGTCTCTTCTTAGACACTAAAGCCACACATCTGAGGCCAGGCCTGTGAGCCCACAGGAAGGGCACAGACCCCAGATTTAAGAGGTGGAGGAAGAAAGAGGGGGGCATCTGGGAAACATGGGAGGGGTCATCCTCTCAGCATGTTCCACAGGTTGTAGGTCTGGGGTCCAGACTGGGTCCGCCCAGGCCACGTTCCCTGTGGCCACACTTCTCACAGAAGGTCCTGCACTGGGCTGGGTGTCTGCAGTGCCAGGGGCCATGGAAGGTGACACAGAGGATGACAGGCCTGCACAGCGAGCAGGGGCTGGAGTGCTGAAGTCAGCTGACTGACATACCACCTGCCTTTAGACCCCAGGATCCCCAGTCCTCAGGAAGGAACAGCCCTCTGGGCTTGGCCTCCTCCCCTGGAACTGAAAGTCTCCCGTGACCACACTGCCTCAGTTTCTCCGGGTCCCCTCGTCCTCTGACCAGATTAAGATAATCTGGAACCTTCTCCCCCATTCCAACTCCATCATCTGGGGACTCCAAGAATCCCAACTAAAGACTCTGGGCAGTGTGTCCCATGTTAACTGCCCAGAGGTCCGGCCATGTGAGGGAGGGGAGGGGACACAACCCTCATTGCCCTGTCATCCCGAGTCTGCAGGAGTTCCTGAACAGCAGCTTAATTCCAGTGAGTCCGCCCCACCTGGAGGACAGAGCCGTTCTCCTGACACCAGGTCCATCAGGGACGCCGTCTCTGGCCCCACGTGCTTCCTCCCGGGGATGCTTGGAGGTGGGAGATGGGCCTGTGCAGAGCTCCTGCTGTCTCCCACTGTCCTTGACTCCCTTCTCTGCTGCCCAACCCCTGTGCCTGGCTGTGGCTTCTGCAAGGGCAGCCCAGGCCCTTGTCCTCATGGACCCATGGCCCAGCCAGGAGGCCCGGGGCCTGGGGACAAGTGCTCAGAGCAGGCAGCATGGGGATGAAGTTGGCTCCCGACCAGTCCTCCTCCCTCTGGGGCAGGGAGGGAAGGTGCCGGTCTGTCCCCACAGTGGCACAAAGCCCCCACTGTGGGACCGCCGGCCCGGCCGAGACGCAGCAGCAGGCTCTGCACCTGCCCGAGGAGGAGAGGTGCTGGAGCTCCCGGCTCTGATGCCTCAGGCAGGGTGGCGGGGAGGCAGGCCCCCCCAGGCAGACAGCCAGGTGTGCTCATCTGGGCCCTGGTGTGGACCTCAGGTGGCCGGAACCCACGGAGATATGCTCTGCTTCGCCCTCCTCGCCCCACAGGCCCACAGGTTCCTCCCGTGGGACATCGGCAGGAAACACAGTAGACTGGGAGGGCACACACCGACTCTGGGGGCTTTTATTTTCTTCTTTATGCTTCTCTGCTCTTCCCAACATTTCTGTAAGGAACACACATCGCAGGCTGAAAATGACAGCAGCAGCCTCCTTTTATTCACCAGCTCTTCTCTTCTCTAGTGTGTGAGGGATCGTGGCACACACTCAGATAGACCAGAAAGATGTCAGGTGAGAAGGAAAAGCCCTTCTGTGTCCTTGCAGCCCCGCCCAGACAGAAGCGCATCCACAGCTGCCTGATGGACCTTTCAGGAAGCATCTGTGCACAGGCCTCAGTCCCCTCTGCATGTAGGCCACCTACCCAGCCTCGGTCTCTCAGATGGGGACAGAGAGCACCTGCTCACTGTAAGGTGATGTTATGAGAGAACACATCACTCGAAGGGCCTGGGTACATCCAGGTTCGTGGCAGCTTGAGTCCAGCAACCGAGAGGTGGACACAGCCCAGTGTCCACCGATGGATGAAAGGATAAACAAATGTGCTGTATGCACACGCTGGAGTACCATTCAGCACGAGAAAGAATGGAGTACTGTCACGGGCTACAACATGGATGAACTGTGAGGACATTATGCTGAGTGAAATCACAGTCACAAAGGGACAAATACTGTATGGTTCCACTTCTGCGAGGGACCTAGAGTAGTGAGACTCACACAGAGAAAGTAGATGGAGGATCCAGGGGCTGGGGAGGGGGCACGGGGGTTAGTGTCTAATGGGGACAGAGCTTCACTCTTGGATGATGAGCACGTTCTGGAGATGGATGGTGGTGACGGCTGCACAACAATGTGAATGTACCTAATGCCACTGAACCCTACTCTTAAAAATGCTTAAAATACCCAGAAATAAACCCACACATCTCTGGACAGCTAACCTTCAACAAAGGAGCCAAGAACACACATGGAGAAAGGAAAGCCTCCTCAATAGATTGTGTGAGAAAACTGGACAGCCACATGCAGAAGAATGAAAGTGGACCATTATCTTACACCAGACACAAAAATTAACTCTAAATGGATTAAAGACTTGAATGTAAGACGTGAAATCATGAAACTTCTAGAAGTAAACATAGGCAGTACACTCTTTGACATTAGTCTTAGCAGCATATTTTCAAGTACCATGTCTGACCAGGCAAGGGCAACAATAGAAAAAATAAGCAAAAGGGACTACATCAAACTAAAAAGCTTCTGCACAGCAAAGGAAACCATCAACAAAATGAAAAGACGACCTAACAATTGGGAGAAGATATTTGCAAACCATATGTCAGATAAGGGGTTAATATCCAAAATATACAAAGGACTCATACATCTCAACAACAAAAACCTAACAGCCCAATTAAAAAATGGGCAAATGATATGAACAGACATTTCTCCAAAAGAAGATAGACAGATGGCCAACAGGCACATGGAAGGATGCTCAACATCATTAGCTATCAGGGAAATGCAAATCAAAACTCCAATGAGGTATCACCTCACTCCGGTCAGAATGGCTATAATTAAGAAGACAGGAAACAAGTGTCGGAGAGGATGTGGAGAGAAGGGCACCCTCATACACTGCTGGCAGGAGTGCAAACTGGTGCAGCCACTATGGAAAGCAGTATGGAGTATCCTCAAAAAATTAAGAATATATCTACCATATGATCCAGCTATCCCACTGCTGGGTATTTATCCAAAGAACTTGAAAACGCAAATGCATAAAGATACATGCACCCCTATGTTCATTGCAGCATTATTCACAATAGCCAAGACTGGAAGCAACATAGGTGCCCATCAAGGGACAAATGGATAAAGATGTGGTATATGTACACACTGCAATACTACCCAGCCATAAGAAAGGATGAAATCCGGCCATTTGTGACAACGTGGATGGACCTTGAGGGCACTATACTAAGTGAAATTAGTCAGAGGGAGAAAGTGAAATACTGTATGATCTCACTCATAAGTAGACAATATAAACAATAAACAAACACATAGAGACAGAGATTGGATTGCTGGTTCTCAGAGGGGAAGGGGGAGGGAGGAGGAGGAAAGGGGTGGTTATGCACATGTGTGTGGTGATGGGTGGATGGTACTTAGTCTTTGGGTGGTGAACATGATGTAATCTACACAGAAATCGAAATATAATGATGTACACCTGAAATTTATATAGTGTTATAAACCAATGTCACATCAATAAATAAGTAAATAAATAAATAAATGCTTAAAATGGTACATTTTACATTATATATCTCTTAGCACAATAAAAACAGAGTAAGTGACTTCAATGGCAGCTCTCATGGTCACTCGAACTCCTGGGACAACATCGTAACAGCAGTTAACAGTGGGAGGGCGCGTGCCAGGCACCCTGCTGCATGCTGTACATAGAAAGCGTTAACTTGGCTAATCCCGTGACAATCCCAGGACGAGGTATTACTGTGACCCCATGTGACAGAGGAGGAGACCGTGGTGCACAGAGGTGAGTGACCTGCTCTCTGTCACACAAAGCGGTGGAGCAGGGCTCATGGGTGGATAGGCGGAGCCCCAGCCCGCACTTGGACCACTTGGGTGGGGGTGGGGGTAGGTGGGGGCACCCCCGGGGGAGACAAGGGAGGGGTCCCCTGCAGCAGAGGCACTGGGGGCTCTCCCTCTCCCATGCCCTCCTCCGGCCTCTTGGACTGGGTGGATGAGCTGCTGGGAATAACTAGGGTCACCGGGGCATGGTGGACTTGAGGGGCAGTGTGGGATCTGAGGGTGCAGGCACCTCCATCGGGGACCCCCATTCCACACCCACTGAGTCCCCACTTGGGTCCCTGCTGCCCTCAGCCTTGTTGGGCCAGCAGGCCATGGACTGTCAGCTGGTGTGGGGTCCCCACCCTTTGACCCCAGGGTTCAGAGCAAGCAGCTTTGGAGCTGGGGGCTGGGTTCTGCCTGGAGCAGGCTCCAGGGGCCCGGGTGAGGGGTGGTCTGGGGCTGGCTCTACATGCAGGATCCTAGAGGATGCTGTGCACCCTGAATTGATGCAGGGGAATCTTGCCTTTCCCAGAAATGGCTAGAATCCCTGGGGCCTCTTTAGGGATGCGATGCCACAGGTAGGGGTTGGGTAAGACGTGGCCTCAGGATGGGAGACCCCCCTCCTGCGCTGCCGTCCCCCTCAGTGGGTGGAGTGGGGCGCACCTGGGAAGTCTCCAGGCCTCAGGGAGCCAGTGCTCCACCCACTCCCCGCCAGCCAGAAAAGAGTGCCCCCTGGACCCTGCTTGTCTCTGTGCTGCTCCCAGTTAAATTCCCTGGGGAGGAAAAAAAAGGAAACAAATTCTCTGGGAGGAGAAACCCTGAGTCTAATGAACATTTCAGCTTCTCACTGAGAAATCCTTTACCGCGTTCTTCCAGGCCAGCACTGATGCAGGGAGAGAAGGCGCCCAGGGTTTGGGCAGGGGGATTCGGGGAGAGCAGTGAGCAGGGGAGGGGACGGCCCACCTTGGTGTAGGCCCCTCTGCACAGCTTGTTGGCTTCCTCTCAGACCAGCAAGGGAGCATTTAACCCATCTGTGTCAGACCCCCTGGAGGGGAGACAGATTGTGCCTCTGCTGATGCCCTGGACCCCCACCCTATTGCTGGGTTCTCTGAAGCTGGGACCCTGACTGCTGCTCTGTGTCGACCCTCCTGCTACCCCAGGCATGGGCTCTTCTGTGAAGGCACTGGCCTCAGGAGCCTTCATGGCCCAACCAGCCCTCTGCTGCCCCCCTGTGGCCGTGCAGAGGAGGCTGCCCATCCTGGCCTGGCTGTCCCAGGACTCTGTGCTGTGGCTGAAGATGGACTTAATGGCCAGGTTCTAGGTCGGGCTCAGGGTCACTCCCCAGTCACCCACCTGTGCTGAGGGGCCTGAATCCTGCCCCAGATGACATGTCTGCCTTTGCTGCACGCTGCATGCCACGCCCACGGCCTGACCCCACTCCAGGTCTCAGCGCCCACCTGGAAGCCGAGGAGAAATGTACAGTATCCCCTCCAGACAGTGGGGCACCCAGGGCTCCAACCCCATGGGACCCAAGAATCCTTGGTTTACAATCTAGAGCATGTGAGTGCCTTTGGGCAGACACATGTCCCTGTACCTGCTCTTGTCACGCTTATCACACAGGCACCGAGCTACTTCTAGATTGTGTGATAGGGCCAGCGGGATGGCTCACCGTGGCCTTAAGAACGCTTTCTCAGACTCACACACTCACATAGAGCACACAGGCCTTTGTGCTCCCGCGGGTGGCACCCAGGTGGTACCAGATGGGTACAGGGAGAAAAGAGGTGCCCTGGTCACTGCAGGTCACACTCGTGGGTGACAGAGGGTGAGTGGTTACCCTGCCTGTGTGCGCTGGTGTGCCGAACATACCCAATGGATACACAGACCCCTGTGCTCAGATGTCTACACCAGGGACGCTGTGGGCTTGCCATGTGCCTCCTGGGGGCTCATCGCTCTCTCTCCCCAACAGTCTGGCCTCTACTCTGCCTTCATGGGTGCTTCGTGTAGGTCTTCCTGGCACCTCCCGGGATGTGACTCTGGCCCCCATGGCCATCATGTCCCTCCTGGTCTCCTTCTACGCCTCCGGTGAGCCCGCCTGTGCTGTGCTACTGGCCTACCCGTGGGGCTCCTGCCCTTGGCTAAGACCCTTGGGCCTTCCTGCTGTGGTGGGGGCTGCGGTTCTGCTCTTCCTGAGGCCCCAAGGCCCCTGCCTCCTGGGGCTGCCCCTGCCCTCTGCATGTCCTTCTTTGCATTCTGAGTGCTGTCCCTGTGTGTGTGTGTGGTGGGGGGCGGGGGGTTACAGGTTCCCTCAGCCCTCAGCCCTCGCCTATTCTGCTGAGAGGCCAGGACACTTAGAGATGCGCCCAGAGCCTCAGACCCCAGCCTTCTTTTCCTGCTCTACAAACCAGTCCAAACAGGGTGTGTCACCATTGGCCCTTAGCCCCAGTCCCACCCACACCCCATCTCCCAGCCCGTGTCCACCCATGTCCTCTGGGACCAGGCAGACCTGTGACCACTCAGTATTTCCTCCTGGCTGGCCGGGGTTCCTGCTGGACGTCATCTCCTGCCCCGTCAATCATTAAAGTTTTCACCTCTGCTGCTACCGTCACCATCGGCTTCGGGCAGATCAGGGTGGGCTCGCTGTTGGCACCAGGGCACCTGCTGGGTAGAGGACCAAGGCTGGCCTGGTATGTGCGGGCCAGTTGATGTCCTGCTGTTCCAGAGCTCAAAGCACACGGTGCTCATGTGGGTCTCCATGAATAAAATGACCCCTTGGGGGATACTTTGGGGGAGGGTCAGATTCTACCACAGGTCATTTGTCGACCAGTGATGAAAACCTCGCTCTGGGTGGAATCTCCCCCCAATGTGCTTGGCTCCCTCGCTGAGTGGTTCTGTTCTGCTGCGTCTGCTGCACACTCAGCCAGCAGCCGCCACAGGTCCCGAGCATCCTGCCAAACTTCCACAAGCAAACGATTTCCCCACACTCATTTAGCTAGATGATTCATTTTATGTTTTTTTTTCCCAGTTTCTGTTGACTGTGTTTCAAATGCCCTGCTTCTCTATGTTTCTATGTAAATCTCTACAAGAAGCACTAGATCAGTGATTATTGGATGTCCGAGGCCGTCATTGGTTCTCGTTTCCCTGGTCTGACATTCCTGGGGGGCAGGAGCTGACTTGCTCCCGACCGTGGCCGCCCAGCGCTGTGCTTGGTACAAAGCAGGTCAGCACTCAGGTGGGTGTGCAGAGTGGACCTGAGCTGCTTTGAACTAATGACGCCATGGGGCCCCTGCGTTGTGACCTGGTGTCCCCACCTGGGCCTCTCCAAGGCTTGGTCCCCACGGCCAGGCTTTGCCCCAGGCTGGCCTTGGACAGTCTTCCCTGACGGCGGGCAGTGCGCAGATCAAGGCCAGGAGGAGACGTGTGTGTGAGAATCAAGCAGCTGACACGTCTTCCCTCTCGCTCTGGGCTGGGGCTGGATTCACACTTTCCCTGTGCTCATTTCTCACCACACCCCTGGGGGTAGGTTTCTCATATCTCCATTTAGGGAGGAGGGAACCCCTTAGAAAGGTGGGGTGAGTACTATTTGTATATTATGTGCATGCACATATAATATTTGTGTATTATGTGCATGCACATGTCAGGGGGAGCTTGGCAACTGCTGTTTCCTGGGATGGTCTGTCCTTTATTCTGGAAACGACATCCTTCCTTTTCAGTGTCAAGAACGCTCCTTGATGTGATCATTGTGCACACACAGGGCAGCTTCTTTATGCATTTGTGCTTGGTGACCCCAGGCCTCCAAAGTCATTAAACCTTGACTGTGTCATGAAAGTCACTGGAGAGCCCCTGGGCTGGGGTGGGTGGGGGTCCTCCTGACCTGCCAGGACAGAACAGGGGAGGTGCAGGTTGGAGGTGTCACTGGCTAAGTAGCCAGGACTTCTGTGGCACCAGCATCTCAGGCACCTTGGCCCTGGTGAGCAGTCTGCACCCAGGAAAGTGTATTATGGTCGGTGATGGTCACGTGAGCTGAGGGGGGACAAAGATTGGCATCACGAACAGGTGCACAGCTTTGTGACACATCCAGAACCACTTTGTGTTTGCTCACTCGTGGAAGGTACGTTAAACCCTGATAGATTTTAACAGACACTCACCCTGCACCATCACTGCAAAGTACTGAATTTCCCATGATCCTCGTTTCTCTGCCTGCTGGCTGTGCTGACCCGCCTTTGTGTCTGTTGTCTGACAGAGCATTTAGGGTTGGATTCAGGGTCAACAAAGAGCCCTTTGCAAACACTGTGGATTCTTTTCAGTTGTATCCTGAGGCGTCTGTCACGTCTGGAATCCACTCCAACCACGAGGAGGAGAGTCCCTTCAGTGCCTGTGAAATGGACTCTTCACAAGTTTATAGTTTTAAAACTGGGAATCTGGAAGATTCAATTCTTCATGAGTCTAAAATTTTTATTTCTTTTTTTTATTGAGTTATTGATAGGTTACAATCTTGTGAAATTTCAGTTGTACATTAATGTTTGTCAGTCATGTTGTAGGTGCACCACTTCACCCTTTGTGCCCACCCCCTGCCCCACCTTTCCCCTGGTATCCACTAAACTGTTCTTAGTCCATAATTTTAAATTCCTCATATGAGTGGAGTCATACACAGATTATCCTTCTCTCGCTGGCTTATTTCACTTAACATAATTCTCTCAAGGTCCATCTATGTTATTGCAAATGGAATCATTTTGTTCTGTTTTGCAGCTGAGTAGTATTCCATTGTATATATTACCGCATCTTCTTTATCCATCCGTCTGTTGCTGGACACTTAGGTTGCTTCCACGTCTTGGCTATTGTAAACAGTGCTGCAATAAACATTGGGGTGCATAGGACTTTTGGGATTGCTGACTTCAAGCTCTTTGGATAGATACCCAGTAGTGGGATGGCTGGAATGTACGGTTGTTCTATTTTTAATTTTTTGAGGAATCTCCATACTGTTTTCCATAGTGGCTGCACCAGTTTGCATTCCCACCAGCAGTGGATGAGGGTTCCTTTTTCTCCGCAACCTCTCCAACATTTGTTGCTATTAGTTTTAGATATTTTTGTCATTCTAACGGGTGTAAGGTGATATCTTAGTGTAGTTTTGATTTTCATTTCCCTGATGATCAGCGATGATGAGCATCTTTTCATGTGCCTATTGGCCATCAGTATATCTTCTTTGGAGAAATGTCTGTTCATGTCTCCAGCCCATTTTTTGATTGGGTTTTTGATGTTTTGCTGTTGAGTTGTGAGAGTTCTTTATATATTAAGGATATTAAGCCTTTGTCAGATATATGACTTGCAAATATTTTTTCCCAGTTAGTGGTTGTTTTTTTGTTTCAATCCTGTTTTCATTTGCCTTGAATAAGCTCTTTAATCTGATGAAGTCCCATTTGTTTATTCTTTCTATTGTTTCCCTTCTCTGAGAAGGCATGGTGTCCAAAAAGATCCTTTTAATACTGATGTCAAAGAGTGTACTGCCTACGTTTTCTTCCAGAAGCCTTATGGTTTCAGGTCTCACCTTTAGGTCTTTGATCCATTTTGAGTTTATTTTGGTGAATGGTGAAAAAGAATGGTCAATTTTCATTCTTTTCCATGTGGCTTTCCAGTTTTCCCAGCACCATTTGTTGAAAAGACTTTCTTTTCTCCATTGTATGCCCTCAGCTCCTTTGTCAAAGATAAGCTGTCCATAGATGTGTGGTTTTATTTCTGGGCTTTCAGTTCTGTTCCATTGATCTGTGCACCTGTTTTTGTACCAGGACCATGCTGTTTTGATTACTGTAGCTTTGTAGTATGTTTTGAAGTCAGGGATTGTGATGCCTCCCGTTTTGTTCTTTTTTCTCAGGATTGCTTTAGAAATTCGGGGTCTTTTGTTGCCCCATATGAATTTTAGGATTCTTTGTTCTAATTCTGTAAAGAATGTCATTGGGATTCTGATTGGGATGGTGTTGAATCTGCAGATTGCTTTAGGTAGAATGGACATTTTAACTATGTTTATTCTTCCAATCCATGTACATGGAATGTCTTTCCATCTCCTTATGTCGTCATCCAATTCTCTCAGAAAGGCCTTGTAATTTTCATTATATAGGTCCTTCACTTCCTTAGTTAAATTTACCCCAAGGTATTTTATTCTTTTTGTTGAGATTGTGAATGGTATTGTATTCTTGAGTTCTTTTTCTGTTGGTTCATTACTGGAGTATAGAAATGCTACTGATTTATGCAAATTGATTTTATACCCTGCAACTTTGCTGTAGTTGTTGATTACTTCTAACAGTTTTCCAATGGATTCTTTGGGGTTTTCTATATATAAGATCATGTCGTCTGCAAACAGCGAGAGTTTCACTTCTTCCCTCCCTATTTGGATTCCTTTTATTCCTTTTTCTTGCCTGATTGCTCTGGCCAGGACCTCCAGTACTATGTTAAATAAGAGTGGTGATAGAGGGCATCCTTGTCTCATTCCTGTTTTCAGGGGGATGATGTTCAATTTTGCCCATTGAGTATGATGTCGGCTATGGGTTTGTCGTATATGGCCTTTATTATGTTGAGGTAGTTTCCTTCTATGCCCATTTTGTTCAGAGTTTTTATCATAAATGGCTGTTGGATCTTGTCAAATGCCTTCTCTGCATCTATTGAGATGGTCATGTGGTTTTTATTCCTCAGTTTGTTGATGTGGTGTATCATGTTGATTGATTTGCGGATGTTGAACCATCCCTGTGTCCCTTGTATGAATCCCACCTGATCATGATGTATGATTCTTTTGATGAATTGCTGAATTCTGGTTGCCAAAATTTCGTTTAGAATTTTTGCATCTATGTTCATCAGTGATATTGGCCTATAGTTCTCTTTTTTCGTGGTGTCCTTGTCAGGTTTTGGGATCAGCGTGATGTTGGCCTCATAGAATGTGTTAGGAAGTGTTCCATCTTCCCTAATTTTTTGGAATAGCTTGAAAAGGATGGGTATTAAATCCTCTCTGAACGTTTGGTAGAATTCCCCAGGAAAGCCATCTGGTCCTGGGGTTTTATTCTTTGGGATGTTTTTGATTGCTGTTTCAATCTCTTTCCTTGTGATTGGTCTGTTCAAATTGTCTGCCTCTTCTTGAGTGAGCTTTGGGAGATTGTAGGAGTCCAAGAATTTATCCATTTCCTCCAGGTTATCCATTCTGTTGGCATATAGTTTTTTGTAGTATTCTCTTATAATCTGTTGTATTTCTGCAGAGTCTGTTGTTATTTCTCCTCGCTCATTTCTGATTTTGTTTATTTGAGCTTTCTCCCTTTTTTTCTTTGTAAGTCTGGCTAGTGGTTTGTCAATTTTATTTATCTTCTCAAAAAACCAGCTCTTTGTCTCATTGATCCTTTCTACTGCCTTTTTCGTTTCAATAGTATTTATTTCTGCTTTGATTTTTATTATTTCTCTCCTTCTGCTGACTTTGGGCTTCATTTGTTCTTTTTTCTCTAGTTCAGTTAGGTGTGCTTTAAGGTTGCTTATTTGGGATTTTTCTTGTTTGTTAAGATGTGCCTGTATTGCGATGAATTTTCCTCTTATTACAGCTTTTGCTGTATCCCATATGAGTTGGTATGGCATGCTATCATTTTCATTTGTTTCCAGGTATTCTTTTATTTCTTCTTTAATTTCTTCAATGATCCATTGCTTGTTCAGTAGTGTGTTGTTTAGTCTCCACATCTTTGTGCCTTTCTCAGCTTTTTTCTTGTAATTAATTTCTAGCCTTATAGCACTATGATCTGAGAAGATGCTTGTTATTATTTCAATTTTTTAAAATTTGTAGAGGCTTGCCTTGTTTCCCAACATATGGTCTATCCTAGAGAATGTTCCATGTGCACTTGAGAAGAATGTGTATTCAGCTCTTTCAGGGTGGAGTGATCTATATATGTCTATTAAGTCCAATTGTTTTAGTTTTTCATTTGGTTCCACTATTTCCTTGTTGATTTTCTGTCTGGATGATCTGTCCATTGATGTGAGTGGGGTGTTGAGGTCCCCTACTATCATTGTGGGGTTTTTTATTAATGTTATGATGGATTACAACCTTGTGAGATTTCAGTTGTACATTATTGTTAGTCATGTTGTGGGTACACCTCTTCCCCCTTTGTGCCCACCCCCTCCCCCCCTTTTCCCTGGTAACCACCGATCAGATCTCCTGTCAATATGTTAACTTCCACCTATGAGTGGAGTCATATAGAGTTCGTCTTTCTCTGACTGGCTTATTTTGCTTAACATAATACCCTCGAGGTCCATCCACGTTGCTGTGAATGGGCCAATTTTGTCTTTTTTTATGGCTGAGTAGTATTCCATTGTGTATATATACCATATCTTCTTTATCCAATCATCAGTTTCTGGGCATGTAGGTTGGTTCCACGTCTTGGCTATTGTAAATAATGCTGCGATGAATATAGGGGTGCAAGGGACTCTTGGGATTTCTGATTTCAGGTTCTTAGGATAGATACCCAGTAATGGGATGGCTGGGTCATAGGGTATTTCTATTTTTACCTTTTTGAGAAATCTCCATACTGTTTTCCATAGTGGCTGTACCAGTTTGCATTTTATTGTGTTGTTTTTATCATCTTCCTTTAGGTCTGTTAATAGTTGCTTTATGAATCTTGGTGCTCCTGTGTTGGGTGCATAGATATGTATAAGCATTATTTCTTCTTGATGAAGTGTCCCTTTGATCATTATATATTGTCCCTCTGTGTCTCTCTTTACCTGTCTTATTTTGAAATCCACTTGGTCTGATATGAGAATTGCAACACCTGCCTTTTTTTCCTTGCTATTTGCTTGAAGTATTGTCCTCCACCCCTTCACCCTGAGTCTGTGTTTGTCCTTGGGGCTGAGGTGTGTTTCCTGGAGGCAACAAATTGTTGGATCGTGTTCTTTAATCCATTTTGCCTCTCTGTGTCTTTTTATTGGAGAGTTCAATCCGTTCACGTTGAGAGTGATTATTGATGCATGTGGACTTAGTGCTGTTAATCTGTCGCTCATCATCTTGTTTTCCTGTGTTTCTTTTCCTGTTTGCTTTAGACTACCCGTTTAATACTGCAATTTCTTATGCTGGGTTTCTTAGATTTTTCCTTATTTATGATTTGTGACTCTGTTCTGTACTTTATTTTAGTGTCTACCTTGAAGTTTGTATTTAGAATCTCGTGTATAATATAGTCTATTCTCTGGTGGTCTCTTACTTACTCGACCAATACTGATTTAGACCCTTTGCTCTTCCCCTCCTAAATAATTATTTTCATTTTTTATTCCAGCTCGTCTTATGAATTTGTAGAGTTAGAGTGATAAGATCGTCCTTGTTTTGGTAGTTTCCTTACCTTTACCCTAATGCTATAGTTGAATATTTGCTATCCTGTTCTGGTTCTATCCATTGGTCTCCCTAGTCTGTGGATTGTGTCCCCTTTCTCCCTTTTTTCTTTTTTCAGGTATGAGAGCCTTCTTGAGGATTTCTTGTAATGGAGGGCTGTTAGTTACAAATTCCCTTAACTTTTGTTTGTCTGGAAAAGATTTAATTTCTCCCTCATATCTGAAGGAAATTCTTGCTGGATAGAGTATTCTTGGCTGAAGATTTTTATCCTTTAAAGCTTTGAATATGTCACTCCATTCTCTCCTAGCTTGTAGGGTTTCTGTCGAGAAATCCGCTGACAGTCTGATAGGGTATCCTTTATAGGTTATTCTCTTTTTTTTCTTACTTCCCTGAGTATTCTTTCCTTATCTTTCCTTTTTGCCAACTTTACTACTATGTGCCGTGGGGTAGCTCTTTTTACATTGACAAATCTGGGAGATCTAAAACCCTCCTCTACACACATTTCTCCGTTGATCCCTAGATTTGGGAAGTTCTCTTCAATAATTTCGTTAAGCACACTTTCTGCTCCATTTTCCTTTTCCATATTCTCGGGAATTCCTATGATCCTTATGTTCTTACTCCTCATTGAATCCATTATCTCTTGGAGCTTTTCCTCATTTTTTAAAATTCTTAGTTCTCTTTCTTCCTCTGTCTGGCACCATTCAGCCTGTCTATCTTCGATTATGCTAATTTTCTCCTCTATGTTGTCTACATGGGCATTCAGGGAATCCGTATTCTGTTTTATCTGGTCCAATATGTTTTTCATCTCAAGTAATTCTGTTTGATTCTTCTTTATGATTTCAATCTCTTTTGTGAAGTAACTCCAGAACTCGGCTTGTTTCTCTATCTTTCTCTCTACCTCATTGAGTTTTTTGATTATAGCTGCTCTGAACTCATTATCACTTAGTTTACCTAATTCCAAGTCCTCAGGACTTAATTCTATGTTTTTATTGTTTTCCTTCTGGTCTGGGGCTTTTATAAATTGCTGGATGGTAGAGGAGCGTTTTTTTCGCATGGTGGTAGAATTCAGTTGCAGTTACAGCCTGTCGCCACTAGATGGGGGTCGAGAGCCCCGTGTTATGAGCTCTCCGCCTTGGGGCAAGATGGCTGTGCCCACTGGCTTTTTTTGGGGGGGGGGCTGTTACTCACACGTGCCAGTCTGGGTTCAGATTAGTTCTGTTCTCTGGTCTCCCAAGGCCCTTGATTCATGGGGTCCCCGTGGACGGAAGCTTTCCCCCCAGCAGCTGGTCTCCACTGAATCAGCAGCAGGAGTCCTGGATGATCCCCTGGTCGCGCGGCCCCTCCCCCGCTCCTTCCCGACCCGCCCCGCAGCGATCGCAGACTCTAGGGGAGGGAGCGATGTTCTCTCCTACCGTTCCAGCGCCTCCGAGGGTGTAAGCAAGGTTTATGATCTCCACCTTCTTGGTATTGTAGGTCTCTAACGAGCTGGCATTATGTTTATTCTCTGAAATTCAGTTCTTCCAATCTTTTGTTGTATTTTGGAGGAGAGAGAATCCAGGGTCAGCTCACCCCGCCATTTTGCTCCACCCCCTTCCTAAAATGTTTATTTCTTAATATGTTGTTTTTTCACAAACTGATGCTTTCGAAAGAGATAGTTAATTGTCCTCTTTGACTTCTGAGGTCATCCCTGGGGGTGGAGTGGTGATGTGGGTCCACCTTCACATTCAGGGTGCAGATCTGTGTGACCCAAATACTGACACTTCTTTCCATTTGACGACTTCCCCGTGTCCCCTCCCCCGAGTGATGATGATTCTTTCCAGACATTTATGAATATGAGTTTTTAAACCTTTGATGCCTTTTTCTGAAAATTAAAACATGGAAATCTTCGTGAATATTTCAGGATTTCCTGCTACCCAGATCGTTAGCTAATAGACTGCCGCTGGGTTTTGTTGCCCTAGTTCAGATCCTGTAAGGTGAGTGAACGAGATTCTGTGCTCCCTTCTGGGGGTTACATTCTCTGTTGACGATGCACGATGCTGTCTTTTAATCACGGGAACAGCTTTACTGAGATACGGTTCACATACAAGTCACACTCGAAGGCATGCAATTCAGTTTTTTAGTATATTCACAGAATTGTGCAACATCAGCACAGTCGATTCTGGAAGCTTTCCACCATCCCTCTAAAGAAACACATTCCTTGTTAGGAGACAGGCCCATTTCCCCCAGCCCCTAAGGCCTAGGCAGACACAAATCCACTTTCTGTTTCTATGGAATGGCCCGTTTTGAACATTCTGTATAAATGGAATCACACAGTGTGTGACCTTCTGTGTCTGGCTCCTTGCACTCAGCGTAGCAGTTTCAGGGTCCATCCGTGTTGTGGCGTGTGTCAGCCCCTCATTGCTTTGATTGCTGAGGAATATCCATTGTGGGGCTGTAGCACGATGTATTTCTCCTTTCCTCAGGTGAGGGACATTTGGGTTGTGCCCACTTTGTGGCTTTTATGACTGTGGCTGCTGTGAACATTCCTGCACAAGTTGTTGCGTGGACATCTGCTTTCCTTTCTTTTGGGCGCACACCTGGGAGCGGAACTGCTGGGTCAGATGGTAACTCTCTGTGTCCCTGTTTGGATGCCAGGAGGACCTTCTCCAAAGCGCCTGAACCGTTTCCTGTTCCTGCAGCAGCGTGTGAGGGTCCCAGTTCCTCTACATCCTCACCCACACTCACCGTCTGTCTTTGGTTCTAGCCACGCTGTGGGTGTGAAATGGCTTCTCTCTGTGGCCTTGATCGGTATTTTTCTGACGGCTGATGACGTTGGACATGTTTTCATGTGCTCAATGGCCATTTGTGTATCTTCTTGGAGAAATGTCTGTTCAGCTCATTGACCTATTTGAAAATTGGGTTATTTGTCTTTTTATAACTGAGTTGCTACTGTCCTTTATATATTCTAGGTATGTTTCTTATCAGATATACAATTTGCAAATTTTTCTCTATATTGTGGATTGTCTTTTTTCATTCTAAATGTTGTCCTTTGAATCCCACAACTTTTGCATTTTGCTGATGTCTAATTTATGCACGATAGAGTCTTACTAGATGGAAATGATTCAGACATTAACTCACATCCTCATCAATATTTTGGTTATCTGAGTTAGAAGCCAGCTGTCAAAGGGTCCGGGAGAGATTTGAATTAGTTCATTTCAAGATTCACTATAGATCCAAAATAACTCATTGGGGAAGATATCAAATGTCAAACATTTCTTTATTATCCTTTTACTGCTCATGGGATCAGTAATCATAGCCCCTCTCTCATTTCTGAGATTAGGAATTTGTGTTTCTCTCTGTTTTTCTGAGCTAGCCTGGCTTGAGGTTTATCCATTTTTTAAATCTTTTATAAGAGCTAGTTTTGGTTTTATTGATTTCTCTATTGATTTCCCTGTTCCAGTGTCATTAATTTCTTTCTTCTTTTTGAGGAAGATTACCCTGAGCTAACATCTGCTGCCAATCCTCCTCTTTGTTGAGGAAGAGTGGCCCTGAGCTAACATCCGTGCCCATCTCCCTCTGCTTTATATTTGGGACGCCTGCCACAGCATGGCTTGATGAGCTGTGCCATGTCCGCATCAGGGATCTGAACTGGTGACCCCCTGCCGAAGCAGAATGTGGGAACTTAACCACTAGGTCACTGGGCTGGCCCCTAAGTGTCATTAATTTCTGTTGTAATTTTTATTATTTCCTCTCTTCTGTTTGCTTTAGGCTTCCTTTGTTCTTCTTTCTCCAGCTTATTGTGTCAGATCTTTTTGTTTTTTAAAGATTGGCACCTTGAGCTAACATCTATTGCCAATCTTCTTCTTTTTTGATTTTTCCTTCTTCTCTCCAAAGCCCTCCAGTTCATAGTTGTAGATCCTAGTTGTGAGTGCTTCTAGTTGTGGCATGTGGGACACCACCTCAGCATGGCCTGATGAGTGGTGCCATGTCCACGCCCAGGATCCGAACCAGTGAAATTCTGGGCTGCCGAAGTGGAGTTTGTGAACTTACCCACTCGGCCACCAGGCTGGCCCCTTTTTTCCTAATATGTGCATTTACTGCCATAAATTCCCCTGCAGGTTCTCCTTTCACTGCATTCCACACATTTTGATTAGTTGTATATTCATTTTCATTTAGTGGAAAATATTTGCATTTTCTCTTGAGACGTCTTTTTTTCATCCATGTGTTGTTTAATCTGCAAATATTTTGGGATTTTCCAGCTACTTTTCTGTTTTTGTTTCCTACTTTAACGTACTTTTTGGTCTGAGAACATACTTTATTTGCTTTCTATTGTCCATAGTGACATCTTTCATTAATTGCGCCCAACACTGAATCGCTTGCTGGGCTGGAGGGTAACTGTGTGGCCTCTGTCCTCTGAGTCCTGGTCGTTGGTCGCACCACAGTGGCTGGGGTGCCACATGTCCCGGTTGATCTGTCCACAACGAGGTGAGGCACGTGCACAGAGCATGTGCTGACGTTCAGAAACACACATGATGTCCTTCCCTTTCTAAATGCTCAGAGACGTCTAGTTAATGTTTGGTTTGTAGACTGTCCTGAAATTGTGCTGTGGCCACGGGTCTGCGTTTTCTGGAATCCGTGTGATCCTCTTTGTCCATGTCCGGGCTTCTGGCCCTTCCCTCAAAACTGCCGGGGCTGGGTAATCCATCAGATCCCACAAGCTGGCTTCCTGAGAATAGTGGAGTTCCTGCCAGCTCCTCTCAGGGGCCTGGTCGTCTGGTCCCTCCCAGCACATGCACCGTGTCCTTGTAGTGTCACAGCCTCCAGCGAACACCTGCTGAGCCTCCCCCAGACCGGGCTTGCAAAACTCCACCGTCCCCACCTCACGGAGCTCCTGCACAGACAGCGCAGCCAAGGCAGCCAGTCCTGCGATGGGGGAAGAAGCTGCAGCTGGGAGACCCAGGGAGGAATGTCAGGCAACCCGGGGTCTCGGGAAGGGTTCCTGCAGGGTGTGAGGCTGGAGGGGGATCTTGAGGATGTCCAGGCAGAGGGGGCTGTGTGGGCAGAGGCCCTAAGCTGTGTGAGTTGGGACCCTTCCAGGGCTCCCTGCAGTGAGTGGGGTTGTCCCTAGGTTTGCACTGGGCAAGGAATGGGTCGCCCAAGATCACAGGGCCTGTGAGCCCGTCTCAGGAGCTGAAGTGGATCCAGTAGCAGTGGAGCCACAGAAGGGCTCAGGGGAGGGGGTGCGACCATCTGTGTATTGGGATGGACCAAGCGGGCTGCTGGAGGGAGGTGGATGAGGGCAGAGGTGGGGCCCATGCTGGTCACCATGTGGTCTGGCCGGAGGAGATGGTGACCCAGCATGGGTAGAGAGGAGTGCCAGACTCAAGACATAGGTAGGGACGGTGAGGTAGAGCAGGTGGCCCCACTCTGTCCCTGCCCACTTCTCACAGTCCCACCCCCACAAAGTCCCACCGTTTCAGTTGGCTTCTCCGAGTCCTCAGCCCTTCCTGCCACCCTGGTGCTGCGTTCCTCCTGCTGCCCCTGAGCCAGGGGCCCTGGGCAGCAGCATCCACCCTCCACCTGGCAGAGCCATGTCTGTCTCAGTGCCCGACGCTTGAGGGTGCTTCCTCTCTGGGGTCTGGGACTCCCAGAGAGCTTGTCCCCGCTCCTTCCTGGCTGATGCCCAGAACTCTGTGACCCTATGCAGTCACTAATGTCCCTGTTTACAGCAGAACAGGTGGGGAAGGGACTGGCCTGTGGTCCCTGGGCCAGTATGTGGGGTCCCACTTCCCCAGAGGCTCCTCTGAGGAGGGTCCCACCCTTTGTGTGCCACACCCAGCACCTCCACCCTGGCATGAACTCACCCTCCCAGAGTCCCTCCACCGTCCCTATTCTGTCATCTGAATTGGACCAGAGGAGCTTGGCCTCGAGGAGTCACTTCTGCTCCCCCAGGGACAGAGCTGTCAGGAGGGAAGTTCTCGCTCTGTCTTGGGAGACAACGCTGCACCCCTATCTGGCCGGGGGCTGGTTGCCATCCCCCCTCTGACCACCTCCTTTTATCTGCACTCTCCAGCTTTCCCATGTGCCCCAAACTCAGGGAACCTGGGGGCTAAGCAGGGGAGGGGTGTGTCACTGGGGACTGCAGGGCTGGGTCACTCAGGGGAGACACCTCCTGGGCCTGGACAGCTCTGCTCTCTCACCACCTCAGCCCTCTCCATCCACTGGGGACCTGCTGGGCTGACGAGGACTGTCTTGAAGGGGAGATGGAGACGCACAGCCATGGTCACTGTGGGCCCTGTCTTCCAGCGCCTCCACTGGGATGGGGGTTCCGGGGGCTGGGCTGGGACCCTGGGTGTCTCCCCTCTGCAGGCCCAGTGGTGGCTCTGTGTCTCTTCTTTCTGCCAGCAGCCCCCTGTCCACTCCCTTCCCAGGTTCTGTGGGGATTGGAGGCCTGGAGTTTGTCATCTGTTTTCAAGGCATAAAAATGGGCCAGTGTGTGATCTTCAATGGGACCCACAGGACCTATGAGATCTGGGCAGGTGCCCCATGGAGAGTGACACTGTGCCTGTGTAAGTGTCCCCGAAACCCAGGGCAGGGTCCCAGGACCAGCACAGCCTGCCCCTTACCTCCCCCCACCTGCAGGAAGCCCATGCTGGTCCAGGCTGAGAACTTCACCCTGTTCATCAAAATCACTGTCACTTTCAGCAAGTTCAACTCACCAAGTGAGCATGGTGGGTCCTGGCTGGCCCCAGATCCTCCTTGTCCCCTGCTATTCATGATCCTCCCCCATCCCCAACCCTTCAGGTCCAGTGCCTTGGAGACCTGGGATGCCACCTATTTCAAGCACTGCCTCTACGACCCACGCTTCAGCCCCTACTGCCCTGTGTTCCACATCGGGGACCTTGTGGCCATGGCTGGTGGGGTCTTTGAGGACCTGGCATTGCAGTGGGTCCGTGGGGGCAGGTTTCTTGGGGGACCGGGGGAGATGCTCCTGGGCCCATGTGCTGTGGGAGCAGTGATGTGCTGTGTGCAGGGCGGTGCTGTGGCATCCACGTCTGCTGAGATGGTGACCTGGATACCATGGGCCCCGATTGCCTACCTCACGACTCCTTCCAGCTGCAGGAGAGGAGCTCCAACTTCAGGTGCAGCCCCACTGCCCGCCCGCTGCTCCTCAGCCAGGTCCTCCCAGACCTGTCCTCCTGTGGTGCCCGGGACAGACCACAGCCTGGCCCATCCCTCTGGACACTCTGCTGTGTGTGAGGGGGTCCCAGGGCAGGAGGGGTCTCTCAGCTCCAGGTCCCCCAGCACAGTCCATCCAGCCTCCCTCCTGGGCCTTTTGGCCTCCACCCCATCTGTCCCACACCCTGCTGCAGCTGGGACCCCTAATCCCAACCCCTCCTCCACTCCACCCTGCCTCCAGCACCTCCCTCCATGGCACAGGGGCTTTCTTTTTACTTTTCCCTTAAGGTTTTATCTGAAAACGTACAAGAATCTCTAGAAAACTTCAAAGATTAGTGCCGTGAAAACTCATATAGCCTTCATCTGGGTTCACCATGATTATTTTTATTTATTTTTTTCACCATTCTGCCCCATTTGTTTTCTCTCTCCCTCTCTAGAGAGAGCCAGATATATTTAGATGGATTTCACAGGAAACCGTTGGAAAGTAAATGGCAGATATCTGGACACTCGCCCCTCTCAACACTGTCCTGAGAATGAGGACCTTCCCCAGGTGACCGCTGTCCTCTTGTCACACTCAGGAAATTTAACATTGGCAGATAAATCTAATATTTAAATTTCCCCAGCTGTGCCAACAATAATCCTAAATCTTTTATTTTCCAATCCAAGGTGCACTCAAGGCTCTTGCGTTGCATGAATTGTCGTGTCTTTAAGTCTCCTAAGCAGACCTGTCCCATCCTTCTGCCCCCTCATCACCCTCATGCAGACATGCACACAGCCACCAGGCCTGGAGGTGATGCCCATGACACTGCCCTCTGGGCCCTCCTGGCCTGACTTCACTGGCCCCCCAGCTCTATGCAACCATGTGGGGCTGGACCCACCCACGCCCTCTTCTCCTCCCCTCTGTGCTCTCCCCACCCTTGTCTCTCCCTAGAGCTCCTCCCTGAGCCCTGGGAATCCAGCCTGAGGGTCTCCCGGCAGGAAGTCTTCCCTGGCTTCCAGGGGAGAGCACATGCTCCTCTCTGGACCCGTCAGCCCCAGGCTGCCCCACCTCCCACACCCCCAATGCTGGTGTCTGTTTAGGGAGCCTTCTGTCCCCATCCCCTCAGCAGGCAGGGAGCTTCTGAGAGGCAGGTCCCAGCTTGCTTGTCCCCTGTGTCCTCAGCAATGACACAGGGCTGAGACCCAGGACTTGGGCTGGGGTGGATGGAGTCAGTGGATGAGTAAGATGAGGCCTGTGAGGGCCAGGCCACCCAGGAGTGGGCAGAGCAGCCACTGGACTCTCTCCTGCCCCAGGACAGCTGCTCACTCCGGGGAGGCCTCAGGCATGGAGGCCCGGAGCCTGCTCAGCTCTACGGGATCTGCTCAACATCCTCATCAGTAGACAGGTAGGGGTCAGGCCAGGACAGGTGTGGGCAGGCAGGGGGGAGGGTTGGGAGGGAGTGACAGCCACAGGCAGAGAGGCTCAGCCTAGGTCTCAGGCAGGGAAGTTTGGGCTCACAACCCTCACTCTGGGCACTGGAGCAGCCCAGCTGGGTGTGGTGAGTCTGGTCATTGTGGGTCCCTCTGGCTGCTGGTAAGCATGTGCCCCCCGAAAGCCCCCCAGAGACCCCTGTGCTGACATTGAGTCTCGGGATGAGGGCTGTGGAGGTGGTGGGATGGTAGGTTGGGGTCAGGCCGTGGGTCTGCCCTGCCTCTCCCAGATCTCCTTCTCCTGTGACCTGCTGCTGTTGTACGTGGATGGAGAAGCCCATTTCTACTGGAGGACCAAGCATGAGGAGGGCGCTGCGGGCCTGCCTGACCCTGGGCTACACTTTGGAGGATGGTGGATGGAGCCCCGCCCTGCTGTCCTCATCTGCAGGCAAAGGCCCCGAAGGGAACTGCCAACCCTGAGCAGACAGGCGGCTTCCCCAACATCCGGCTGCCCAGGTGCCTTAGAGGGGGCCCAGCACCTGTCCCCACTGCTGCTGCTGGGAGCTGGACACTGTCACTGGGGGCCTGGCACCCACTTGCTGGCCCATTCCTGAGGCCTGTAGCCTTTCTCTGCTTGTTGGGTGTTGGGGGCTGGGAAGGGTCAGTGCCCCACCTTGGGGACTCACAGCTGAAGCCCTGGCAGGACCAGGGCAGGGGTGGGGGAGAATTCCACCCTTTAGCTCCCAGGCAGCCTGTCCCTCCCCCAGCTCCAGCCTCAGCAGGTGCTGCCTGGGGCCCACAGAAGCCAGTTTCGTGTACAGACTGCAGGGAACAGATGCAGGGCCCTGGTCCAGTGGGGCTCTGGCTGGGGCTGGGGCTGGAGATGCTCTCCCAGGCTCCGTCTCCAGTGTTCCCAGCAGCTCCCCACTCTCCAGCTGTCCACCACACTGGCTGTGGTCGCCTTGGCCCTGCCTGGCTCCCAGCCCTCCTCCCCCTGCCGGCACCCCCCTCACAGAGAGAGGCCCTGCCCTCTCAGCTGCCCCGCAGTGGTGTCTGTGCAGCCAGAGTCCAAGGCCAGGGAGAAGGCAGCCTGGCAGGAGGAGCTGTGGCAGCTGCTTTGTGCTGGGTTCCCAGGGCATGGCCCCTCCCAGCTCTGGGCCTCATCCATGGAGTGAGGAGTGTGGTGGCAGATGCTCTGACCCCCTAGTACCCCAAGCAAAGGTACAGGCACCTCTTGGGCCCATACCTGCTCAGCTGATGAGCACCAGCACCTTCCTGGTGGCAGCCCTTTGGCTGTGGATGGCTGGGATGGGGAACTGGGTAGAGAGGTTGTTGGTGGGCATGGGGTCCTTTGGGACCCTCTGTCTGTCTCCTTGGTGACACCAGCCCAATGCCCTGGAACCTGCTCACCAGGCTTCCTGGGATCCATAGGGTGGGGAGGTTGTATATCTGCACACATGTCACTGCTGCCCAAGGTCACACCTGAGAATACATCTGAACAGCTGCTACCCCAGCCTAAGGCAACTGCCCGAGGACCATGCTCTGACCAAGTGCCCCAGGTGGAGCCCAGGGGCTGATGGGAATGTTCTTAACAGAGGACATGGAAACCCCAGCAGGCTGGCCTGGTTCTGGCTCTGGAATCCTCCAGGGGCCTGAGTCCTGCCTGCTGGAGAATTTCCCTGTGTCCTGGGCCTATGGTCAGGAGTGGGGAGGGACGGGGCTGCAGGAGCCAAGCCCTCTCAGGGGCCTGGGGACCCCCAAAGACGGGGCTCCATCACCACCAGGTGAGCTGAAGGTCCCTGGAGCAGGTCCAGGTGCTTGTGCACCCACCTCCCCGTGTGTGTCCCATCCTGAGCCTTTGTCACAAAGCCCTGAGGGGGCAGCAGGGAGAGAGGCCGCTGGAAGCTGCGGGCAGCCCTGGGCTGGGAAACAGCTGCTGTCTTAGTCTGCACGCCCATGTAGGGGACTGTGTGCACATGTGGGCCTGTGCCTGAGAGATGCATGTGCCCGGGCAGGGGGTCTCTCCATCTGGGGCAGGGATCAGGACATGCCCTGCTTTCTGGGAGCCCTGGGAAACTGAGGGAGCCCAGAACTGCCCTGTCCTTTCTAAGTGGCCTCCTTGGGGTCCAGGCTCTGCTTTCTATATCTGCCCCCAAGGGACATGTGGGGAGCCTTGGAGGGAGCCTGGTCCCACCCTGTGCCTGGTGTGTGTAGCTCCCCCCTGTGCTGGGCAGAGGGCACTGGCCTGAGGGCGGAATCCCCGGACCCAGGTCTGGCCATGTCCCTGACTCAGGGCTGTCCCAGGGCTGGCACCCTCACCTTACAGAACCTCGGCAAATGTGCTATAGGTTGGAGATAATCATCTACTTCCTGGGGACAGGTAAGGACTCAGGATCACAAAGACCCCCACAGTGGACACAGCAGCAGGCCACATGGCTGGCCGACCTGTTATTATTGTGGGTCCCTGGGGCTCAGGCCTCTTCCCTGCCCGCCCTACTCCACCTGCCCAGGTAGCTGGACTTGGTCATAAACTGGATGGCGCTGGGCAGAGTCCACCACACCAGCAGTGGCCATGGCCCACTCCCACAGGCTCGAAGCTCAGCACCTGGGCTGATGTTCTGAGGACACCCCGGCATGGCAAGGTGTGAAAACCCGAGCTGCCCCAGATAGAGGGACTGCCAGTTCTTTTGGCCTCCTGAGAAGGTGGGGGAGGGCAGAGAAGCCCGAGTGGTCCTCATGGACTGGTTGGCTCCTCCATGTGGCCCGGCTCTTGGGCCGGTGCCTGGCTGGGGGGCTGCAGGGCTGGCACCATCTTCAGGCTGCTGTGTGTGGCCATCAACCTGGGCCACTCCTGCTGGTTCTCCTTGCTGTGCCTGATGCCGTAGCCAAAATATACCACGAGTCCTGCAAGGGTGGCACAAGCATGAGGGGCAAGTCGCAGCCCTGCTCACCTGCTTTCCTTCCTCCTGCGGCCCCCCAGGGTCCCAGCCTGGTCCCCACTCACCGATCAACAACCAGATGGAGAAGCCCAGCCAGGTCACGTAGCTCAGGTGCAGCATGAGGAAGATGTTGAGGAGGATGCTCAGGGCAGGGGTCAGGGGCACCATGGGAACCTGAGGGGACAAGGGCAGGGCTGGGCTGGGCTGCAGGGAAGGGCTGCTGGCACAGGGCCTGATTTCTTGGGAGTCCACAAATCCTTTCTCTGCCTCTGGAGATTCTGGAGACAAGGGCCCACCCGCCATGCAGACAGAGGGGTGTGGGGCACTGGCCTCCCCCACCCTGTGGCCCTGGTGCATCCTGCCACCGCAGAGGAGGAAGAGGCGAAGGGAGCTGGCTGGGCTGAGCGTGGTGAGCGCTGGCTGGAGGAAGTACCTGAAAGGTGTCATGCCGGTGCTGCTGCTGGTGGGCCCCCAGGACGAGGAGACTGAGCAGAAACGTGGCAGAGCTGAGCAGGAGCAGCAGGGTGTAGCCCCAGGGCGGGAGGTGCAGGGCCGAGTCCCCGAAGACCAGCACGCAGTCCAGGGTGATGGCCGAGGCCACCAGGACACCGAGGGACCAAACCACGGCGGCTCCAGGTCTGCACCCACCCAGGAAGCGGAGGTAGGGCCTCACGGCTGCTCGCAGCTGCCCAGGCTCAGGGGCTGAGGCCTGCTCAGTGCCCACAGGGCTGCCTGGGCCCTGAGAACTGGATGGAGGGGACTTTCGGAAGCGTAGAATGATAATGCTGGTGGTCAGGACAGTGAGTTCCAGCATTATTCCGATGGACAGGAACTGGACCAGTGCCTCGAGGTCCAGCAGCAGTGCCAGGAAAGCCATGAGGACCCCAAATACCAGGATGCCCACCACAGGCACTTGAGTCCGGGGGTGCACGCGGGCAAACACCTGGAAGAAGAGCCCATCGGCAGACATGGCACAGACCATGCGTGGCACGAACAAGAGGATGTTGAGCAGGAGAGTGATTATGGCTGTGACAGAGGGTGGGAGACTGGTCAGCATGATGCACAGGCCCACAGGGGCTGCTGCTGGGGGCCAGGGCATGGGTGGTCCCTTGGGCACATGGGCATGAGTTTCTCTGGGCTCTGAGAACAAGTGTGAATGTATGTGGGGTGCAGGATTGCTCCCCCTCACCACCCAGGAATGGGACATCCCAGTTTAGGTGACAGGCCCACTGGAGAATCTGATGAGGGCTGAGTCCTTCCGCCTGGAAGGATCTGGAAGCACATCCCCAGAACTAACGTGCTGTGTACAACTGGGAGGGGTGGTGAGTAGGTCCCTCCCAACAAGCCCGGGTGGATAGTCTAATCATTAGCACCTTCTGGGCCCAGGATGCAATTGGGAGCACAGGCCCAGATGGGGAGATGTGTCCCCTGGAGGCCCCTCTGCCCTGTTCCCTCCCACCTTGTCCGGATGGGCCCCTTACCACAGATTGCACCAGCCACCACGATGAAGGCTGCCCAGCTATGGCCCTGCTGATGGAAGGCATCAGCGAGTGCTGAGTCAGGGTCCAGGTTGTGCCAGGGCACCATGAGGGTGAGGACTGTGGAGACGAGGATGTAGGCGCCAGCCACTACACCAACTGAGATGGCAAGGGCCATAGGCACTGTTCGCTTTGGGTTCCGGGCCTCAACACTGGAGGCAGCAATGGCACCAAAGCCTGCAAAGGCATAGAAGCAGGTGGCGGCGCCAGTCATGATGCCGGAGAAGCCGAAGGGTGCAAAGCCGCCCTCCTCACCACTCCAGTTGTGTGGGCGGGCCAGGACAAACCCCAGGATGATGATGAAGAGGATGACGATGAGACTGATGGCGGAGAAGATGTGGTTGACCCAGGAAGAGACACGACCTCCACAGGAGACGAAAGCCAAGAACAAAAGTATGATGCCAGCAGCCAAGAAGTCTGGGTACCGGGCCAGAAAGGGCACCTGCCAGATGCCCACATGGGCCTCGGTGAAGCTGCGGATGCGGTGGCTAAAGATGACGTCCAGGTAGCTGCTCCAGACGCGGGCCATGGCAGCTACACCAATGAGCCACTGGATGAGCACGATCCAGCCAACGAGGAAGGCCCACAGCTCGCCCGTGAACACATAGGTGAACAGGTAGGAAGAGCCCCTGCAGGGCACACGCACTACAAACTCTGCATAGCATAGGGCTGTGAGCAGGGAGGCCACGGCAGCCACGCTGAAGGACACAAGCACTGCAGGGCCAGCCATCCACTTGGCCACAGTGCCTGTGAGGATGTAGAGGCCTAAGCCAACCATACCACCCACACCTTGAAGGGTCAGGTCCAGTGTAGTAAGGTGGCGCCTCAGTGACGTCTCCATGGTGGGCTCCTCCAGTGTCTTCACCCGGTTCAGTTTCTGGCAGAAGCGCGCCAGGCTGGCGGTGCTGGGTATTCCCCAGGCCATGGTGGGCAGCTGAGATGAGCACCAAGTCAGCTGCTGGCACCTAAGAGGGTGAGAGTGGAGTGAGAGGCTACCCAGCTGGGTCCTGACCAGCCCTCAGTCCTTGCTCTGACCCTGCCCTGAGGACCCAAGCCTGGAACCACTGGCAGCTGCAGGGGTGGATGAGGCAGGCTCAGGGCCTGGCAGCAGGGTGGGCAGGAGGCCACAGGGAAGCGTGGGGATCCCTTCAGCCTGCCTCCAGGACAAGGGACTGGGTGTTTGGGAGGGGCTCTGAGAGTGGGGATGGGGCAGCCCCAGGGAGCCAGGCTAGGAACCCCTCCCGTGGTCTGGGATCCCAGAGCATGTTGGAAACCTGAGGCTTCCCAAGAACAGGGCCAGGCCCCCAGGACCCAGGATTGGAATGACTCTGTGGCCCTGGGCTTCACCCAGGTGGCCACCTGACCTCAGACAGCGATGTTCATGCCCCATCCACTGCCTTGCCAGTTTGGTCTATCATTTCACCCCACTGGGAGTGGGGGGCACCCTGGGCCCTGCGCCGAATGGCAAGGCCCTGCTTCCCTCCCCTGCACCTTGACACACTGCTACCTCATCAGTGCCAGAGTCCCTTTTGCCACGCCCCTGTCCCTAGGTACCCTAGGCTCCATGACCTCTCTGGCTGAGTTCAACCACACAGGACTTGCTCTGACTCCCCTGCTGTCCGTATCGCTGCCCCTCAGTGTGCAGGGCCCACCCCATGCCTAGCACCAGATCCAGCACTGGACCTTGCCTCATGATCCCACATGCACCCAGACCACCCTACGCACACCTCCCCAGGTTCTGGGGAAGACCTGTGGCTGTGCCCAGTTCACAGATGAGGAAGCCCAGGCCTCCAGGCAACTGACTAGCCCAGGTCACTGGGGTGGCCTCAGGAGGTGGGTGGAGGCTAAGGTCCAGATCTGGGAGGGGACTAAGCCCACACATTTAACATTGCTGCTGACACCCTACATGATCCCTCATCCCAACACACAGACTCCACCAGCTGGGCACCATCCAGGCCCCTCGACCTTGGGAGGTGTGGGGGCTGCAGGAATCAGGCAAGACGCTGTTAAGATGAGGGTCTGAATGTGGCTGAGAGGCCCTGGGCAGTCCCTGACCTCCTGGCACAATGGGATGGCAGTAAGCCACCCTCACCCACTGACAAGGGAGTGCCCGGCTGTGGGGAGTGTTCTGTGAACTGGCAGAAATCATGCTGGCTGTTCTGAGCGTCCAGCTACAGACAGTGTCCTGAAAGGAGGCAAGCAGACCCCTGGGGATGACGTCCAGCCCTCCACTTGGGGTAGCCCTAGGGCCCCTCAGACCCCAATGGCAGCCCCTCCTAGCCCAGGAGTAATTGTCAAGCCTGGGGGAACTGAATGATGGCTCCCCACTTGTGGATATCCCTGAGAGGTGTCATGGACTGAGCATCTGCTCCATGCCAGTCCCCGCATCATGAGGATACATCACGTGTCTCATCACGTGACCAACACAAACTCCCCTCAGGCTTATTTATTTCTGGGACTGTGGGGTCTGTGTCCTTCTGCTCTTCCCACTCCTTTGAAAGTGGAAAGGTTGGTGTCACAGGGTGTGAACTTGTCTACAGCAAAATGAAGACAATCTATTCAAGCAAAAGAAAAACAAAACAGTCATCCTCTTCCCCCAGAACTCTCTCCACATTGTCAGGTTTCTATGTGGTTTGTGGGATAGGATGTTAGGGGCACCTGCAGGCTGTCTGGCTCAGCAGGCTGGTGACAGGGTGGTGGACGCCCAGGCGAGATGGTGCCACTTGGAGCACTCTGCCTTAGCCAGCCCCTTGCTCCCTTCTGGTATGTGGCTGACGTTGTCTTGAGGAGCTTCTCAGATGGGCTCCCACTTCCTGCAGGGGTGACCCCTCCCACACCTCACTCCTGTGTGGCCTAAACATAACTGAGCAGAGATCCTTGTTCTGAAACGCCTTCACAGAAACCCAGAAAAATTCATTTCCAACCAAGTGGCCTGGGCAGTTGTGTAACAGGAGCTCCCCCAAGGCCTGACCGACGGCCGCCTGAGAGCTGGTATGCAGGGTTTCAGAGCACTGACTTTTCATCTACCCAGAGAGAGATTCCCACCACACCCCCTTCACAGGCACCAACATCCAGTGGATACTCATGGTCAAGCATGGTCGACACAGTAAACTAAACTTCCAGGGACATGGCTGGGCCAAGTGCTGGACCCCAGCGAGCAAGGCAGTTACACAGAGCAACACATGGATATGCAGTGAACAGAATGCACCAAAAATACAAGACGAAGATGAGAGAATGCTTCCTTCCTCATCCTACATAGCCAGGAGCACCCTGACAGCAAACCCAACAAAGACATTACAACAAAAGAAACCACAGACCAACATCTTTTATGAATATAGATGCAGAATTGCTCAACTGAGTACCAGCAAATCGAATCGAGCAACATGTAAAAAGGACCAGGCAGGATTTATCCCAGGAATACAAGATTGAATTAACATATGAAAATCAATCAAATGAATATGCCATACTAATAGAATAAAGAAGAAAAACCACACCATTGTCTCACACAGACACAGAAAAAAACAGTCAACAAACCTGGAATAGAAGGGCCCACCCCCCCAAACTGATAAAGACCATCCATGAAAATCCCTCTGCTGCTGTGCTCAGTGGTGAGAGACTCAAAGCTTTCCCTTTGCTTCTGCTTTGGAACAATGCCAGGATGTCCTCTCTTACCACTTGTACCCAACATTTTACTGGAGGCTCTGGCCATGGCAATTAGGTGAGAACATGAAATAAAAGGAATCCAGATTGGAAAGGAAGAACTAAGACTATCTCTAGCCTCAGATGACATGATCTTACATAGACAAAATACTAAGGGATCCACACAAAAATATCAGAATTAATAAACCAATTCAGGAAAGCTGCAGGACACAAGATCAATATACAAAAACCAATTGTATTTCTATATACCTACAATGAACTATCCAGAAATGAAATTGAGAAAACAATTCTGCCTACAAAGCATCAAAAAAATTTATGTATAAACATATTTAGAGTAAGTTTGGCAAAAAAATGCAAGACGTACACTGACAGCTACTAAAATCATTGCAAAAAATTAAAGATCTAAATAAGTGGAAAGACATCCCATGTTCATGGACTGGAATACCTAATATTGTCAAGAAGGTAATACTTCCCAAATTGGTCTGCAGATTCAGTTAAATCCCTATTAAAATCCCAAGTGCCTATTTTGCAGAAATTATCAAGTTGCTCCTAAAATTCGTGTGGAGATGCAAGGGACCCAGGAGAGCCCAAACAATTTTGACAAAGAGCAAAGTTGGAGGACTTACATGTTCTGATTTCTCAACTGACTACAAAGCTACAGGAATCAAGACAGTGTGTTACTGACATAAGGAGAGACATAGATCAATGGAATAGATTTGAGAGTCCAAAAATATGGGAAAATAATTTTTAAAAATTTATGACCAATTGAAATTATGGTCAATAGATTTTAAAAAAATAGACTTTATTTTTTACAGCAATTTTAGGTTCACAGCCAAATTGAGCAGAAGGTGGAGTTCTCATATTCCCTCAGCCCCAACACATGCACAGTCTCCCCCGCTATCAACATCCCCCACCAGATTGGTACATTTGTTATAACTGAGGAACCTGCATTGACACATTGTTATCACCTACAGTCCATGGTTTACATTAGGGTTCACTCTTGGTGTTGCACTTCCCATGGGTTTTGACAAATGTATAATGACGTGTACACACTATTACAGTAAGCCCTAAAAATCCTCTGTGCTTCACCTGTTCGTCCCTTCCTCCCCACTAAGCCCTGGAAACCACTGATCTTTTCACTGTCTCCACAGTTTGGCCTTTCCAGAAGGTCATAGAGTTGGAATTGAATCATGTACTGTGTAGCCTTTTCAGATTGGCTTCTTTCAATTAGTAATATGCACTTAAGTTTCTCCATGTCTTTTCATGCCTTAATAGCTCGTTTCTTTTTAGCGCTAAATAATATTCCATTGTCTGGATGAACCACAGTTATTTATCCATTCACCTACTAAAGGACATCCTGGTTGCTTCCAAGCTTTGGTGATTATGAATAAAGCTGCTGTAAACATCCATGTACAGGTTTTTGTGTGGACATAAGTTTTCAATTCATTTGGGTAAATGCAAGGAGTGTGGATGCTGATTCATAGGATAAAACTATGCTCAGTTTTGTAAGAAATTTCCAAACTGTCTTCCAAACTTGCTGGGCCATATTGCATTGCCAGCAGCAATGAATGAGCGTTCCTGTTGCTCTGCATCCTCAGCAACATTAAGTGTTGTCAGTGTACTGGATTTCCGCCATTCTAACATGTGTGTACTGGCATCTCGTTGTTTTAATTTGCAATTCCCTAGTGACATAGGATGTGGAGCATCTTTTATAGGCTTATTTTCCAACTGTACATCTTTTTTGGTGAGGTGTCTGTTCCAATGTTTTGTCCATTTTTAATTGGGCTTTTGGTTTTCTTGTTGATTTTTAAGAGTTCTGTGTTTATTTTTATACAGTCTTTTATCAAATATGTCTTTTAGAAATATTTTCCCCTAGTCTATGCCTCATCTTCTCATTCTCTTGGTGTCCAATTCCTTTTTTACAAGAGAACCAAAACAACTCAATGGGGGAAACAATAGTCTTCTCAACACACTGCAACAACTGGATCTCCACATGCAAATGAATGAAGTCAGACTGCTACCTCACACCACACGCAAAAATTAACTCAAAATGGATCAGAGACCTAAATCTATGAGCTGAAACTGTACAAGCATACCTTGGAGATATTGTGGTTTCAGTACCAGAGCACTACAATAAGATGAATGTCACAGCAAAGTGAGTCACATGAATTTTTTGGTTTCCCAGTGCATATAAAATTTTTATTTACACTGTACGGTAGTCTATTAGATGTGCAATAGAATTATGACTAAAAAAAGAATTATAATTAAATAAAATAAATTATAATTAAAAAGTACTTTCTTGCTAAAATCTGCTAACCATCATCTGAACCTTCAGAGAGTTGTAATCTTTTTGTTGGGGAAGAGTCTTGCCTCGGTGTTGATGACTGCTGACTGATCAGGGTGGTTGTTGCTGAAGGTTAGGATGGCTGCGGAGATTTTTTCAAGACAACAATGAAGTCCGGAACATCGACAGACTCTTCCTTTCACAGTTTGTCTACAGCCTGTGATGCTGTTTGATAGCATTTTACCCACAGAAGAACCTCTTTCAATGTTGGACTCACTCCTCTCAAACCTTGTCACTTCTTCATCAACTAAGTTTACGTAATATTCTAAATCCTATATTGTCATTTCAACAATCTTCACAGTATCTTCCCCAGGCTAGATTCCATCTCAAGAAAGCACTTTCTTTGCTCATCCATAAAAAGCAGCTCCTCATCCATTAAGTTTTTTCTTGAGATTGCAGCAATTCAGTCACATCTTCAGCCTCTACTTCTAATTCCAGTTCTCCTGCTATTCCCACCACTTCTGGAGTTACGTCCTCCACTGGAGTCTTGAACCCCTCAAAGTCATCCATGAGGGTTAGAATTAACTTCTTCCAAACTCTTGTTAATGTTGGTATTTTGACCTCTTCCTATGAATCATACATGTTCTTAATGGCATGTAGAATGGTGAATCCTTTCCAGAAGGTTTTCAACTACCTTTCCCCAGATCCATCAGAGGAATCACTATCTATGACAGCTATAACCTTATGAAATGTGTTTCTGAAATAATAAGACTTGAAAGTGAAAATTACTCTTTGATTCATGATCAACATTACTGCCCAGATCCTGCAGGATGGATGTTGTGTCAGCAGGCATGAAAACAACATTATTCTAATTATCCATCTCCATCAGAGCTCTTGGGTGACCAGGTGCATTGTCAATGAGCATTAATATATTGAGGGGGAATCTTTTTTCTGAGCAGTAGTTCTCAACATTGGGCTTAAAATATTCCACAAACTGTATTGTAAACAGATGTGCTGTCATCCAGGCTTTGTTTTTCGATTTATAGAGCATGGGCTGAGTAGATTTAGCATAATTGTTAGGGACCCTAGCATTTTCAGAATGGTAAATGAGCATTGGCTTCAACTTCAAGTCACCAGCTGCATTAGCCCCTAACAAGAGAGTCAGCCTGTCCTTTGAAGCTTTGAAGCCAAGCACTGACTTCTCCTCTCTAGTGATGAAATTCCTAGATGGTGTCTTCTTACAACATAAGGTTGTTTTGTCTATGTTGAACATCTGTTATTTAGAGCAGCCACCTTCATTAATGATCTCAGCTAGATCTTCTGGAGAACTTGCTGCAGCTTCTACATCAGCACTTGCTGCTTCACTTTGCACTTTTATGTTACGGAGATGGCTTCTTTCCTTAAATTTCATGAACCAACCTCTTCTAGAGTCAACCTGTTCTTCTGCAGATTCTTCACTGGCTCAGCCTTCATAGAATTGAAGAAAGTTAGGGCCTTGCTCTGGATTAGGCTTTGGTTTAAGGGAATATCATGGCTGGTTTGATCTTCTATCCAGAACACTAAAGTTTCCCAATGTCAATAATAAGGCTGTTTTGCTTTCTTATCATTCGTGTGTTCACTGGAGCAGCACTTTTAATTTCCTTCAAGAACTTTTCCTTTGTGTTCATAGCTTAGCTAACTGTTTGGCACAAGAGGCCTAGCTTTTGGCCTATCTAGGCTTGTGACATGCATTCCTCACTAAGCTTAATCCTTTCTAGCTTTTGATTTAAAGTGAGAGACGTGCAACTCTTCCTTTCACTTGAACACTTAGAGGCCACTGTAGGGTTATTAATTGGCCTAATTTCCACAGTGTTGTGTCTCAGGCAATAGGGAGGCCTGAGGAGAGGGAGAGAAATGGGAGAATGGCTGGTGGGTACAGCAGTCAGTACACCCGTGACATGTACCAATTTAGTTTGCTGTCTCAGATGGGCACAGTTCGTGGCACACCAAAACAACTACCATAGTAACATCAAAGATCACTGATCACAGATCAGTATAACAAATTAATACTGATGAAAAAGTTTCAAGCACTGTATTACTGAAATGTGACCCAAAGACCCAAAGTGGGCAAATGCAGTAGGAAAAATTATGCCAATAGACTTGCTTGATGTGAGGTTGCCACAAACCTTTGATGGGGTTCAGGGCAGCCCACCCCAAGATGTGCCACTCTTTAATGCAGATTATTTTGAGCTGAAGACAAAGCTCAGAAGACACTGGAAGAACATTTGACCTTCCCCCAAATTGCCTAAAAGAATTTAAGCTGGAAGGGCCTGTCCCAGGAGGAGCTCTTACTATGGACAATTCTAGGTGTGGGGGGCAGGAAGGCATCTAGCAAGGGCCATTTTATCAAAAGATCTCTTTCTGGTCCCATTGTGTATAGACAAGACAATGCACACATTTGTTTACCAAATATGAACTCTGTTCATCTTCCTGTAAATTGCCTTCTCCCCCTTGCCTCTGTCTCCCTCTCTTTAATCCAGAAGGACCCAAACACCTCATTTTGCCTGACTGTCTTTGGAATTCTTCCTGCTTATGTGAGTTCCCCATGTGCCTGTATTAAACTTTGCTTTTCTCCTGCTAACCTGCCTTATGTAATTTTTAATCCTTTGACCAGCCATGAGAACCAGAAGTGGAAAAGGAGGAATTCTCCCTCTTCCCCTGCACCTTCAATTTGTAAAAAATGCACTATCTGCAAAGCACAACAGAATGAGGTATGCCTGCAACAGCTGTTATGATATGTCAAGTTAACGTTTGTTAGTTAGAGCCCTGGGGGTATTGGATGGTAAGTCTTGGTTCATCAAAGACCATAAAGGTATCAAAATAGAGACGTTTGTTACACATCCTGGAGAAGGTCCACAGCAAACCTTGAGAGACCATGCCAGGGAGTTAAGGCAGAGGGCAGGCAGAGGGCAGGCAGAGAGCAGGGCAGAACCTGGGGCATATGCCTCTATTGGGGTGCACAGGTGGAGTGCTTTGGGGTTCTCAGGCTATGACTGGATCGGTCAATTCAAACCGAGAAGAGGTTTTGGTAAGTCTCACAGGGCTGTTATCTAAGGGGTGCACAGGGGGAAGGCCCTGGGAGACAGAGAGAATGCTTCTCACAAGGGCAGTGGTGGAAGCCATACCAGAAACTTCCATTGACTTGTGACTCTCCTGGTGGTTATCTAGGGTGTGCACTCTCCGGAGGGGCTAGTGTCACTTCAAGGCCCCTGCAGGCTGCTTGTCCACATGAAATGGATGCTGAGGCAGCAAAACTGTGGAGAAGTTTAGCTAAACTCCCAACAAACTCTTAGAAGGAAACATAGGAGTAAATCTTCATGACTGCAGATTAGGCAATGGCTCCTTTCTTTCTTTTAGTTTTTACTTTTATTGAGGTAACATTGGTTTATAACATTGTATAGGCTTCAGGTGTACAACATTATAGTTCAACATCTGTACACACAACAGCGTGCTCACACCAAAAGTGTAGTTTCCATCCATCACCATATAATTGACCCCCTTTCCCATTTCACCCTCCCCCAGTCCTTTCTTTAAAAATGACAGCAAAGTTCAATCAATCTAAGAAAATGTAGATAAGTTGGACTTCATCAAAATTAAAAACTTGCATGCACAAAGTATACCATCAAGAAAGTGAAAAGAAAATCCACAGAATGGGAGAAAATATATGCAATCATATATCTGATAATGGGATTGTGTCCAGAATATATAAAGAACTCTTTTCTTTCAATTATTTTATTGAGGTCATATTCCTTTATAACACTGTGTAATTTCAGGTGTACATTATTATACATCAGTTTCTGTATACACTGCATCGTGCTCACTACCGGTAGTCTAGTTTTTAGCTACCACTATACATATGCGCCCCTTTACCCCTTTTGCCCAACCTTCCACCCCCTTCCCCTCTGGTAGCCACTAAGCTGTTCTCTTTATCTATGTGTTTGTTTATCTTCCACATATAAGTGAAATCATAAGGTATTTGTCTTTCTCTGTGTGACTTATTTTGCTTAACATAATACCCTCAAGATCCACCCATGTTGTTGGAAATGGAACGGATTTGCCTTTTTTATGGCTGAGTAGTATTCCACTATATCTTCTTTATCCATTCATTCACTGATGGGCACTTCAGTTGCTTCCACATCTTGGCTATTGTGAGTAACGCTGCAATGAACATGGGGGTGCACATGGTATTTGTATTGTTGTATTTCACGTTCTTTGGATAAATACCCAATAGTGGGATAGCTTCATCATATAGTATTTCTATTTTTAACTTTTTGGGAAACCTCCATACTGTTTTCCATAGTGGCTGCACCAGTTTGCCTTCCCACCAGCATTGTATGAGGGTTCCCTTTTCTCTACATCCTCTCCAATATTTATTATTTTTTGTCTTGCTAATTATAGTCATTTCGACAGTTGTAAGGTGATATCTCCTTGTAGTTTTGGTTTGCATTTCCCTAATAATCAGTGATGCTGAACATCTTTTCATGTGCCTGTTGGCCATCTGTATATCTTCTTTGGAAAAATGTCTGTTCATATCCTCTGCCTATTTTTGATTGGGTTTTTTGTTTTTTTGTTTGTGTTCTTGGGAACTTAACCCCTTGTCGGATATACAATTTGTAAATATTTCTCCTAGTTGGTGGGTTGTCTTTTCTTTTGGTTCCTGATTTCTTTGGCCTTTCAGAAGCCCTTTAGTCTGATGTAGTCCCATTTGTTTACTTTTTCTTTTGTTTCACTTGCCTGAGTAGACACGGTATTCAAAAAGATGCTTCTAAAACTGACATCAAAGAGTGTACTGTCTATATTTTCTTCTAGGAGTTTTACGATTTTATGTCTTACTTTCAAGTCTTTAATCCATTTTGAGTTAATTTTCATGTTTGGCATAAGATGATGGTCTACATTCATCCTTTTGCATGTGGCTGTCCAGTATTCCCAACACTGTTCATTGAAGAGATTTTCCTTTCTCCATTGTATGTTCTTGGCTCCTTTTCGAAGATTAGCTTTCTGTAGATGTGTGGTTTATTTCTGGGGTCTCAATTCTGTTCTATTGATTGGTGTGTCTGTTTTTGTGCCAGTACCATGCTGTTTTGATTACTATATTTTGTAGTACATTTTGAAGTCAGGGATTGTGATGCTTCCAGCTTTGTTCTTTTTTCTCAGGGTTGCTTTGGCTGTTCAGGGTCTTTTGAGATTGTTTTTAATAAAAAAATGGGTGTTGGGTCTTGTCAAATGCTTTCTCTGCGTCTATTGAGATTATCATGTGGTTGTTTTATTCCTCATTTTATTCATGTGGTGTATCCCATTAATTGACTTGTAGATGTTGAACCATCCCTCTGTCCCAGTATAAATCCTACTTGATCATGGTGTATGATCCTTTTAATGTATTGCTGTTTTCAGCTTGCCAATATTTTGTTGAGGACTTTTGCATCTACGTTCATCAGTAATACTTGCCTGTAATTTTCCTTATTTGTGTTGTCCTTGTTCAGCTTTGGGATGAGGGTGATGTTGGCCTTGTAGAATGAGTTAGGAAGTGCTCCATCTTCTTCAATTTTTTGGAATAGCTTGAGAAGGACAGGTATTAAATCTTCTTTGGACGTTTTGTAGAATTCTCCTGTGAGGCCCTCTGGCCCTGGACTTTCCTTTTTGGGGAGGTTTTCAATTACTGTTTCAATCTCTGTACTTGTGTTTGGTCTATTCAGATTCTTTATTTCTTCTTGATTCAGTTTGGGGAGGTTGTATGAGTTTAAGAATTTATCCATTTCTTCTAGATTTTCCAATTTGTGGGCATATAGTTTTTCATGGTATTCTCTTATAATCCTTTGTATTTCTGCAGTATCCATTGTAATTTCTCCTCTTTCATTTCTGATTTTATTTATTTGAGCCTTCTCTCTTTTCCTCTTAATGAGTCTGGCTAAGGGTTAGTCAACTATCTTTATCTTCTCAAAGAACCAGCTCTTAGTTTCATTGATCCTTTCTACTGTTTTTTTTTTTTTTTTTTTTGGTTTCTACTTCATTTATTTCTGCTCTGATTTTTATTTCTCTCCTTCTGTTGACTTTGGGCTTTGTTATTCTTTTTCTAGTTCTGTTGGGTGTAGTTTAAGATTACTTATTTGAATTTTTCTTGTTTGTTAAAGTGGGTCTGTATTGCTATGAATTTCCCTCTTGACACTACTTTTGCTGCATCCCATAAGAGTTGGTATGTTGTGTTTTCATTTTCATTTGTTTCCAGGTATTTTTTAAATTTCTTCTTTGATTTCTTCATCGATTACCTGCTTGTGCAGTAGTGTGGTGTTTCATCTCCACATATTGTGGCTTTCCCAGGTTTTTCTTGTAGTTGATTTCTATTTTCATAGCATTGTGGTTGGAAAAGGTGCTTGATATGAATTCAATCTCCTTAAATTTATTGAGGTTTGTCTTGTTTCCCAACATATGGTCTATCTTTGAAAATGTTCCCTATGCACTTGAGAAGAATGTGTATTCTGCTGTTTTTGGATGGAATGTTCTCTATATATCTATTGAGTCCATCTGGTCTAGTGTTTCATATAAGGCCACTGTTCCCTTGTTGACTTTCTCTCTGGATGATGTATCCATTGATGCAAGTGGGGTGTTTAGGTCCTCTACTATTATTGTGTTGCTGTTAATTTCTCATTTTATGTCTGTCAATAGTTGCTTTATGTACTTTGGTGCTCCTGTGTTAGGTGCATATATATTTACATGTTATGTCCTCTTGGTGGAGTGTCCCTTTTATCATTATATACTGTCCCTCTTTGTCTCTCATTGCCTTTTTTATCTTGAAGTCTACTTTGTCTGATATAAGTATGGCAACGCTTGCTTTCTTTGTTTGTCATTAGCTTGGTGTGTCATCTTCCAGCCCTTCACTCTGAGACTGTGTTTGTCTTTAGTGCTAAGATGTGTTTCCTGGAGGCAGCATACTGTTGGCTCTTGTTTTTTAATCCGTCCAGCCACTCTGTATCTTTTAACTAGAGAACTGAATCCATTGACATTTAGAGTGATTATTGATATGTGAGGCCTTAATACTGCCACTTTATCTCTTGTTTTCTGGTTGTTGTATGTTTCCATTGTTTCTCTTCCCTTGCATTTCTGACAGCCATTTCAATTTGGTGGTTTTCTGAGTTTTCTCTTTATTTATGACTTGTATCTCTGCTCTGGTTTTTGTTTAGTCGCTCCCATGAGCTTTGTATAAAAGATCTCATAGATGAGATAGTCCATTTTCTGATAACCTCTTATCTCCATTAGCCTAAGCAGCTTTCATCCCTTTCTTCTTCCACTTCTGAGGTATTGTTGTTACAAATTATTCTGTTTTGTGTTCTGAGTTTGTGACTAAATTGAAGTGTTTATAATTATTTTTGATGTTTTCTTTCCTATTATCTTTAATATTATAACTAAGTTTTTGCTAACCTGTTCTGATAGAGAGCTGAAATTTTCTGATTTTGTCTATCTCCCTGCTCAAAGCTTTGTAAACCTTGCCTTTTTGTTATAGGTGTGAGGGCTTCCTTCCTCATTTTTTGTAAGAGAGGTCTAGTGGTGATGAACTCCTTCAGATTTTTTATCTGGAAAAGCTTTTATTTCTCCATCACATCTGAAGTATAGTTTCACTGGATAGAGTATTCTTTGCTGGAAGTTTTTGTCTTTCAGTATTTCAATATATCATCCATTCTTTCCTAGCCTGTAAGGTTTCTGCTGAGAAATCTGCTGAAAGCCTGATATGGGTTCCTTTATAGGTTATTTTATTCTGCCTTGCTGTCCTTAATGTTTTTTCTTTGTCATTCACTTTTGCCAGTTTTACTATTATATGCCTTGGAGAAGGTCTGTTTGCATTGATGTAATTATGAATTCTATTGTCTTCATGTACTTGTAAGTCTAGTTCTTTCCCAAGGTTTGGGAAGTTCTCAGCTATTATTTCTTTGAACAAGCTGTGCTCCTTTCTCCCCCTCTTCTCCCTCTTGAATACTTATAATCCTTGTGTTGCTTTTCCTAATTGAGTTGGATATTTGTCAAAGAATTTCTTCATTTTTTTTTCTTTTTCTCTTCAAAGCAACCTGGTACATAGTTGCATAATTTTTTAGTTGTGGGTCCATCTAGTTGTGGCATGTGGGATGTTGCCTCAGGATGGCTTGCTGAGTGGTGCCATTTCTGCACCCAGGATTGGAATCAGTGAAACCCTGGGCTGCTGAAGCAGAGCACATGAACTTAACCACTTGGCCATGGGGCTGGCCTCAAATTTCTTCATTTTTAAAAGATCTTAGTTATCTCTCCTCCTCCACCTGAAGCATTTCTAGATTCCTGTCCCCTAATTCACTAATAATATCCTCTGTAATGTCAGCTCAATTTTTTATGATTTCTAGATTAATTTTTATCTCATTAATTGTGTCCTTCATAGCCAGAATTTCTGTATAGTTTTTTTAAGGGCTTAAATCTCTCTGGTGAAGTATTCCTTCTGTTCATTAATCTTATTCCTGAGCTCATTGAACCATCTTTCTGAGTTTTCTTGTAACTCATTGAGTTTCTTTATGTCAACTATTGTAAATACTCTGTCATTAGGTTGTAAGTTTCTGTGACTTCAGGATTGTTTTACAGAGACTTGTCATTTTCCTTCTGCCCTGAAGTGTTACTGTGTCATGGGGTTTGATGAACTGATCCTTCACTGGTGCATTTGTGGTAGTAGCAAGTGGCAGATTCCACCTGCCAACACTGGGGAGGGGCAGGAGCTGTGTTTCTGATCCTTCCTTTTCTGTTGGAAGTTGTGTGTGCACAATTGCATTTTTGTGGGCTGGCAGCAGCCACTTGGTGGGTCACTGTTGTGGGGGTGGGGACATTTGCTCAGCAGGTGGGTTGTGTACATGCATGGCAATTTTGTGCTCATGAATGGTTTGGCTGAGCTGCTCCATTTGGTGTGTGGGTACTTTCATGGGGGCTGAGCTGACACCACTTGCCACTTGGTGGGGAGTGATCTCTCAAGTGGGGCTGCCATGGCACAGTGGGGACTCCTGCAGGCCAGGCTCCCACTCCAAAAAGATTCACGTGTGGGCCTGGCTGTTCCTGCCTCCTCTTACAGTTGCATGGCCACTGTGTGAGGCTCTGCAACCTGGATCACTGCTACTGGGCAGTAGGTGGGATGTGCTTATCTAGTTCCACTGCTTCCCACGATCCAGTCCGCCCACCTTCAGGAGTATATCTGTGTGGATCTCTCAGGATTCCTGTTGTGCTGTGTGGGAATCCTCTGTTGGTTAATGAATGTCCATTTAGTTGTAACTTTGAGGGGAGAGACAAAGGGAACAGCTCACTCTGCCGTGACACTGACATCATTCCCTATGAAGAACACTTACAACTTAACAATAAAAAGGTAAATAGCCCAATTTAAAAATAAGCAATGGATCTGAATAGACGTTTCTCGGAAGAAGATATACAAATGCCCAATAAGCACTTGGAAAGAGTCTTGGCATCATTAGTCATTAGAGAAAAGCAAATCAAAACTACAATATGAGGCACCCCCTAGGATGACTACAGTCAAAAAGTCAGATAAGAAGAAATGCTGAAGATGATGTGGAGTGACTGGAACCCTCACACACTGCTGGTGGGAATTGTAAGATGGAGAAGCTGATTTGAAAAACCACTGGGCAGTTACTTAAAATATGAAACATGAAGTTACTGTATGATCCAGCCATTCTGCCCCAGGTATGTACCCAAGACATGAAAACATGTGTCCACACAAAAATTTGCACATGAATTTTCATAGCAGCATTACTCATAGGAGCCCCAAAGTAAGGCAATTCAAATGTCCACCAACTCCTGATGGAGAAATAAAATGTGAAATATCCAGACAATGGAATATTATTTGTACATAAGAATGAATTGTCATGATATAATATGGATGAATCTTGAGAACATCATGCTAAGTGAAAGAAGCCAGTTATAAAAGAGCACATATTGTCTGATGTCATTGATATGCAATGTCCAGAATAGTCAAATTCATACAGACAAGGAGTAGATTAGTAGGTGGCCAGGGGATTGGGGAGAGGGGAATGGGAAGTGACTGCTAATGGGGACAGAGTTTCCTTTTGGGGTGATGAAACTGTTCTGAATTAGATAGTGGTGATGGTTGCACAATTCTGTGGATTTAGTGAAAACCACTGAAGTGTACATTTTCAGTTGGTGAGTATTATGTATGTGAATAAAGTTGTTATCAAAATCAAAGATAAAGCACCAAACTGTTGCCAAGAAAGAGCTCCAGGGGCAGGAAGGGCTGGGTGCCAGAGAGAGATGGAGCCTGGTCAACAGAGGAGCAGAGTAAGAAGTGGGGAGACCAGTGCTTCTCCCAAGCTGACCTCTTGTGCATTACCTGATTGAGGCTGTGGAATGTGAGACAGTCACTCATGTCTAAGGGCTTTAAAATGGAGCTGGGAAGCCATGAAGGAAATGGGTCTCATGCATGTCCTCATCCAGCAGAACATGAACTTCTGAATTGAGTAACCTGCAAGAACCTGCAGCCCCTCACAGTGATGGACTTTTGGCCCCCTCTAGCTAGCCTTAGTAATCAATTATTTTTAGCCAAGAGTAAATTTTGCCACCAACCCCAATTAACATTCTTTGTAATGCAAACCTCCCTTCTGTGCCTTTAAAAACCCCTGGCTTTTACTCCCTAGCTGGACATTATTTTGGTTTCTACCTGAATCTGTGCTCCCTGAATCACAATTCTCTGATCCCCAAATAAACGCCTCTCTGCTTCTCCTTTTAGCTCTGTATTTATAGGTTAACACACATGATGTCAGAAAGTGGGACCTGAAGTGATCTCATCTTTGTGGACCACCCTCCCCTGGAACCAGGTATGGTACCTGCAGAGCCGCCTGGGGCTCACTGTTTCCATGGACCACTGACTCTGGTGATTGTGGGTCCTCTCAGGTTGTGACCTCCCTCCAGTGGGTCAAGGTCAGAGCCTCTTTTTGGGGATGGGGATGAGTGCCCAGGAGATGATTGTCTCAGTCCAGTGTGGCGGCCATTGCCAAGGACTGGATTCCCTCCGCAGGGTTTTACTTTGCTCTATGAGCACTCTCTCTGAATTGAGGGATACCTATACTGTTACAGGCTCTTAACATCAGCCCTGATATCAGTTCCCCCACATTGAACCCAGCGTATATGGGGTTAAAACTAAAACTCACCACCCCCTTTCCTGCTTCTCTAGCTCCACTCACATGTAAATACCTGTTTCTTTAAACTTTGACTCTTTGAGCTTTACAACTAAATGGGAGTTACAAATTGTTAAAAGCCCAGGTGGCCTGGTGTTGGAGGCACACTAAAGTTTAGCTAATCATGTGTCCTTGAAGTTTGCCAGGAAAGCCGCTGTCTCAAGAATATCAAGGAGCGGAGTCTTCCCAGACCTCAACTCCTCGACTCCCGGCGCTCCAACCCGCCTCACACAGTAAGATGAGAGACAACGGCGAAGGACGCCCACCTGCCATCCTCCTATCTCACCCCCCGCCCACCGCCTTGCTGCAAGCAGCCTCTCAAGGCCAAACGCAGGCTGGTGGACAAACACCGACCTGCACAAGCTACATGGGCCCCATCCCCTACCCAAAACCCCAAATAAAAATCCCTACCCGTTCCTCATCGGGGAGCTAGCAATTTTTGAGACATGAGCCCTTGCTTTGCTCCCTGTGCCTGGCATAGTAAAAAACTTTGCTCTTCCACTCAAGACTCTGTTCTCGTTATTTGGATTGTCATCGGGTTCAGAGACCGAACTTTCGGTTACAATACTGTCATTCCTGTCTGTGAGCTTCTCTTTCACTTGGGACTTTAACTTTCTAAAGTTTCCCAAGAAGTTTCTCCCTGAGGAACTCCGGCTGGTTTTGTTTAAGAACTAAGGTCTCTTCTCTTGCAAATTTCTATCTCAATGGACCAAAATTACTAAGGATGATTTAAGATCACAATGGCCAGTAGAGGGAACATTCTGATTAGATAAGATCACTTAACAGGTGCACTTAAAAGCAAATCCTGAAATAGTTTCATTGAAGGTTTTGTGGCAAAAAACTAATGGAAAATTAAACCTGCAAGAGGGACCTAGAAGGAAAGACCACACAGCCATACACAGGAGGCCACCAGGTTAGTGGCCTTACTGACACCCTCACATCCACTCTCATAGGAGGGTCCTGATGAGCAACTCCAGAGATGATGAGACTCTGAGGGTTTTCCTGGTAAACTGCTACATCATTTCCTTAAACAGCCCAGGGGAATCTAAATTAGAAAAATTGAGGTTATTTAATACTGCCAGAAATATTTACCGTTTGTTCTGGCTGAAAACTAAGCAGATATTTTAAAGCTTTTTAAATTTCTTCAGTAGCTCTGTGGTCAACCATTGGCCAAATGAAAAGCTGATATTCAGAGCCTGAAAGAATTTTTATAGTAGGTTTTCTTCCCTAAGTGTTAGGACACAAAATTCTTTCCTTATGGTTCCTCGTCCACAAACCTCCTATAACCTCCTATTTCACATTCAGAATTTGCCCCATGACTTCTTTCTTCCTTTCTACTATTTTAGGACAAATTTTTCTTAACAAAACAAACAAAAACATTTCCACTCCTTGTAGCTTCTTTAATGAAAACATACATCTTACTTTCCTTGAGCACAACGGTGTTTTCCTTATTGGTTTTTAGTAGCTTTAATTACATATATTAACTGAAATTTTTGCCCTTAAGGATGTTCATTTTTCATGTAAACTAAAGAGTAACTTATTATGAACTGCTTTTTTACATTAGCATTCTGTGGCTTGGCAAGTTAATAAACAGTTTTTACAATTTCTAGATACATGCTACTTAATAATACAATTTTTATAAAATATGACATGTTTACTAATAGGCCAAAACATCTTTTAGTTTCTCTGTAATGAGAAGTCAAAAGTAGATAAACTTATCCATGTTCAGCAATAATGTTTCAGTATTTTATTTTATTTGAAAATGACCCAAATATTCAATGAGTTTTTTTTTTTTTGAGGAAGACTGGCCCTGAGCTAAAATCCGTGCCCATCTTCCTCTCCTTTATATGTATGACGCCTACCACAGCATGGCTTGCCAAGAGATACCATGTCTGCACCCAGGATCTGAACTGCTGAACCGTGGGCCACCAAAGAAGAATGTGCAAACTGAACCACTGCACCACTGGGCCGGCCCCTTCAATAGGATTTTCCTCATTTAATTTCACCTAGAGAAATGTTAAAGTTTCAAGTTACCAGAGAAATTTTGGAAGTTGTCTTAAATACTCATGCCATAACACATAATTATTGTTAAAAAGCTCACCCAACACTTTTATCTTTCTCATCTGTTTAGTTTACTCAATCCCAATAATTCCTTAGATTGCCTACAAAACTTTATGAGACATTAGGCAAAATTAGCCATCATTTTAAGTTATTATTTTTGCTAACCAGTTTTATAATAGCTATAATATCAGCTTATTTGACCAACAAACATAAAATAAAGCCTGCATGTCTCCATATTATCCAATGTTGATAACATTGAGGACACGTCCATTTTTTTTTAACTTTTTATTAAGATTATGATAGTTTACAACCTTGTGAAATTTCAGTTGTACACTATTGTTAGTCCTGTTGTAGGTGCACCACTTCACCCTTTGTGCCCCCCCTCATCCCCCCTTTCCTCTAGTAACCACTGATGAGTTCTCTTTGTCTATATGTTAACTTCCACCTATGAGTGAAGTCATACAGAGTTTGTCTTTCTCTATCTGGCTTATTTCACTCAACATAATACCCTCAAGGTCCATCCTTGTTTTTGTGAATGGGACGATTTTGTCTTTTTTATGGCTGAGTAGTATTCCATTGTATATATATATATATACCACATCTTCTTTATCCAATTATCAGTGGATGGGCATTTAGGTTGCTTCCACATCTTGGCTATTGTAAATAATACTACAGTGAACATTGGGGCGCATGGGACTTTTGGAATTGCTGATTTCAAGTTCTTGGGATAGATACCCAGAAGTGGGATGGCTGGGTCATAAGGTATTTCTAGTTTTAATTTTTTGAGAAATCTCCATACTGTTTTCCATAGTGGCTGCACCAGTTTGCATTCCCACCAACAGTGTATGAGGGTTCCTTTTTCTCCACAAGCTCTCCAACATTTGTTACTTTTTGTTTTGGTTATTTTTGCCATTCTAACAGGTGTAAGGCGATATCTTAGTGTAGTTTTGATTTGCATTTCCCTGATGATCAGCGATGATGAGCATCTTTTCATGTGCCTATTGGCCATCAGTATACCTTCTTTGGAGAAATGTCTGTTCATGTCTCCAGCCCTTTTTTGATTGGGTTTTTGAGGTTTTGTTGTTGAGTTGCGAGAGTTCTTTATATATTATGGATATTAAGCCTTTGTCAGATATATGACTTGCAAATATTTTTTCCCAGTTAGTGGGTTGTTTTTTGTTTCAATCCTGTTTTCCCCTTTCTTGAAGAAGCTCTTTAGTCTGATGAAGTCCCATTTGTTTATTCTTTCTATTGTTTCCCTCGTCTGAGGAGTTATGATGTCCGAAAAGATTCTTTTGAAACTGATGTCGAAGAGTGTACTGCCTATATTCTCTTCTAGAATACTTATTGTTTCAGGCCTAATCTTTAGGTCTTTGATCCATTTTGAGTTTATTTTTGTGAATGGTGAAAAAGAATGGTCAATTTTCACTCTTTTACATGTGGCTTTCCAGTTTTCCCAGCACCATTTGTTGAAAAGACTTTCTTTTCTCCATTGTAGGCCCTCAGCTCCTTTGTTGAAGATTAGCTGTCCATAGATGTGTGGTTTTATTTCTGGGCTTTCAGTTCTATTCCAGTGATCTATGCACCTGTTTTTGTACCAGTACCATGCTATTTTGATCACTATGGCTTTGTAGTATGTTTGAAGTCAGGGATTGTGATGCCTCCAGCTTTGTTCTCCTTTCTCAGGATTGCTTTAGCAATTCAGGGTCTTTTCTTGCCCCATATGAATTTTAGGATTCTCTGTTCTATTTCTGTAAAGAATGTCATTGGGATTCTGATGGGGATGGCGTTGAATCTGTAGATTGCTTTAGGTAGTATGGCCATTTTAACTATGTTTATTCTTCCAATCTATGAGGACACATCCGTTTTAATCAAAGCAACAATCTTTGTTTCTTTTTTTCTTAAAGATTGGCACCTGAGCTAACAACTGTTGCCAATCTTCTTTTTTTTTTCCTGCTTTTTCTTCCCAAATACCCCCAGTACGTAGTTGTGTATGTTAGTTGTGGGTCCTTCTAGTTGTGGCATGTGGGACGCTGCCTCAATGTGGCCTAATGAGCAGTGCCATGTCCATGCCCAGGATCCGAACCAGCAACAAGCTGAGCCACTGAAGTGGAGCGAGTGAACTTAACCACTCGGCCATGGGGCTTGCCCCACCAACAATCTTAAATAAGCTTTCATTTACCAAAGATTAATTTTTATCATGTTAACTTGAAAGACATTTGGGTTAGTTGCTATTACATTTAGAAGTAATTTATGCAAATGCTTATGTTAAGCCAGTTGAGTAGAGCTCTTTAGAAACTAGACCACCCAGAGGTAAGATGTCACATAAACACATATATAAACGTGCCACACAGAGACTCCACTTGATGAGGATTTTAGGCTGGTTAATTTTAAAACTACAGATGAGAAGCAGGCTCCAAGGGGTGGAATTTGCTTGCTCTTTGTTGGGAGGCATTTGCATTTGTGGGGGGAACCTCCATCTGTGGAGATGTCTCCCTCTCTGTGCCAGGGGGAAGGGGGATGGCCTTGTCTCTGGAAACTTTTAATGGGGAAGGCAAGAACTTAAGTTGGCTACTTTCTGGCAACCTCATGTAACTGATTTAGGGTGGTGGCTTCTGGCCTTTACTTAATCTGATTTGATTCTTATCTAAAAGATGTGGGACCACCCAATGGCCAGACCCCATCTGCACTGATACCATTTTAACTTTTTTCCATGTTCTTTCCTTTGTCTTGTAAAGAGATGGCTCACATACCTATGCCTTAAATTTAGCCTTACTCTCCACCCACGTTGGCAGCAGAAGCGGGGGCAGCACCTCCTCCTGCCCATGGGTCCTGTCCCCATGCTCTTCCACACTATTCTCTAAATAAAAGAGCACTACCGCCAGATCTTGAGAGTACAAGAAATCTTTCTTTCGTCTCCTCGGCTCACTGACCCCGCATCACACTGACAAATAAAAATGGCAAGTAATAGGATATATTGGAGAATATGAGGAAGCCATTTGTTGTAAACCTAATTTGGTCTGACCTTGTCTTTCCAAAAGGACCTGACCGTGGCCGTTGAGCATGCATTGTATATCTGCTTTAGATATTCCCTATGGCAAGAACAAAGGCCCTTGAGATAAAGGTGCAACTTCCCTCCCCCTCCCAACGTTGGCATTCCCCTAAGGATTAAGCATCTTTCCTTAGTCTAGGAACTGATTGCTGCACTCATCTGTGACCACCCAGCTCGAGACAATAGACTTGCCTCCTGCTACACCCTCTGAGACAGCAGACCTGTGTCCATCAAGCATTGTGCTGATAGGTCAATCTTGTGACTATTGTGGGAGGGACATTTCAATCATATGTGAAACAGCCTGTTTGGGGGGTATATAACCACTCTGTATACCTCACTTGCGGAGGCAATGGCTAATGGCTCTTAACTGCTTGACCTGTGCCCACCAATGTTGTGGCCCTTTTTGGCTTCCAAGAGGCCCCTTAGCAATAGCTTTCACCTCATGTGCATACTTAACCTACAGCAAAGTTTACTGAGGGCCCAGACAACAGCTTATAGAGATACCTGTGTCTTGCCCTATGGTTCCTTCCTTTTTATGACAATTGACATAAATGACAGAGACAAGAAAAAATAGTGACCATCTCTGGGAGGAGAAGGATCAATCAACCAGTGAGTACTCAAACCAAATTTCTCAGAGTCACTGAGTGACCCATCATCTGACTATTTTCTCCAGAGTTTAAAGAACACGATAGCTAGGCTGTGTTATAAAGAAATATCGCCTTGTCGTGTTTCATGGGCTCAGAGCTAAAAGTTGCCCAGTTTGGGAGAATGTAGCCTAAGGGGCTACAGATGGGAATCAAATTAGCATTTCCCATTGTTTCAGAATTTAGACACAGCTGGTCAAAAGTGTATTTATGCTGCAGATAGAATCAGGTAGGGAAAATTTTCGGGATCCCTGAAACCAAGGCCCTGACAATGATGTCAAACCACAGCTTCCTTCCAATGGCCAATGTAATTTCTGAGGCTGATGGCAGTTTGGTAGGACCGTTGGCCACAAAATGGAGTGCAACCACATTTTTTCCCAACTGTATTTTGTGTCCTCCACCCTGATGATTATTAAGCCAAACCCTCAGGACACTAAGCAAGCTGGGTCAGATTCTACAGTTCTTTGTAAACATTTGCAGCTTCTGGAAACTTTAGGTGCCAGAAAGTGGTGAGCTTGACTCTTTAAAGAAATTTCTCTACTGCCTGGCTCTTAAAAAGAAGCCCCAAAATAGCCACTGCAATTTTAAATTATCCCGGGTTAGCCTGAATGCTATTCAGACAAACATTAACACACAGTACAATTCTGTGTATAACCCAGACCAGAACACTAGCTAGTTTTCCAGGAGTAGCTCAGAAGCAGTGCCAGGAGCTACTCAAAACCAGATTGCCAGGGACAGCTCACAGCCAGCGCCAAGAGTTGCCCAGATCCAGAAGCAACTCTTATCCTGCCTCTAATTACTTTGGGTGGTTCAGGCTCAAGGTTTGGGTATCAGCCCACCAGGATTCCCCAGAATGAAAGCCAAACTTCTATTTCCAGGAAATCAAACCAGAGAGACCAGGTGAAGGACAGTCATTTTCTTAAAGTTACTCACCCAGAGCTCAGAGATGTCTTGATCCAGAAAGTATTTCTTCTCCTAATGGGAAAACAAAACACCTTGGTACTGGGAGCACCAAAGGGGGAAACAGGAATCCAATCAGTCACGTCACTAGACAAAATTGTCTAGGCGGCTGCTTAGGGTCAATGAAAAGACCACACATCCTGCTGGGGGTTCCAAAGTCTCAGGCAGGCGGTGACAACACCTTGTCCCTTCATGGTCACCAACTGTTACTTCAGAATATTGGAGTACTCTTGCCTGATGAGCTTAATGAGCCATTAGTTATGGCATCAGACTTCGGAGGAGAAATCAGCTTTATTCTGAGAGATGGATCTGCAGGGAGGCAGGGGGCGTGTGCCCTCACACTGATCTCCCTGATTCAGGACTTGGGGTGAAATTTAAGACATTAGGGAGGACAGGGTGGCACCTGGAAACACTGGTGGGGCTGGTTTTGATTGGTAGGCTTCAAGCATTTATGGTACGGCTTTAAACATTTATGACAAAGTTCTAAACTTTTATGATAGGGCTCTAAACATTTATGATGAGGTGGGGAAGGAATCTAACACTGGATCTTCCTGAATGAGGGACTCCTCACTTCTGAGAAGAGCCTAACTTTCAAGGTCCAGTTGTGTCCCAGCCCTTTGGGTTCCATGGGGAGGAGAATCTTTGATTCCAAGGTCATTTCACATCAAAATTTCATCTTCTGCTCACGCTCTGGTGACGTGACTTTGCACACTTTCTGAAAGGCAATCATTAGTCACTCAGTTGATAAGAGACAGGGTCAGGTGAGCTGGTCCAGGAGGGCCTTACATAAATTTAAACATTTATGACAAAGTTCTAAACTTTTATGATAGGGCTCTAAACATTTATGATGAGGTGGGGAAGGAATCTAACACTGGATCTTCCTGAATGAGGGACTCCTCACTTCTGAGAAGAGCCTAACTTTCAAGGTCCAGTTGTGTCCCAGCCCTTTGGGTTCCATGGGGAGGAGAATCTTTGATTCCAAGGTCATTTCACGTCTATGAATAATAGACAATAAATCTATGAACACAGATAGAAAGAAGCAAATTACGGATAATGTACAAAGTTGCAACCCAATTTCTGAGGCACTGAGAGCAACTGTCCTCATCTCACAAATATCTGCAAAACTGAAAATGCAGCTCCACAGGCAGCTCAGGTTCCACCATTCCTGTCACTGATCCTGACACCTCCCCATCTGAATCAAAGCCTGGACCCTCGCCAGGAGCACCCTTATTTAGACTGTCCCCAATTCCTGAGACTGAAGGAAAAGTTTAAACCCCAATTACCCTGAAAGCCCTAGGGACAAACTTGCATTTTTCCTCTCTGTCCTTTGAAGTTGTAAATGTTTCCCTGTCTTTAGCATGTAAACAGCCCAGGAGATAACAGCCCACAGTCCCCTGAGACTCAGCCTGGCTCCTCTATCATATAAATGATTTCTAAATATAATAGAAACTAACCCAAATGTTTCTCAAGTTAACATGTTATAAAATAATCTTTAGTCAATAAAAGCTTGCTTAAGTTTGTTGGTTTAATGAAAATAGATGTGTCTTCACACTTATCAGATATAATGGAAACAGACAACTTTTATTCTATGTGGGTTATTAATCAAGGATCCCGGGCCTGTGTGCTGGTGGAGCAGTGATGTGATGTGTGCAGGGCGGTGCTGTGGCATCCACGTCCACTGGGATTGTGACCTGGATGCCAGGGGCCCAGACTGCCGGCCCCAGGACTCCTTCCAGCTGCAGGAGAGGAGCTCTGACTTCAGGTGCGGCCCCACTGCCCGCCTGCTGCTCCTCAGCCAGGTCCTCCCCCACCTGTCCTCCTGTGGTGGCCGGGACAGACCACAGCCTGGCCAGGCCCTCTGGATGCTCTGTTGTGTGTGTGAGGGGGTCCCAGTGCAGGAGGGGTCTCAGCTCCAGGTCCCCCAGCACAGCCTCCATCCAGCTTCCCTCCTGAGCCCTTTGGTCTCCACCCCATCTGTCCCCACACCCTGCTGCAGCTGGGACCCCTCACCCCAGCCCCTCCTCCACTCCACCCTGCCTCCAGCACCTCCCTCCACAGCACAGGGGCTTTCTTTTTACTTTCCCCTTAAGGTTTTATCTAAAAAGTTGCAAGACTCTATGGAAAAATTCAAAGATTAGTACCATGAAAACCCATATAGCCTCCATCTGGGTTCACCATGGTTTTTATTTTAACCATTTTTCCAGATTTACTTTCTCTCTCCCTCTTTAGAGAGAGCTGGATATATTTAGAGATTTCACAGGAAACTGTTGGAAAGTAATTGGCAGATATCCAGACACTCACCCCTCTCAACACTGTCCTGAGAATGAGGACCTTCCCACTGTCCTCATCACACTCAGGAAATTTAACTTAGGCAGATAAATGTACTGTTTAAATTTCCCTAGCTGCACCATTAATTGTCCTAAATCTTTTTATTTTCCAATCCAAGATGCACTCAAGGCTCTCGCATTGCATGTATTGTCATGTCTTTGAATCTCCTATGCAGACCTGTCTCATCCTTCTGCCCCCTCATGTCACCTCGTCACCCTCATGTAGACGTGCACACAGCCACCAGGCTTGGACGTGATGCCCTGTGACACTGCCCACTGTGCACTCCTGGCCTGGCTTCACTGGCCCTCCAACGCTGTGCAACCACCTGGGGCCGGACCAGCCCTCCCCTCTGTGCTCTCCCCGCCCTCCATCTCTGCCTGGAGCTCCTTCCTGAGCCCTGGGAATCCAGACTGAGGTGCTCCAGGCAGGAAGTCTTCCCTGGTTCCCAGGGGAGAGCCAGTGTCACTCTCTGGACCCCACAGACCCGGGCCCACCTCACCTCCCCCACCCCTACTGCCTGTGTCTGTTTAGGGACCCTTCTCTCCCTGCCCCCTCAGCAGGCAGGGAGTTTCTCAGAGGCAGGTCCCAGCTTGCTTGTCCCCTGTGTCCTCAGCAATGACACAGGGCTGAGACCCAGGACTCAGGCTGGGAGTGGATGGAGTCAGTGGATGAGTAAGATGAGGCCTGTGAGGGCCAGGCCCCCCAGGAGTGGGCAGAGCAGCCACTGGACTCTCTCCTGCCCCAGGACAGCTGCTCACTGAGGGGAGGCCTCAGGTGGGGAGGCCTGGAAACTGCTCAAGCTCTAAGGGCCCTGTATCATGCCTGCTGGAGAACTTCCCCATGTCCTGGGCCTATGGTCAGGAGGGGAGGGACGGGGCTGCAGGAATCAAGCCCTCTCTGGGTCTCAAGGAGGGGCAGGGTTGGGTACCCACCCCAGGGAGACAAGGGGCTGCCTTCTCTTGGGTTCCTGATGAGCAGGGCCGTGCTGGCAGCTTGCTGGTGGAGTGACATGGGCCAGGCTGGGGAGGGGAGGCCTGGGGCTCAGGCTGGGCAGCATCTGGAATTATCTGGTGCCTGGAGCCTCAGCAAAGCCCAGGGGTCCCTGCTGCCTCTCACCACCAGGGCAGTGTCCATGAAGGCCAGGTCAGACAGGCCGGGGTGAGAGATCATGGCCCTGAGACCTGGTTATTGGAGCAGAGTCATGTGTCCCTGGTTGTCCTTAGGGCCCAGAGAAAGTGATGTCGAGGCTGCAGAGAGTCGAGGAGTAAAGCTGCCAAAACCAGTGGCTTCCTGTGTGGTCCTCACAGGCAGGAACCGGGAGGGGGAGGTGTCTATGGTAGTTGGAGCATGGCCTTGGGGAGACCATGGCGGGTGCAGGGTGGGCCTGGGGAGCCCCAAGCATGGCGCCGCACCACCAGCAGGTGGGCTGAAGGTCCCTGGAGCAGGCCCAGGTGTTTGTGCACCAACCTGCCTGTGTGTGTCCCACCCTGAGCCTTTGTCACAAAGCCCTGAGGGGGTGGCAGGGAGAGAGGTAGCTGGAAGCTGCAGGCAGCCCTGAGCTGGGAAACAGCTGCTGCCTCAGTCTGCACGTGGGTGCACTCCCAGGGGACCATGTGCGCCATGTGGGCATGTGCCTGAGAGATGCGTGTGCCCAGTCAGGGGGCCTCTCCTTCTGGGGCAGGCCTCAGGAAATGCCCTGCTCTCTGGGAGCCCTGGGAAACCCAGGGAATCCTGGAACTGCACTGCCCTTTCTAGGCGGCCTCCTTGGGGTCCAGGCTCTGCTCTCTGGTCGTGCCCCTGAGGGGACATGTGGGGAGCCTGAGAGGGAGCCTGGCCCTGCCCTGTCTTGGATCCCTCTGTGCCTGGTGTGCAATACTCTCTTATAAGCTGGCCAAAGTACACTGGGCTGAAGGCCGTACCCTGGGTCACAGGCCTGGCCGTGTCCCTGACTCAGGGTTGTCCCAGAGCTGGCACATCCCCCTTATAGAACCCCAGCATCTTTGATTTGTTCCCTGAACAATCGTCTGGTTCCCAGGGGTGTTAAGGACTTAGTGCCACAAAGAGGCCACATGGACATGGCAACAGGCTATGTGGCTTTCTGAGCAGTGATTATTGTGGATCTCTGGGGCTCGGGCCTCTTCCCTGCCCGCCTTACTCCACCTGCCCAGGTAGCTGGACTTGGTCATAAACTGGAAGGTGCTGGGCAGAGTCCACCACACCAGCACTGGCCACGGCCCACTCCCAATGACTTGAAAAACAGCACCTGTGCTACGGTCCTGAGGATTGCCTGGCATGGTCAGGTCTGCACACCAGAGCTTCCTTGGATAGAGGGGCTGCCAGCCCCTCTGGCCTCCTGAAGAGGTGGGGGAGGGCAGGACCCCAGTGGTCCTCATGGACTGGGGGGCTTCCCTGTGTGACCAGGATCCTGGGCTGGTGCCTGACTCGGGGGCTGCACGGCCTGCACCGTCACCTCCAAGCTGCTGCTGGGGAACAGCACGTAGCATGTGGCCATCAACCCCGGCTGCTCCCACTGGTTCTCCTTGCTGTGCCAGATGCCATACCCAAAATACACCGCGAGTCCTGCAAGAGTGGCACAAGGCTGAGGGGCAGGTCTTAGCCCTGCTTCCCTGCTTGCCCTCCTCCTACAGCCCCCCGGGGTCCTAGCTTGGCCCCCACTCACCGATCAGCAGCCAGATGGAGAAGCCCAGCCAGGTCAGGTAGCTCATCTGCAGCATGAGGAAGACATTGAGGAAGATGCTCAGGGTGGGCGTCAAGGGCACCAGGGAAACCTGAAGGGACAAGGACAGGGCTGGGCTGGGCTGCTGGGAAGGGCTGCTGGCCCAGGGCCTGATTTCTCGGGAGTCCACAGAGCCTTTCTCCGCCTCTGGAGATTCCAGAGACAAGGGTCCCCCCACCACGCAGAGAGAGGGGTGTGCGGTACTGGCCTCCCCTGCCCTGTGGCCCTGGTGCATACTGCCACAGCAGAGGAGGAAGGGGCGAAGGGAGCTGGCTGGGCTGAGCGTGGTGGGTGCTGGCTGGAGGAAGTACCTGAAAGGTGTACTGGTGACGCTGTTGCTGGTGGGCCCCCAGGACGAGGAGACTGAGCAGAAACATGGTGGAGCTGAATAGGAGCAGCAGGGTGTAGCCCCAGGGCGGGAGGTGCAGGGCCCAGTTCCTGAAGACCAGCACGCAGTCCAGGGTGGTGGCTGAGACCACCAGGACACTGAGCGCCCAAGTCACAGCGGCTCCAGGCCTGCACCCACTCAGGAAGCCAAGGTAGGGCCTCAGGGCTGGTCGCACCTTCCCGGGCTCAGGGGCTGAGGCCTGCTCTGTGCCCACAGAGCTGCCTGGGTCCTGAGAACTGGATGGAGGAGGCTTTCGGAAGCGTAGCACGATAATGCTGGTGGCCACAAATGTATAGGCCAGCAGTGCACCAATGGACAGGAACCGGACAAGTGCCTGGAGGTCTAGCAGTAGTGCCAGGAAAGCCATGAGTACCCTGAAGACCAGGATGCCCACCATAGGCACCTGGGTCCGGGGGTGCACGTGGGCAAACACCTGGAAGATGAGCCCGTCGATGGCCATGGCATACGTTGTTTGTGGCAGGAAATGGAGAATTCTGAGCAGGACACTGGTCATGGCTGTGGCAGAGGGTGGGAGACTGGTCAGCATAGTGCACAGGCCCACAGGCTCTGCTGCTGGGGGCCAGGACATGGATGGCCCCTTGGGAAAATGTGCATGAGTTTAGGCTTTGAGAGTGAGCCTGAATGTATGTGACTGCTGGATTGTTCCCCCTCACCACCCAGGAATGGGACAGCCCAGTTTAGGTGACAGGCCCACTGGAGAATCTGATGAGGGCTGAGTCCCTCTGCCTGGAAAGATCTGGAAGCACATGCCTATAACTGACATTCTATGTACAACTGGGAGGGGTGATGAGTAGGTCCCTCCCCACAAGCCTGGGTGGAGAGTCTAATCATTAGCACCTTCCTGGGCCCAGGATGTGACTGGGAGCACAGGCCCAGATCGGGAGATGTGTGCCCTGGAGGCTTAGGGCAGGGCCCACTGCCCTATCCCCTCACACCTTGCCAGGAAGGGCACCTTACCGCAGATGGAGCCAGCAGAAATGAAGAAGCCTGACCAGCTATAGCCTCGCTGGTGGAAGGCATCTGTGAATGCTGAGTCAGGGTCCAGGCTGTGCCAGGGCACCATGAGGGTGAGCACAGTGCAGACGAGGATGTAGGCACCAGCCACTACACCAACTGAGATGGTGATGGCCATAGGTACAGCTCGCTTTGGTGTCTGGGCCTCCTTGCTGGAGGCAGCAATGACACCAAAACCCTCAAAGGCATAGAAACAGGTGGCGGCACCAGCCATGATGCTGGGGAAACCAAAGGGTGCAAAGCCACCCTCCTCAGTGCTCCAGTTGTGCAGGCGGGCCAGGACAAACCCCAGGATGATGATGAAGAGGATGACGACCAGGTTGATGGCAGAGAAGATGTCATCACCTGGTTGAGCCAGGAAGAGATACAACCTCCACAGGAGATGAATAAGGAGGCCAAAAGTGCAAAGCCAGCAGCCAAGAAGTCTGGAAGGGCACCTGCCAGATGCCCACGTGGGTGACGGTGAAGCTTTGGATGCGATGGCTAAAGATGGCATCCAGGTAGGCGCTGCAGATGCGGGCCATGGCAGCGCCACCAGTTAGGCACTGAAAGAGCACATTCCAGCTGATGAGGAAGGCCCACAGCTCACCCATGGACATGTAGGTGAACAGGTAGAATATTCCAGCACAGGGCACATGCACTGCAAGCTCCACGTAGCATAAGGTTGCCAGCAGGGAGGCCATGGCAGCCACGCCAAAGGACATGAGCAACGCAGGGCCGGCCATCTCCTTGGCCATAGAGCCAGTGATTAGATAGATACCCATGCCTACCATGCCACCCACACTCAGCAGGGTCAGCTGCAGTGTGGTCAGGCGGCGCTGCGGCAACGTCTCTGTGGTGGGCTCCTCCAGTGGCTTCAGCCGGTTCAGCTTCTGGCAGAAGCATGCTAGGTTGCCGGTGCTGGGCAGCCCCCGGGCCATGGTAGGCAGCTGAGAGGAGCACCAAGCCAGCTGCCAGCACCTATAAAAGTCAGAGAGGAGTGACATGTTGCCCAGACAGGTCCTGACCAGCCTTCAGTCCTTGCTCTGACCCTGCCCTGGGGACCCAAGCCTGGAACCACTGGCAGCTGCAGGGCTGGATGAGGCAGGCTCAGGGCCTGCCAGCAGGGAGGGCAGGAGGCCACAGGGAAGTGTGGGGACCCCTTCAGCCTGCCTCCTGGGCAAGGGATTGGGTGTTTTAGAGGTGCCCTTAGAGTGGGGAGGGGACATCCCCAGGGAGCCAGGGTAGGAACCCCTCCAGTGGTCTGGGATCCCAGCAGGGTGGAAACCTGAGGTCTCCCTGCAGCTGGTCCAGGCCTCTAGGACCCAGAACAGGAGCGACTCTGTGGCCTTGGTCATAGCCCAAGTGGCCACCTGGCCTGGGACAGTGAATTTCACCCCCCACCCCCAGCCCCCCCAGACTGGTGCATCAGCTCACCCTGCTGGGAATGGGGGCCATCCTTGCACCTCTGCCTGAAGCCAAGGCCCCACCTCTCAACATGATATGCCACCACCACACCCCTGCCAAAGTCACCTCCTTCGCACCCCTGTCCCCAGTTAGGAGCCTTCAACTCCTCCCCTGCCTGAGGCAGCCCTGCAGGAATTTCTGTGACTCACCTGCTATTGCTGCCACTGCTACGTGCACTGCGGTGGCCTCCACCCCTGGGCACAAGCTCCAGCCCTGGGCCCTGCCTCATCATCAAACACTCACTCAGCCCACCCTGCTCACACCTAACACAGTCAAGACAAGACTCCCAGGTTCTAGGATAGCCCTATGACTGTGCTCAATTCACAGATGAGGATGCCTTGGCCACCAGGTAAGTGACTAGCCCAGGCCACCAGGGTGGCCTTGGGAGGCAGGTGGAGGTTAATGTCCGGGTCTGGCGTGGGGTCTGGAGCCCACCCACTTTCCACTGCTGCAGACACCCTCCTTGATCCCTCATCCCAACACACAGACTCTACCAGCTGGGCACCACCCAGACCCCTCGACCCTGGAAGATGTGGGGGCTGTGGGAGTCAGGCAAGACACTGGTAAGATGAGGGTCTGAATGTGGCTGAGAGGCCCTGGGCAGTCCCTGACCTCTGGCACAATGGGATGGCAGTAGGCTACCCTCATCCACTGACAAGGGAATGCCCGGCTTTGGGGAGTGGTCTGTGAATTGGCAAAACTCATGCTGGCTGTTCTGAGCTTCTAGCTACAGACAGTGTCCTGAAAGGAGGCAAGCAGACCCCTGAGGCTGACCTCCAGCCCTCCAGCTTGGGGCACCTTAGGGCCCCTCAGATCCCAATGGCAGCCCATCCCAGCCCAGGAGCACCTGTCAAGACTGGGGGGCCCTGGGGGAACCTCACCACAGTTCCCCACCTGTGGATATCCATGAGAGGCGTCTTAGACTGAACATCTGCTCCATGCCAGTCCCTGCATCATGGGGACACATCATGTGTCTCGTCATATGACCATCACAAAGCCCCTCAGTCTTATTTATTCGTGGGGCTGAGGGCTCTTTGTCCTTCTGCTCTTCCCACTCCTTTGAAAGTGGAAAGGCTGGTGTGACAGGGTGTGAACTGCTTTACAGCAAAATGAGGACAATCCATCCAAGCAAAGCAAAACCCAAACAGTCATCCTCTTCCCCCAGAACTCTCTCTATGTTGTCAGGTTTCTATGCGGTTTGTGGGATAGGACGTTAGGGGCACCTGCAGGCTGTCTGGCTCAGTGGGATGATGACAGGGTGGTGGACTCCCAGGCGAGATGGTGCCACTTGGAGCACTCTGCCTTAGCCAGCCCCTTGCTCCCTTCTGGTATTTGGCTGACATTGTCTTGAGGAGCTTCTCAGATGGGCTCCCACTTCCTGCAGGGGTGACCCCTCCCACACCTCACTCCTGTGTGGCCTAAACATAACTGAGCAGAGATCCTTGTTCTGAAACGCCTTCACAGAAACCTAGAAAAGTGCATTTTCCACCAAGAGGCCTGGGCTGTTGTGTAACAGGAGCTCCCCCAAGGCCTGACCGGCGGCCACCTGAGAGCTGGTGTGCAGGGTTTCAGAGCACTGACTTTTCATCTACCCAGAGAGCGGCTCTCACTACACCCCCTTTCACAGCCACCAACATCCAATGGATACTCGTGGCCAAGTGTGGTCGACGCAGTAAATTAAACTTCCATGGACATGGCTGGGCCAAGTGCTGGACCCCAGCTAGCAAGGCAGTTACACTGAGCAACACATGGAGATGCAGTGAAGAGAAAGCACCAAAAATACAAAGAGAAGAAGAGAGAACACTTCCCACCTCATCCTACACAGCCAGGAGCACCCTGACACCAAACCAACAAAGACATCACAAGAAAACTACAGACCAACTACTCTTATCAGCATGGATGCAGAATTACTCAACTGAATAGCCACAAATTGAATCCAGAAACATATAAAAAGGACCCAGCGGTATTTGTCCCAGGAATGCAAGATTGATTTCAAATGTGAAAATCAATCAATATAGTATGCTGGACTAGTAGAATAAAGGACAAAAACAACACTATTTTCTCAACAGAGATAAAAAAAAAACAGTCAACAAATGTGGAAAAGAAGGGACCGCCCTCAAACTGACAACGACCATCTACGAGAAAACCTCAGCTGCTCTGCTCAGTGGTCAGAGACTGAAAGCTTTCCCTTTGCTCAGGAACAGCATTGGGAGGTCCTCTCACCACTTGTATCCAACATTTTACTGGAGGCTCTGGCCATGGCAATTAGGTGAGAACATGAAATAAAAGGAATCCAGATTGGAAAGGAAGAACTAAGACTATCTCTAGCCTCAGATGACATGATCTTATGTAGAGAAAATACTAAGAAATCCACACAAAAAATATTAGAACTGATAAACAGGTTCAGTAAAGTTGCAGGAAAAATCAATTGTATTTCTATACACTAGCAATGAAATTTCTATACCCAGAAATGAAATTAAGAAAATAATTCTGCCTGCATAGCATGAAAAAGAATAAATTTATGTATAAGCATAATTATAATAAATTTAACAAAAGAAATGCAAAACTTGTACACTGAAACCTCCTACACATCATTGTAAAAATTTAAGACCTAAATAAGTGGAAAGATATCCCATGTTCATGGACTGGAAAGCTTCACATTGTCAAGATGACAATACTCCCCAAATTGGTCTGCAGATTCAGTGCAATCCCTATCAAAATCCCAACTGTCTATTTTGCAAAAATTGTCAAGTTGATTATAAAATTCAAATGCAGATGCAAGGGACCCAGAGTAGCCAAAACAATTTTGACAAAGAACAAAGTTGGTGGACTTAGACTTTCTGATTTCTAAACAAAGCTACAGGAATCAAGATAGTGTCTCACTGACATAAGGATAGACATATATAGATCAATGGAATAGAATTAAGAATCCAAAATAAGGTCAGTTAATTTTTAAAAATTCATGGCCAATTTATATTTATGGCCAATTAATTTTTTAAAGATAGACTTTCCATTTATTATTGAGAATAAAATAAGGTGGAGTTCTCATACACCCCCAACCCCTCCACATGCACAGCCTCCCCCACTATCAACATCCCCCAGCAGATTGGCACATCTGTTATAACTGATGAACCTACACTGACACATCATTATCACCTACAGTCCATGGTTTACATTAGGGCTCACACTTGGTGTTGGACATTCCATGGTTTTGACAAATGTATAAGGACATGTACACACTATTACAGTAAGCCCTAAAAATCCTCTGTGCTTCCCCTATTCATCTCTCCTTCCCCACTAACCGCTGGCAACCAGTGATCTTTTCACTGTCTCCACAGTTTTCAGTTTCCAGAAGGTCATATATTTGGAATCATACTGTACACTATGTAGCCTTTTCAAATTGGCGTTTTTCACTTAGAAATATTCATTTAAGGTTGTTTTATGTCTTCTCATGGCTTAATAGTGACATCGACCCTGATACCATTTTCCCCACATCAAACCCAGCATATATGGGGTTAAAACCAAAACGCTCATGCCCTGCCTACTCCCTGGCTTCCTGGCTCCAGAATCCACCCTCCTCCATGGAGACAGGCATCACCAAGGACAATAACTTGGATTCTTTTCTCCCTGCAAAAAGATACAGGCTGGTGGGAAAGCTGCTGACCAGCAAGGTCATGGGCTCTCTCCTCTCTGCAAGTCATCTCAAGACCAAACACAGGCTGGTGGGGAAGCTCCGTCCAGCAAGGCCATAATCTCCGCCTCCCCTCCCTGAAACCCCAAATAAAAACCCTTCCTTTTAGCTTTTTGGGAAGTTTGAGATTTCAGTGTTAGCTGCCCTCTCTCCTTGCTCAGCACTGTGCAATAATAAAATTCCTACTTTCTGCCACTACACCCAGTGTCAGAGATTGGCTTGCTGCACAACGGGTGAGCAAACTCACTTCAGGTTCGGTATCAATAGCACTTTTCTTTTTAGCACTGAGAAATATTTCTTGTCTGGATGAACCACAGTTATTTATCCATTCACCTATTGAAAGACAGCTTGGTTGCTTCCAGGTTTGCCAATTATGAATAAAACTCCTGTAACATCCATGTGCTGGTTTTTGTGTGGACATAAGTTTTCAAGCCATATAGGGAAATACCAAAGAGTTTTGTTGCTGAATCATATGGTAAAAGTATGTTTACTTTTGTAAGAACCGCAAAACTTCTTCCAAAATGGCCGTGCCACGTTGCATTCCCACCAGCATTCCTGTTGCTCCCCATCCTCAGCAACATTTACTGTTGTCAGTGAATTGGGTTTTTGCATTCTAAAAGGTATTTAGTGGTATCTCACTGTTGTTTTAATTTGCAATTCCCAAATGACATAGGATGTGGGGCATCTTTCATAGGCTTATTTGCCAGATGAATATCTTCTTTGATGAGTTGTTTGTTCAGAACTTTGCCCATTTTTAATTGGGGTATTGGTTTTCTTATTGTTAATTTTTAAGAGTACTTTCTGTATTTTGGATAACGATCCTTTATCACCTATTTGTTTTACAAATATTTTTTCCTAGTTTATGCCTTGTCTTCTCATTCTCTTGATGGCCAATTGATTTTTGACAAAGTGCCTTAACATTCAACAGGGGGACCAGCAGTCTTCTCAACACACTGTGCTGTAACATTGGATCTCCACATGCAAATGAACGAAGTCAGACTCCTACCTCACACCACACAGAAAAATTAAGTCAAAATGGATCAGAGACCTAAACCTAAGAACTGAAACCATACAGGCATACCTTGGAGATATTGCAGGTTTGGTTCCAGACCACGGGAATAGAATGAATATCACAATAAGGTGAGTCACATGAATTTTTGGTTTCCCAGTGCATATGAAAGTTATGTTTACACTATACTGTAGTCTATTAAGTGTGCAAAGCATTATGTCTAAAAAAAGAAGGTACATACATTAATTAAAAATACTTTATTGCTCAAACAATGCTAACCATCTCCTGAACCTTTGGTGAGTTGTAATCTTTTCACTGGTGGAGGGTCTTGCTGGATGTTGATGGCTGCTGACTGGTCAGGGTGGTGTTTCCGGAATGTTGGAGTGGCTGCGGCACTTCCTTACAATAAGCCAACAATGAAATTTGACATTCGGAGTGACTCTTCCTTTCGCAAACAATGTCTCTGTAGCATGCAGTGCTGTTTGATAGCATTTAGCCACACTAGAGCTTCTTTCAAAATTGTAGTCCATCCTCTCAAAACCTGCCACTGCTTTATCAACTAGATTTTCTAATAATTAAATCCTTTGTTGTCATTTCCACAATCTTCACAGCATCTTCACCAGGAGTCGATTACATCTCAAGAAACCATTTCTTTTCTCATTTGTAAGAAGCAACTCCTCATCCATTAAAGTTTTATCATGAGATTGTAGCAATTCAGTCACATCTTCAGGCTCCACTTCTAATTCTAGTTCTCTTACTATTTTCACTACATCTGTAGTTACTTCCTCCACTGAAGTCTTGAACCCCTCAAAGAGATCCTTGAGGGTTGAAATCAACTTCTTCCAAACTCGTATTAACGGTGATATTTCAACTTCTTCCCATGGTTCATGAATATTCTTCATAGCATGTAGCATGATGAATCCTTTCCAGAAGGTCTCAATTTACTTTGCCCAGATCCATCAGAGGAATCACTATCTATGGCAGCTATAGGCTTATGAATTGTATTTCTTAAATATTAAGACTTGGAAGTCAAAGTAACTCCTTGATCCGTGATAAAAATGACTGCCCAGATCCTGCAGAGTGGATGTTGCATTAGCAGGCATAACAACAACGTCAATCTCATTGTACATCCTCATCAGAACTTGGGTGACCAGATGCATTGTCAAAGAGCAGTAACATTTTGAGAGAAATCTTTTTTTCTGAGCAGTATGTCTCAAAGGTCTAAAATATTCCGTAAACCATGTTGTAAACAGATGTGCTGTCATCTAGGCTTTGTTGTTCCACTTATAAAGCTCAGTCACAGTAATCAGCATAATTTTTAACAGTCCTAGGGTTTTCAGAATGGTAAATGAGCATTGGCTTCAACTTCAAGTCACTACCTGGATGAGCCTGTAACAAGATAAACAGTCTGTTTTGAAGATTTGAAGGCAGACATTGACTTTTCTTCTCTAACTAGGAAAGTCCTAGATGGCATCTTCTTCCAGTACAAGGCTGTTTCATCTGCATTGAAAATCTGTTGTTTAGAGTGGCCACCTTCATTAACGATCTCAGCTAGATCTTCTGGAGAACTTGCTGCAGCTTCTACATCAGCACTTGCTGCTTCACCGTGTACTTTTATGTTATGGAGACCATTTCTTTCCTTAAACTTTAATCAACTTCTCCTGGCTTCAACCTTTTCTTCTGCAGCTTCGTCACCTCTCTCAGCCTTCGTAGAGTTGAAGAGAGTTAAGACCTTGCACTGGATTAGGCCTTGGCTTAGGGGAATGTTGTGGCTGGTTTGCTCTTCTATCCAGACCGCTAACACTTTCTCCATATCAGCAATAAGAATTTTGCTTTTACCTTTTATGTGTTCACTGGAGTAGCACTTTTAATTTCCCTCCAGAACTTTTCCTTTGTGTTCAGATCTTAGCTGTTTGCTGTAAGACGCCTGGCTTTTGGCTAATCCAGGCTTTTGACATGCCTTCCTCACAAAGCTTAGTCATTTCTAGCTTTTGATGGAAGATGAGAAACGTGTGACTCTTCCTTTCACTTGAACACTATGAGGCCAACATAGGGCTACTAATCGGCCTTATTTCAATACTGCTGTGTCTCAGGGAATAGGGAGGCCTGAGCAGAGGGAGAGAGACGGGGGAATGGCTCATCGGTGGAGCAGTCAGAACACACGACATTTATTAAGTTTACTGTCTTACATGGGCACAGTTCGTGGCAATCCCAAACAATTACAATACTAACATCAAAGATCAGTGATAGATCACATAACAAATTAATAATAATGAAAAAGTTTGAAACATCTTGAAAATTATTAAAATATGACACAAAGACACAAAGTGAGCAATTGCTGTTAGAATAAGGGTGCCCATAAACTTGTTGATGCAGGGTTACCACAAACTTTTGACACTGTTCAGGACAGACTGCCCAAGATATGCCACTCTGGTGTGTGAACTATTTTAAGCTGAAGACAATCAAGGGTCAGAAGACTCTGGAAGAACATTTACCCTTCCCCCAAATTGCCTAAAAGAATTTAAGATAATAGGGCCTGCCCTAGGAAGAAGCTCTGACCATCGATAATTCTGGGGATGGTAGACGTCTAGCTGGGGGCACTGCTTCAAAAGATCTCTTTTGGGTCCCATGGTCTGTCGATGGGACAATGCAAACATTCGTTTACCACATGTGAACTCTTTTCATCTTCCTGTACATTTCCTTCTCCCCCTTTGAAGTCTCAGACCTCAACCTCCCTCTCCTTAGTCCAGAAAGGCATATGCACTTCATTTTGCCTGTCTTTGGAATTCTTCCTGCTTATGTGAATTCCTGTGTACATGTGCTAAACTTAGCTTGATTTTCTCCTGCTAACCTGCCTCATGTCATTTTAATTCTTTGACCAGCCATGAGAACCAGAAGGGGAAAAGGGGGGGATTCTCCCTCTTCTCCTGCAGCTTGGGCACAGCTGGCAGGATCCCCATGGGCTGGCAAGCTGCCCTCTCTGGCTGGAAGGACTCCTTCCTCCCTAGGATGGTGGCATAGGAGGAGATTCTGGGTCACCTGATGAAGGCTTGCAAGAGGAAAGATTCTGACCATGTCAGCCTCCTGGAATCTCTGTCTGCTGGGTCTGGTGGAAGCAGGTGGTGAGAATATCTTTCTCTCTTTCTAAATTTGGATTGGCAGGAGAAAATATTTTGGAAACTAGTTTCTTGTGCTTTTTAGTGACACTGGTAAATTTGGTGCAGTACTGCTGGCTTTGTTGGTCCTTTCCCTCCCAGAGATGGTCACTGTATTTTTTCTTTTTCTCTCTGTGTTTAGAGTCAAACATCACAAGAAAGAAATAACATAGAGCAGGATGCAGGCATAGGCCTTATAAGCCTGCTGTCCGGGCCAGCCCCACAGGCTGGTGAGTTTGTGGTCTCAGCAGACCAGCATCTATTTACACAAAGTTTGCTGTGGGTTCACAGGCACATGAGGTAAAAGCTGTTGCTGAGGGACGTCTTGGAAGCCAAATGACCACAATAGTGGTGGATACGGGCTGAACAGATGAGACATCAGGGTACTTGCTGCCTCAAGAGGATGCCCATGATAGGATAAGTTGGCCAAGGAACAGAGTAGATGACAACAGGTCAGCTGCCAACCTCAAGAAAATTTCCACTTGGTGACATCAGCAACATGACCGAGTGAGTTGTTCCCTTTGTCTCTCCACATTTTGAACTACAATGAAAGGGACATTCACTGACCACAGGTGGAAGCCCACACAGCACAAAGGATGCCTGAGAGACACAGCTATACATCTGCGGGTGGATGGACTGGCCACCCGGGAAGTGCCAGAGATAGGTGAGCATGCCCTGCTCTCCCTCAGTAGTGAGGTGCAGGCACATGAACAATTTGCAACCCGCTGCAAACTCCCAGAAAGTGGGAATACGCAGCGGGGTGATGGTAAGAGGAGGAGGCGGTAACTCTCAGCCCGTGATCGTGGTCACTCTCCCTGCACAGAGAGGGAGCCCACCAAACCCCTGTGCTGTAAAAGAGCAGCCATAGCTCCGGTCCCAGGTCACAACAAGGAAGCCCCGCCTGTGACTGGAGCGTAAGCAGGGGCCTCAGCAGATTTCCACGCTGAGGCACACACTTCCCAGGCGTGCACCAGAGCTGGCAGTGCAGCTGTGCTCCCAAAGAGGCGACAGGTCTGGGCGGCTGTGGTAAAAGGCACGGCAGCTTCGAACACATGTGCGTTCACTTTCCCGGTGGGGAGGGGGGCCCACTGTGCCCCAGGGCCATCAAAGAGCAGCCATGGCTCAGGTCCCAGCGAGGAAGACTCACCCATAAGCACAGCGGACTGCGGAATTCAGATGGTGAACAAGGACCTCAGCAGATTTCTGTGGTGGGGCAAACACAGCCCTGGCATGTGTGAGCGCTCACAGGGCAGCTGCACTCCCCAGGAGGGGTGGATCCAGGAATAGGTGTGGCAGCTTTGAATCCACTGGTGATCTCTTTCTGACAGGGAGGGGGAGCTCAGAGAACCCCTGAGGTGCCAAAGAGTGACCTTAGCCTAGCGAGGAAGCCCCACTCAACAAGGACGGTCCACACAAGTGCCTGAAGACACCCCAGGCTGGGGTAAGTGCTCATAATACCCCTACAGCTTCCAGCAGTGGGGGTGGGGCCAGAAACCCTGCTCCTGCTCCCTCCTAGCTGTAGCAGGGGGAATCTGCATCCTAAGACTACCACAAATGCCCCAACAAAAGATTAGTTTAGCAAACAGCATGAGAAACTTCAGCAACAGTTCAGACCAGAAGGAAAATGACAACTCGCCAGAAACTGACACTGAAGACACAGAAATACACAACCTAAACGACAGAATTCAAAATAGCCATCAAAAGGAAACTCAATGACTCACAAGAAAACACAGAAAGACAATTCAAGGAGCCCAGCAATAAAATGAATCTCTTCACCAAAGAGATTGAAACTATAAAAAAAATCAAGCAGAAATTCTGGATATGAAAAACACAATTAATGAAATAAATAATAGTCTAGAATCATTAAGAAATAGAATTGATCTTATGGAAGAAATAGTCTTCTTGAGGATAAAAATGTAAAAATTCTACAGGTGGAGGAGACAGAACTAAGATTTTACAAAAATGAAGGAATTCTCTGAGAAATATTCAGCTCAATTAGGAAAAGCAACATAAGGATTATACGTATTCCAGAGGAAGAAGAGAGGGAGAAAGGAGCAGAGAGCCTGTTCAAAGAAATAATTGCTGAGAACTCCCCAAATATGAGGATGGTTTCTGATTTACAGATAAATGACACTAATCGAATGCCCAACTTCATCAATGCTAAAAGATCCTCTCCAAGGCATATAATAGTAAAAATGGCAAAATTTTGGGATAAGGAAAGAATATCAGGAACAGCAAGGCAGCAGAAAATAACCTATAAAGGAAACCCTATCAGGCTTTCAGCAGATTTCTCTGCTGGAACCCTACAGGCTACAAAAGAATGGAATGATGTATTCAAAATACTGAAAGACAAAAACTTTCAGCCAAGAATACTCTATCCAGCGAAGCTTTCCTTCAGATACAATGGAGCAATAGAAGCTTTCTCAGATAAACAAAAGCTGAGGGAGGATATCACCACAGTACTTCCCTACAAGAAATAATTAAAGATGCCCTCATACTGGCAACAAAAAGGGAAAGGTCTACAAAGCTCTGAGCAAGGAGATAAATAAACGGACGTGATGAGAAACCTGCAGCTCTCCACCAGAATAGGGAGGCAAAGGCTCAATTACAACTTAAAGAGAAAGAGAAAGAAAGCATCAAAAGTAATGATGCACACTTCAACTCAGCCACACACTCAGGAAATTTCAAACAGAACAAGGTGTAACAGCAATGACTCAGAGGGGAGAGGAAAGGGAAGGAACCTGGTTAGGCTAATGGAGATAAGAGGCTATAAGAAAATGGACCATCTCATCTGCAATATCTTTCATACAATGCACATTGTAAACACTAAACAAAAAATCAGAGCAGAGCCACAATTCAAAAAAAAGAGAGAGAACTGAGAAACCCCTCTCAGAAAACCAACAAAATGAAATGGCAGTCAGAAATACAAAGGGGGAGCAGCCCCATGTCCATGTGGTTAAATTCACGTGCTCCACTTCTGTGGCCCAGGGTTTCACTCACTCAGATCCTGGGTGCAGACATGGCACCACTCATCAGGCCACGCTGAGGCCTCATCCCACATAGCACAACCAGAATGACCCACAACTAAAATATACAACTATGTGCTGGGGGTATTTGGGGAGCAAAAGCAGAAAAAAAAAAAAAACGATTGACAACAGTTGTTAGCTCAGCTGTCAATATTTTTAAAAAAGGAAATACAAAGGAAGAGAAAGAGTGGAAACATAGAACAACCAGAACACAAGAGATAAAATGGTAGCATTAAGCCCTCATACAACAATAATCTCTTGAAATGTAAGTGGATTGAACTCTCTACTCAAAAGACTGGATTTTGGATTAAAAAACAAGACCCAACAGGGGCTGGCCTGGTGGCACAGTGGTTAAGTTCCCATGTCCTGCTTTGGTGGCCTGGGGTTTGCCACTTCAGATCCTGGGTGCAGACATGGCACTGTTTGGCAAGCTATGCTGTGGTAGGCATCCCACATATAAAGTAGAGGAAGATGGGTCTGGATGTTAGCTCAGGGCCAGTCTTCCTCAGCAAAAAGAGGAGGATTGGTGGCAGATGTTAACTCAGGGCTAATCTTCCTCAAAAAAATAAAAAAAGACCCAACAATATTCTGTCTCCAGGAAATGCATCTCAGCTTCAAAGGCAAACATAGGCTTAGAGTGAAGGGATGGAAGACAATACTTCAAGCTAATGGCCAATGAAAGAAAGTAGATGTTGCCATACTTTTAACAGACAAAGCAGACTTTGTTTTAAAAAAGACAATGAGAAACAAAGAGGGGCAGTATATAATGATACAAAGGACATTCCACCAAGAGGACATAACACTTATTAATATATATGCACCTAATGCTGGGGCACCAAAGTACATAAAGCAATTATTAACAGACCTAAAGGGAGAAATCAACAGCAACACAATAATAGTAGGGGACCTCAACACCCCACTTACTTCAATGGACAGATCATCCAGACAAAAAGTCAACAAGGAAATAGATTTAAATGAAACACTTGACCTGATGGATTTAATAGACATATATAGAGCATTCCATCCAAAAACAGCAGAATAACATTCTTCTCAAGTGCCCATGGCACATTCTCAAAGATAGACCATATGTTGGGTAACAAGGTAAGCCTCAACAAATTCAAGAAGATTGAGATCATCCCAACTGTCTTTTCTGATCACAATACTCTGAAGCTAGAAATCAACCACAAGAATAAAACTGGGAAAGTCAGAAATATATAGAGATTAAACAACTTGCTATTGAGCAACAAATGGAAGAAATCAAAGAGGAAATTTAAAAATACTTGGAGACAAATGAAAATGAAAAAACAACATAACAACTCTTAGGGGATGCTGCAAAAGCGATCATAAGAGGGAAATTCATAGCAACACAGGCCCACCTCAACAAGCAAGAGAAACCTCAAATACGTAATCTTAAAATGCACCTAACACAGCTAGAAAAAGAAGAATAAACAAAGCCCAAAGTCAGCAGAAGGAGGGAAATAATAAAAATCAAAGCAGAAATACATGAAATAGAGACTGAAAAAACGGTAAAAAGGATCAATGAAACTAAGAGCTGGTTCATTGAGAAGATAAACAAAATTGACAAATTCTTAGCCAGACTTACCAAGAAAAAAAAGAGAAGTCTCAAATAAATGAAATTAGAAATGAAAGGGGAGAAATAACAACAGCTACTGCAGAAATACAAAGGATTATAAGAGAATACTATGAAAAGCTAATGCCCACAAATTCAGTAACCTAGAAAAAATGGATGAATTTCTAGACTCGTACAACCTCCCACAACTGAATCAATTAGAAACAGAGAATCTGAACAGACCAATCATGAGGACAGATATTGAAACAGTAATCAAAAACCTCTCAAAAAACAAAAGTCCAGGACCAGATGGCTTCTCTGGGGAATTCTACTAAACATTCAAAGAAGATTTAGTACCTATCCTTCTCAAACTATTCTGAAAAATTGAAGAGGATAGAGCACTTCCTAACACATTCTATGAGGCCAACATCACCCTGATACCAAAACCAGACAAGGAAAACACAAAGCTGGAAAACTACAGGCCAAGATCACTGATGAACTTAGATGCAAAAATCCTCCACAAAATATTGGCAAACTGAATACAGCAATGCTTTAAAAGAATTGTACACCACAATAAAGTGGGATTCATTCCAGGGGTGCAAGGATGATTCAAGATCTGCAAATCAACCAATGTGATACACCACATTAACAAAATGAGGAACAAAAATCACATGATCATCTCAATAGATGCAGAGAAAGCATTTGACAAGATCCAACATCCATTTATGATAAAAACTCTCAATAAAATGGGTATTGAAGGAAAGTGCCTCAACATAATAAAGGCCATATATGACAAAAGCACAGCCAACATCATATTTAATGGCAAAAAACTGAATCCCTCTGAGAACAGGAACAGGACAATTGTGCCCGCTATCGCCCCTCCTATTCAACATAGTACTGGAGGTATTGGCCAGAGCAATAAGGCAAGAAAAAGAAATAGAAGGAATCCAAATTGGAAAGGAAGAAGCAAAACTTTTGCTATTTGCTATTTGATATGATTCTCTATGTAGAAAACCCTGAAGAATCCACCAAAAAACTACTAGAAATAATCAACAACTATAGCAAAGTTGCAGGGTACAAAATCGCTTTTAAAAAATCAGTTGCATTCCTATACACTAACAATGAACTACCAGAAAAAAGAAAGCAAGAATACAATCCCACTTACAATCACAACAGAAAGAATAAAATACCTAGGAATAAATTTAACAAATGCAGTGAAAGACCTGTACACTGAAAACTATATGTCATTATTGAAAGAAATTGAGGAAGACAGAAAGAGATGGAAAGATATTTCATGCTCATGGATTGGAAAAATAAACATAGTCAAAATGTCCATACTACCTAAAACAATATATGGATTCAATGCAATCCCAATCATAAGCCCAATGGTGTTCTTCACAGAACTAGAACAAAGAATCCTAAAATTTACATGGAACAAAAAAAGACCCCAAATAGCCAAAGCAATTCTTAGAAAAAAGAACAAAGCTGGAGGCATCACACTCCTTGACTACAAAGCTATAGTGATCAAAACAGCATGGTTTTGGCACAAAAACAGACAAACAGATCAATGGACCAGAAGTGAAAGGCCAGAAGTAGAACCATACATCTATGGACAGTCTATCTTTGACAAACGAGCCAAGAACATACAACAGAGAAAAGAAAGTCTCTCCAATAAGTGATGTTGGGAAAACTGGACAGACACATGCATAAGAATGAAAGTAGAACACTATCTTGCACCATACACAAAAATTAACTCCAAATGGATTAAAGAGTTGAATGTAAGAACTGAAGCCATAAAACTCCTAGAAGAAAATATAGGCAATATACTCTTTGGCATTGGTCTTAGCCACATCTTTTTGAATACCATGTCTACTTGGGTAAGGGAAACAAAAGAAAAAGTTAACAAAAGGGATTACATCAGACTAAAAACCTTCTACAGAGCAAAGGAAACCATCAACAAAATGGAAATACAACCCACCAATATGGGAGAAGATATTTGCAAATCATTTATCAGACAAGGGGTTGATATCCAAAGTATATAAAGAACCCACACAACTCAGCAACAACAACAACAAAACAAACAGCCCGATTAAAAAATGGGCAAAGGATATGAACAGAAATTTCTCAAAGGAAGATATATGGATGGCCAACAGGCACATGAAAAGATGCTCAACATCACTAATCATTAGGGAAACGCAAATCAAAACTACAATGAGATATCACCCTACACCAGTGAGAATGTCTGTAATTACCAAGACCAAAAACAGCAAATGTTGGAGAGGATGTAGAGAAAAGGGAACCCTCTTACACTACTAGTGGGAATTCAAACTGGTGCAGCCACTATGGAAAACAGTATGGAGATTCCTCAAAAAACTAAAAACAGAATTACCATATGATCCAGCATCAGGCAGTCCATGCAGGGTCCACTGTGGATGTGCCCTGGACCTCCGCTGCAGAGAGTTCATGTCCCCTGGACACAGCCCATCTATGAAATTATAAACCTCTCCTGCCTCCATGGTCAGAAGATCCCACTAAATTTAGAGAGGACTTAGGAAGGTTAGTGGCTATTCATAACCCCACCCACGGAGATCGTGGCTGGCTGCTAAGGGGGTTCTTCCAGCCCAGGATTACACTGTAGTTATCAGACTGACCAGGGGACCCCTGGAGGAAACCCCCTCACAGGGGAAATAGAGGGCCAGACCCGCTCCCAGGCCCTCCTGCAAATGACCAGGAAGTGGCTCTGCTCGAGGATGACACTCAAGGGTTAATAAGAGCAATTTTAGAGGTGTTTCCTCCTAAAGGTAAATGACCAAAAATGGAATTATGCACTCAGAATGAGGGGAACATCCATAAGCCTTTGTTGAACACTTATATAAACTTTTCAAAGGCGCAGTGCATTAAACCCAGAAGCCCCAGAGCAGAAGAATCTCCTAATTCCTGCTTAGTAGGAAATTGTCTTCCTGATATCAAAAGCAAATTCCAAATAGTGTGGTTGGTGGGTCAGGGCAGCCATTAAGTATAATAATGGAGGCTGCTACACAGTTCTTTGAAAATAGTCGGCATGAAAGTAAAAGAATAAAATAATTATGAGCAACTCTTCTTGCTTTTCAACTTGAATCTCTAGAGAAGCGAAACTGTGACTGTGAGAGTCACTGAAGCCACTCAGAGGGCTCCCTATTCGCCTCCAGACACTTGCAGGTCTCGCAGGAAACCAGGGCATTGGAGAGAGAATGTCCTGCTCTGAAGAGAAGGGGAAGCTTAAAAATACCTCCCCGGCCTTGGCCCCAGTTCCCCCAGAAGTCTTGTATTTCTCCTCCTGAGGGGCATTTCTCCCTTAAACGATGGGGTCAGCTGATCCTCAGTCACTGCCCTGAGCCATCACTAAACTTAAAATAGAGGATCGGGAACTAGATTTCTTAAGTGACTCTGGTGTGACTTTCTCTAATCTCCCTTCAGAGGGTTTATCTCTACCCGTCTCCTCTGATTCTGTTCAAGCTGTTACAGTCTCTGGGCAACCTATTTCATGGCCCAGGTCCCAGCCACTCCCACAGCTTGAGCCCCTTAACACTCACCCTGCCTCTCTAGTCTCCCACTGTTCCCACCTTTTTGGCAGAGGTTTGTTACATAAATTTAATGCCACTAGAATTGTAATGACAAAGGCATTTTCACCTCCCTGCCCTGGGACCAAACCCCAAGTCTCCTACTTTCCTTGTTAGAAACTCATCCTGATTTAAATTCTTCTGAAGAGGATGAGTCTTTAAATATGTCCCCAAGAGTCTCTGGGCTACACATGCCAATGAAGTAGGATTGTTACCACGCACGTTACCTGGAAAAATGATGAACCATGTCCGTCAGTTGCCCATTACCCTCTCCATAGATTCAGAGTGAGGAATTGAACCTATAGTACACTCTTTTTCACATCAGGGTGTACTCAACTTACTTCCTCACCCTGTAATACTGATGCCTGCCCTGATATCAGTTCCCCTACATTAAAACCAGCATATATGTGGTTAAACCCAAAGCACTCTTGCCCTGCTCACTCCCTGGCTCCCTGGCTGCAGAATCCACTATCTGCCATGGAGACAAACAGCCAAGGACAGCCACCTGGATTCCATATCATCTCCTCCTCCTTCCTGCAAGCAGTGTCCCAAGGCTGAAGGCAGGCTGGTGGGAAAGCTCTGACCAGCAAGGCCACTGACTCCCCCCTGCCACAAGCAGCCACATTTCTCACAAACCTTTAAAGCCCCTGGCTCCCCATCTTTCAGGGAGATAAGATGAAATGAGACAAATTTGAGAGCTCACTCTCACCTCCCAGCTGATATCATCTGAAATAAAAACCTTTTCCTTGCCTGGTGTTCCAGTGTTTATTTGGCCCATCTTGTGTGGCAGGTAGGGAACCTATGTCTGCAGGAGCAAACAATACTGCAATCTTGACAGTGAAAAAAAGAAGACAAGTTTGACTCACATGGAACCAAATCTATAGATTTTTACAGACCTCAGAGCCATAAAGTCTTCTGTATTCCTTGGCATCCCTGGCCCCTGATCCAGCCGTCATCCTGATTCAGTTCCTGATGGTGCAGCCTGAGTGACAAGAGTTGGACCTTCCCCCACTCTCTTTTCAATCCCACTGCAGCCTCACAAGTTCCTTCTGCATTTACCTTTAAAGGGAGGCCATTCACATGGACTCGCCTACCTCAGGGATATTGAGTCTCCCTCAATATTTTCCCAAATCCTTGCAGTGGACTTGAATTCTGTAGCCTTCACTCAAGGCTCCACTCCTGTTCAGTATGTGGATGACCTTCTACTCTGTACTCAGAGTAAACAGGGAGCCCTTACAGACCCCTCACTCTCCTAAAGGCATGAGCTGCTGGAGGCCATAAAGATCTAAACCTCAGGGGGCGCAGACGACTGGGACCTACTCGGGACAGGAGCCATGTCAAGGCATTCAACAGCTCGCCCCAAATGCCTTGAGTCCGTTTTGTCCACCCCTCTCCCCCAAATGAAGAAACAGCTCCATAAACATCTAGGGACAACTGGTTACTGCCCCAGTGGATTCCTGATGCTGCAGCCCTTGTGTGCTCTTCTCCCAGACATCACCCCACAGCCTATTTCCTGCCCTTCAGACCCATTAAACTCCTGTGAAGCCTTAAAATTACCTTTTCCCCCGCCCCTGGTTCTCTGCTTACCTAATTTTGACAAAGCTTTCATCTATACTGTCATGAAAATAATGGAACTGCTGCACGCATTCTAGGACAGATAAGTCCTATGGCATGTTTCTCATGCCAACTAGACCCCGTGACATCAGGTATGCTCCCACGCTTATGTGCAGTGGCTGCAGCTGCCACCCTGACTGACAAAGCCAGTACTCTAACATTAGGCTCTGCCAGTCATCTCTATGTTCCCCAGGCTGTGTCTGCTCTTTTGTAAGTTCACAGGACACAACACCTCTCTACAAGGCCAGACAGAGCAGGCTCTTCTAAATAACCCTTCAATCATCTTACATCCTTGTAACACTGTGAATCCAGTGGCCTCATCGCCCTCCCTGAAGCTGTAGAGCCCCACTGCATTCCACAGTCTTCCCTTACATCCATAGAAATGGTCTCAAAGCCACGAGAGGGTCTCTTGGACATCCCTTTAGAAATCCCAGACTTACTTCTGTTTTGTGATGGCTCCTGTACATAGAGTTTCTGGGGAAACATAATAACTGGTTATGCCACAGTTTCCCCACATAAAATGCTCGAAGCTTGTTCCTTGCCCACTGTAAAATCACCCAAGCTGCTGGATCATAGCTCTCACTAGAGCCTGCACATGAGCACAAGGGAAAACTGCCACTCTGTACACAGACTTCAGATATGCTTTTGGAGTCTGCCATGCTGTGGGCACAGTTTGGAAATCCCGTGGAGTCTTAACTTCTGTAGGAACTCCCATTGCTAACGGACACTTAATTCTTGCCCTATTATAAGCTGTTCACCTCCCTTCTCAACATGCCATTGTTCCCTGTTCAGCGCACACTCAGGAGACTGATGTCAAATCTTCAGGAAACAACAGGCTGACAGAGCTGCTAAATGTGCAGCTCACCATGGACCCCCTTGTGCCTTCTCCACCCAATTTTTATACCTACCTGTAATCCCTGACTCATGTTATTAACTATCAGGCTAAAAAGACAATTGGATACAAAAGGGTGCCAAACAATGATCAGATGGAGTAGACACTGGGCCAAAGGCACGTCCTGTATCTTTTTTTCTTTGACTTTTTGGCTAGAACTTATTTTCCTCCAAGTGGGACATATGTGTAGATGGGGGATAGTTAAGGAACTAAAAGACAATTGGTTTTGCCCTGGCATCCACAACATCTCTGACCCAATTGTTTCCCATTGCACCACTTGCCAATCTCACCAAGTTTCTAGAGAAATCCATGTACCCCAGGAAGTCCTCCCAGGCCCACACTGCCCTGTGCGGCGCTCCAAATGTACTTTACAGACTTGCCCCAGCTTTAGGCTGTTCTCACTGTTTGGTGATCGTCTGCGTGGTTAGTGGATGCACTGAGTGCTATCCGACTAGACGTGCAGATGTCACAACAGTGGGACAGAAATTAACAACTGCAGTTGTCCCTTGTTCCGGCTTTCTTTACGGATTGAATCAGAATGAGGAGCTCATTTTACAGAAGAGATAAGCCACTTGCCTGCAGAAACTCTGGGGCACTCATTCAAATTTCATACCCCACATCATCCTCAATCATCAGGGCAAGTGGAACATAAAAATCCAGACATCAAAAGGACTTAGGAAAGGTCCGTCAAGGAATTGGGCTTAAATGGCCAGAACCTCTGCCCTTGGCCCTTAGAAAGATATGGAATACTCCAAATAGGAGACACAAAGTGACTCCTTTTGAAATAGTTTTTGAATGCCTGATGGCTGCTGGCACCTCTAAACTTTCCATTCTTGGGTTAAGAGAATATTATGGGTACTTAAGTGAACAATTTGATGCTATGACTAGCTATAGACAAAAATTAACTAGTCTACTTGAAGCATATGGTCAACAGGTAAAAGAGGCATGGCCTCCACCTGCTGACAAGCCTTGCCCTCCCTTTGGACAAGGAGACCGGGTGTAGATCCAGCCTTTAGAATAAAAAATTTGCTATCACATCACTGGGAAAGACATTATGAAGTCCTGCTGACCACCTACACTGCCTTCAAAATAAAGGAAAAATCTTCCAGGATCCTTGCATGCCACACCAAGATAGACCAAAAACATCACTCTCAGGACAGCTGGGAGATAGTCCCCACAAGTGACCTTAAACTAAGGATTTCCAGGGCCAATATCAGGTCCCAGAAGCAGCTGGCCTCACCAGGTAGACAGCTTTTCCCAAGATCATGGATCAAAGAACCTCACTTTTACCTATTTTCCCACCTTGCTTTTAAAACTCCCTAAATACACACACACATGCACACACACAACAACCATTTTCCTGTTAATGAGTATATATATTTCTTTTAATCACTTATCAGAAACCTGTCTGGAGAGCATTAGTCTCTATCTGTCCACTCCCCCTCTCTAAGTTTCCACTCTGAGTATTTTTCAATCTGTGTCTTGCTCTCACTAACCCTCTCTTTCTCACCAGGTCGAGCACAGACCAAACACCCCCATATGCCAGTTTACCAAACCCTGGCCATGCTAACTATCAACCTGACTGTTGGCTATGTCAACAGCTAGAGAGCACAGAAGAACCTGAACTGGCCTTTTCCTGCTGATGTGAACATCTGGTGGTGGACTAAGTATGGAAGATGGATGAACGACAGGGCATGGTGTCCATGACAAGGAAGACATCACTCTGCCTCTTCTCCTGGTGAGTCATGTGGACCCCAGAAAACCTCTATAGAAGCTCCAGGACTGTCCCTTGCCCAGATAAAGACAATAAGTGAAAATTGCTCTCTTTGCATCAAAAGTACACTGGACACTGTACCCTTCCTGGGTGACATAGGAAGTTAATATTGCAATCAAACTCTGCGGTTTGAGTCCACAGGTGGCATCCTCAAACCTCTCAAGGAAACTGTAATTGACTCTAACACCACTCCTTTTGGCACAAACATTTGCCAAATCACCAAATGTTCTGGATGGTTTATCAGTTATCCTTGTTCAACATGGGGTATTGCAGCTGCCCGCATGGTTAGCTGCCAATACCACAAAATATATGTGGGTGGATCCAAACTCTGGACTCACTTGGTCAGGTGACAGGACCAAGCTTTACAGCTGCCCGAATCAGGCTGCAGGCCTCCTGTACCAGCTATTCTGCATCCGTTCTGCTCTCCCAGATTGACAGGAGGGCATGGAAAATGGAGATGTTTACGCACCAACAGTACCAGTGGCAAAGGTCATGGAACACTCTGGACCCTGGAAACTACAGGTTCAGCTCTAACCTTGTCTGTAAACCACACTGGTCTTTTTATTTTATGTGACAACAAAGTATAGAAAGGGCTCCCAGCTAATTGGTCAGGACGATGTGGACTTGGACACCTGGCCCCTTCTGTCTCCAGATACTCCACCCTAAATGCCAGCCACATTGCAAACTTGGGCTCCTTTGTTCATAAGATTGTACCACGTGAATGTGCCAGTTGAGAAATCACAGAGAATCTGCTTATGTGTCACAACTCCAAGTTCTTTTCAGCATCGAGAGTCTTATTCCTCAGCTTTGGAAATTATCAGTTGGAAAAGGCGAACTTAAATCTCTCCATGGTGATGGAACAAGTGTTCAACCCCATCATGCAAACATTGGAAATACTCCAGTCAGCGATTAACAGCCTAGCCTCCAAAATCACCCTGTTCTGGACACAGTGACTACCCAGCAAAGAGGCGCTTGTGCAATCATTGGTGAAAAACGTTGCTTTTATGTGAACCAAACAGGGCAAGCAGTATCTAACTTCCATCTATAAAGAGAAGATTCACTCTTTCCATCAGATGAATGAAGCTCACCCATTCATTGGACTGACTCATTCCCAGGATTGAGAACTGGTTTAATGGCGTGTGAGGAGATGGGCTCCCATCCCTTCCTATCTGCTTGTTCATCCTCATTCTAATCCATGTTCTTTTCTCCCTTTGCTGATTTCTTACCACTCAGCTACTAACTCATTTTCTCTCTCCACAGTCACCAGCTGAGCTTTCAATATGTGAAACTTCCAGGGATGTTTCAGAGAGGGGAACTGATGGGGTTCAGGCCAGGCCACTCCAAGATGTGCCACTCTGCTATGTAGGTTATTTCAAGCTGAAGACAATCAAGACTCAGAAGACTCTGGAAGAACACTTGACGTTCCCCTAAATTGCCTAAAAGAATTTAAACTGGAAGGGCCGGTCCCAGGAGGAGCTCTTACACAGATACTCCTAGGTGTGGGGGACAGGAAGGCATCTGGCAAGGGCCATTTTTATATAATATCTCTTTCAGGTCCCCTTTTCAAAACATGGCCCAGCAAACATTTGTTTACCAAATTTACCAAATATGAACTCTTTTCATCTTTCTGTAAATGGCCTTCTGCCCCTTTGAAGACTCAGACCTTTATCTCCCTCTCCTTAGTCCAGAAAGACATGTATACTTAATTTTTCTGACTTTCCTTGGAGTTCTTCATGCTTACATGAATTCCCCATGTATGTGAAGTAAACTTTGATTTTCTCCAACTAACCTGTCTTATGTCATTTTAATTCTTTGACCTGCCTTAAGAACCAGAAGGGGAAAAAGGGGGAGAATTCTCCCTCTTCCTCCCTCTCCAATTTGTAAAAAATGCAATATCTGCAAAGTAAAATAAAATAAGGTATGCCTGTAATATGTGTTGCGACTTTGTCAAATGAACATTTGTTAAGTAGAGCCCGGGGGTATTGGATGGCAGCCTTGGTCCAATAAAAGACCACAAAGGAATTTAAAGAGAGGAGTTTCTCACTCACAGGTTCTGGAGAAGGTCCATGGGATACCTTGAGGGGCCACACCAGGAGGTTAAGGCAGAGGGCAGGCAGAGAGCAGGGTGGAACCTGGGGCATATGCCTTTATTGGGGTTCGCATTCAGAGGATTTGGGGTTCCCGGGCTAAGTCAATATTGGTCAATTCAAACCAAATGAGGTTTTGGTAAGCTTCACAGAGGTCTTACCTAAGGAGTGCACACAGGGGGAACGTCCTGGGAGAGGGGAGAATGCCTTTCACAAGGGCAGTGGCAGGAGTCAGATCAGGAACTGACATTTACTTTGACTCTCCCTATGGTTATCTAGGACGTACACTCTCAGGAGGGGCTAGTGTCACTTCAAGGCTGCTGCAGGCCACTTGGCCACACAAAATGGATGCCAAGGCAGCAATGCTATGGAGAAGTTTAGCTAAACTCCCAAAAAACTCTTAGAAGAAAACAGGATGAAATCTTCATGACCGTGGATTAGGCAATGGTTTCTTTCTTTTATTTCTTATTTTTATTGAGGTAACATTGGTTTATAACATGGTATAGGGTTCAGGTGTACATTATAATTCAGCATCTCTATACACTACAGTGTGCTCACCACCAAAAGTGTAGCTTCCAGCCATCACCATATAATTGACCCCTTTTACCCACTTGCCCTTCCCCCAATGGTTTCTTTAAATATGACACCGAAAGTTCAAGCAATCTAAGAAAAATATAAATTGGGCTTCATCAAAATTAAAAACTTGTGTGCTTCCGGGGATACCATCAGGGAAGAGAAAAGAAAATAATCCACAGAATGGGAAAAAATATTTGCAAATCATATATCTGATAAGGAGATTGTATCCAGAATATATAAAGAACTCTTACAACTCAACAATGAAAAGATATATAGCCCAATTTAAAAAAGGGCAAAGGATCTGAATAGACATTTCTCCAAAGAAAACACACAAATGTTCAATAAACATGTAAGTGGGCAAAAGTGAAGCCATCTTGTTTTGCTAAATGGCCCCAGCCCCTCCTCTGTGTGGCTACTCGCTGCTCTGCACACGCTTTAAAAAATTCACATGCTCTCCTGATTTATGGCCTCCACTTATGTATGTCCTCCCTGATATCTTGATAAATTAAAGCTTTGTTCTATGAGTTTCTCTCAAGGAACAGGCTGACCACAGTTGGGAAACACACCTGCAAGGTATCCATCACAGCCGACAGAAGAATAGAACAATGTGATGCCTGGAGCCCATCATAGCTGGAGACCAACATCCCTGGATCCCCTCCTCACCACCCATTTTCCCTGTATAATTGCCTCAAGATTCTATAATCCTTGAAGGTGGGTTTTTGAGACATTAGACACCCATCTTCCAATTATCCAGCTAATCTAATTAAACTTCCTTTCTTGATCTCTTAACTCATTGTGATTAATTGGCTCAGATGACGGTGAGCACAGTGAGCCCATTGCTCAGTATCAAGCATATGGAAAGATTCTTTTTTTTTAAATTTTTTTTGAAAAAGAAGATTAGCCCTGAGCTAACATCTGCCGCCAATCCCCCTCTTTTTGCTGAAGATGACTGGCCCTGAGCTAACATCCGTGCCCATCTTCCTCTACTTTATATGTGGGACGCCTACCACAGCATGGCTTGCCAAGCAGTGCCATGTCCACACCCAGGATCTGAACCGGCGAACCCCAGGCTGCCGAGAAGTGGAATGTGCAAACTTAACCACTGTGCCACTGGGCCGGCCCCCACATGGAAAGGCTCTTGACATCATTGATGCAGGGTCGGTGAGCCGAGGAGTCAAAAGAAAGATTTCTTAGACTCTCAAGATCTGGCAGTAGTGCTCTTTTATTTAGAGAATAGTATAGAATAGCATGGGGACAGGACCCATGGGCAGGCAGAGCTGGTGCGTGGGGACAAGACCCACGGGCAGTCAGAGCTCCTGCTGCTGCCCTGAGTTGAGGGTTAGGGCTAAATTTAAGGCATGGGTATGTGAGTCATCTCTTTACAAGACAAAGGGAAAAAAAAAGTTAAAATGGTACCAGTGCCGGTAGGGTCCGGCCATTGGGCGGTCCCACAACTTTTAGATAAGAATCAAACCGGATTGAGTAAATGGCAGAAGTCACCGGTCAAATATTATCTTCAACTAAAGACAAATGAGGATTTTGGGGTGGGGGGGTCAGTTACATGAGGTTGCCAGACAGTAAACAACTTAAGTTCTTGCCTTCCCCATTAAGAGTTTCCAGAAATAAGGCCATCCCCCCTTCCTCCTGGCGCAGAGAGGGAGGCATGGAGATTTCCGTCACAAATGCAATTGTCTCTGATCAAAGGGCAAGCAAATTCCACTCCTCAGAGCCTGGTTCTTATCTGCAGTTTTAAAAGTAACCAGCCTAAAAATCCTCGTCATAAACTGTTTTAAAATTAAGCAGCCTAAAAATCCTCATCAATCATTACTCATTAGGGAAATGCAAATCAAAACCGCAGTGTGATGCACCCCCAGGATGGCTACAGTCAAGTCAAAGAAGAGCAAGTGGTGAGGATGATGTGGAGTGACTGGAACCCTCAGACACTGCTGGTGGGAATGCAAGATGAAGCAGCTGATTTGGAAAACTATGGGACAGTTCCTAAATGCTAAATATGAAGTTACCATATGACCCAGCCATTCTGCCCCCAGGTATATACCACAGACATGAGAACAGGTGTCCATACAAAAACTTGTACTTGAATTTCATAGCTACTCATAGGAGCAATCCCAATGTCCACCCACTCCTGATACATAAATAAAAGGTGAAATATCCAGACAATGGAATATTATTCATCCATAAGAACAAATAAAGTGGTGACACAACATGGATGAATCTTGAGATCATTATGCTAAGTGAAAGAAGCCAGTTACAAAGACCATATATTGTGTGATTTCATTGATATGCAATGTCCAGAACAGGCAAATCCATAGAGGCAGGGAGTAGATCAGTGGTGGCCAGGGGATGGGGGAGAGGCGAATGGGAAGTGACTGCTAATGGGGACAGAGTTTCCTTTTGGGGCAATGAAAACATTCTGAAATTAGATAGAGGCGATGGCTGCACAATTCTGTGGCTATGCTACAACCCACTGAAGTGTAGGTTTTCAGTTGGTGAGTATTATGTATGTGAATAAAGTTGTTATCACAATAAAAGATAAAGGACAAAACTGTTTCCAAGAAAGAACTCCAGGGGCAGGAAGGGCAGGATGTCAGAGAGAGATGGAGCCTGGTAAACAGAGGAGCAGAGTAAGAAGTGGAGAGACCAGAGCTTCCCCCCAAGCTGGCCCCTTGTGTGTTACCTGATTGAGGTTGTGGAATGTTAAACAGTCACTCGTGTCTAAGGGCTTTAAAATGGAGCTGGGAAGCCATGAAGGAAATGGGTCTCACACACGTTGTTGACGAAAATAATCCATAACCAATCTATAAATGAAAATTTGGGTCAGTTCATTCTGAGCTAAAATGTGAGGACCACAGCCTGGGGCCTTTCTTTCTGAAGGAAGGAAGAGCACCAAAGAAGTGGGGTGTACAGAGTGGTTATATACCCCCAAAGAGGATGTTTTGCATATGTTTGAAATCTCCCTTTTACAATAGTCGCGAGACTGCTCTCTCAGCACAGTGATTGATGGACACAGCAGGAAGCAGGTCTGTTGTCTCGAGCTGGGTGGTCACAGGTGAGCTGGGTGGTCACAGGTGAGCACAGCAATCAGTTCCTAGCCTAAGGAGAGATGCTTATCCTTAAGGAAATGCCAATGTGGGGGGAAGTTGCCCCTTTATCTTAAGGCCATTTGTTCTTGCCATAGGAAATGTTTAAAGCAGATAAACAATGCGTGCTTGATGGCCACGTCAGGCCCTTTTGGAAAAAACAAAGTCAGACCGAATTGGGTTTACACCAAATGGCTTCCTCATAGACTCCAATATATCCTATTGCTTGCCATTTCAATTTGTCAACATCCTCGTCCACCAGGACATGAACATTTGGACTGAGTAATGCTGCAAGAAGCCTGCAGCCCCTCAATGTGGACTTTTGCTCCTCTCTAGCTGGACTTAGCAATCAATTAACTTTCACCAAGATCAGTTTTCTGCCCCCAACACCAATGAACATTCTTTGTAATGTAAACCCCCCTTCTGTGCCTTTAAAAGCCTCTGACTTTTCTCTCTAGTGGGACACTATTTGGGTTTCGACCTGAACCTGTGCTCCCAGAATTGCAGTGTCCTATCCCCAAGTAAACCCCTCTCTGCCTCTCATTATAGCTCTTTGGTTTTAGGCTAACTGTCATGGGGTCAGAAAGCAGGGCCTGAAGTGACCTTACTTGCATGGACCGGCCTCCCCTGGAAGCGGGCGTGGTTCCTATGATACCGAACCTCTTAATCGGAAGGTGTGCCTGATGTGTGCAATAAGCCTGTCACTGAGCCATTGGTGCTTGGACATGGACAAAGCTTTTTTTGAGTCACCAAAGATGGGTGACTAGAAGAAACTAGCAGGCAGGAGGAGAGTTTCTCTCAAATCCACCTTAACAAAAGAAGAAAGCAGGGGGTTTCAGAGAGCTAAGAGACTTGGGAGGAGGAGTTTCAGAGAAACAAAGGGAAATTCGGGTTTCTTCCAGTCCAGGTAAGTCCTTGGGCAGTCAGACTTCTGGGCATCAACTGCAGCCCAGGGCTGGTTATCCTGTCATCCAACTTCCTTGAAGGGGTTCTTTTTCTTCTCCAAAACCAGCTCATAAATCCAGTGACCCTTGAATCACCCTTCAAATTAAACAAGAAAACAGTAAATTCACAAGATTAACCTCTTTTGATTTGTGTCTGTGATAGGAACAGGGTGGAAGGGAAGCATGTTCTTCTTGAATGTTTACAGTAACCCTCAGGTGCCCGGCTTCACCTATGGGGGCCTCCTTGTGCTCTCCATTTCCATGGATCACTGACTCTCCTGATTGTGGGTCCTCTCAGGTTCTGACCTCCCTCCATTGGTCGAGGTCAGTGCCTTTTTTTGGGATCAGGGTGACTGCCCTGGAGATGACTGTCTGTGCCAGTGTGATGGCCATTGCCACAGGTGGGGATTCTCTCAGCAGGGTTTTCTCTGGTTAGTGAGAACTCTCACTGAATTGAGGGCTTTCTCTACTGTCATTCCCGTCTGTTAGCTTTTTTTTCACATGAGACTTTCATTTTGCAAAATTTCCCAAGAACTTTCTCCCTCAGGCACTCCAGCTGGTTTTCTGTTTAAGAACTAAGGTCCTTTGTCTTGTAAATTTCTATCTCAATGAACCAAAATTACTAAGGATGATTTAAAACCAGAGTGGCCAGGAAAGGGGACATTCTAATGAGATAAGATCATTTAAAAGGTGCACTTAAAATGAAAGGCTTCAAAATTCTAAAATGGCTTCATTGGAAGTTTTCATGCAAAAAGCTAATGAAAAATTAAATCTGTAAGAGATACCTAAAAGGAAAGACCACACAGCCATACACAGGAGGCCTTACTGACGCCCTCACATCCACTCTCGTAGCAGAACCCTGACAGGCTCCTCCAGAGTTGACCAGACTCTGAGGGTTTTCCTGGTAAACTGCTACATCATTCCCTTAAACAGCCCAGGAGTAATGGGGTTGTTTAACACTGGCAGAAATATTTACTCTTTCTCCCAGCTGAAAACTGATAAGATATTGAGAAGGATTTTTTTAAAAATAGGCTTTCTTGTGTAAGTTAAAATAAAACCATGTACCCAGAGAGAAAGAAGCAAATTAGGGATACTGTAATTGGATGGGTAAACCCACCTCTGTTGTCACTTAAGTTACAACCCAGTTTCTGAGGCACTGAGAGCAACTGTCCTCATCTCACAAATCTTTGCAAAACTGAAAATGCAGCTCCACAGGCAGCTCAGGTTCCACCATCCCCATCACTGATCCTGACACCTCCCCATCTGACTCAAAGCCTGGACCCTCGCCAGGAGCATCCTTATTTAGACTGTCCCCAATTCCTGAGACTGAGGGAAAAGTTTAAACCCCAATTACCCTGAAAGTCCTTGGAAAAAACTTGCATTTTTTTCCTCAGTGTCCTTTGAAGTTGTAAATGTTTCCCTGTCTTTAGCATGTAAACAGCCCAGGATATAACAGCCCACAGTCACCTGAGACTCAACCTGGCTCCTCAATCAGTGAAGCCTGAGGTTAGAGAAAAAAAGGGGAAAAGTTTCCTTTTAAATGCAGGCTGCTAGAGGGGCTCTCTCCCCAAATCTACTTCATAGCCTCCTTATCTAGAGCACAGATAAATCTTCAAAGGCTTCTCCACAAATACTAACAATAAAAAAAAAGACCTCTTAAGCAGGTGACCTTAACTTGTTCCATCTGCAGAGTTATTTATAAACTAGTGAGTTTTGTATTCTACCTGTTTCATAGCTAAAATTTTTAAAATAAATGCTGTAAGATCTCTGTGTTTTTACATTTACACATATATGTACATTATGTATGTGTGATATTTTTCTCCTTCCAGATAGTATTAACAAAGTTGATTTCTAAAAATGGTTCCATTTAATGAACTTAAAGTAAGAGCTTACATGAATTATTTCCAAATGTAACAGGAACTAACCCAAATGTTCTTCAAGCTACTATATTATAAAATAATCTTTGGTCAATAAAAGCTTGCTTAAGTTTGTTGGTTTAATTAAAATAGGCACATCTTCAGAGTTATCAGCATTGTACATAATGGACACATACAACTTTTTTTCTAACTGGGTTACTAATCAAGTAAGTTCCTGTTATCACTTATTTCTCAGCAAGAAAAATTAACTTAAAATGATAGGTAACTGCTTTGTCTCATGAAGTTTTCATGAACAATCTAAGTATGTGGTTAAGAACAAGCGAATTACATAGATGTTAATGAAGTAAGGATTTTTAAGTGCAATAACTATGTTTCATTGTCTATGTACTTTATAATAGCTTCCCCAAATCTTTTGGTCATTTGAAACCTCAGAGTTTTGCTAATTGAAAGTAAGTGATGGAAAAGTCACTGAATATCTAGATAGAATAAAACATCTCCAGATAAGATACAACAGAGAAATGTTAATTATTGTACAGGTGTTATCTATTTTGGCTTCTTATTGCAGAAAACCTAAAAGACGTTTGGGTCTATCAGCAAACACATCTTGTGCCACATTTAATAGATTATGCTACAAGGAAATGTATGTTTTCAGTAAAAGAAGATGTATGAAATGGAGATATTTTTGTTCAGGAACTAAATTTGTCCAAAGGAAAGTTGGTTATGGGAAGGAAGGTGAAATTCTGAATGTAAACAAGAAAGTTTTTAGAAGAGGAGCCCTGAGAAAAGACTCTTGCTCCTGGTCGAGCTGGCTAAGATCAGAATGAATTTAATTAAGTAAATGAGTTTTAATATCAAAAATAAGCTGGTGCAAAAGTAGAATTTGGTTTTCTTTCTGTGTTTGTTATAAGGACAAGGTTTCTCAGGCTTTTAATCTACTCCTGATAAAGAGATTATGCAAAGATTGTCTTTATGTTTGAGTAATCTTCATAAAAGGCAGAGATTTTATGTTTTATCAAAATAATTTCCTGTGCTTTATGTTAAAAGCTGAGTCTTTCCTATTACAAAGAGCTAAGGTTTTGCAGCTCTGTAACCTTTTATATTTGTCTTTGAAATCTTTTTGTCACCTTATTTAAATAGATAGTTAAATATTAAGTTTCATGATGACCTGTGATCCTATGTAGGCAAGTATTTTAAGACTTTCTTTGATATTTTTGACAAAGTTACCAAAATCTGATTCTAAATGATGTCTTTTTTTGACCTCTAGCCAACATTGGGATTTTTCAGAGGATCCTTGAAATATGTCAAGAGATTTTATTCTCCTTATAAAAAGAGAGATATTAAACTAATTAGGCTTATCTGATATGTTAAATAACATGGGAAGCCTTGTCAAATAAAAAATAACATTATGCCTTCTTTATGTTATGTCTTTATATGTATATGTTATGAGAGTTCCAGAAATTATGCGAAAATCCTGGGAGTCTAACATGTCCTGGAACAACAGGAAAGCTCCTTAAGTGATTTTCATGTGAAGACAGCAACCACAGAATCTACAGAGATGGTCATATGTGGATGAAGTCCATTCTGCCTCTGAAAAGAACAGTCCCTCACTGCCAGAGTTCTGCCATCCTGATGTCCTTATCACAGGGCAACAGTCTGCTCCTGAAGCAGGGAAATTAAGGTGGGTGAACAATGGCTGTAAATTCACCAAACAGTCAGGGCTATGGAAACCCCAAGATGGTCACTGGGCTCTTCCCAGCTCTCTGGCAAATCCCAATCCTCAGGTTTTTCTTTTTGGTGTGTTTTTTTTTTTTTTGGTGAAGAAGATTGACCCTGAGCTAACACTTGTTGCCAATTGTTCTCCTTTTGCTTGAGGAAGATTTGCCCTGAGATAAATCTGTGCCAATCCTCCTCTCTTTTGCATGTGGGTCCCTGCCACAACATGGCTTGATGAGTGGTGTAGGTCCATGCCAGGGACCTGAACCCATGAATCCCGGGCCCCCAAAGCAGAGTGTGCTGAACTTAACCACTATACCACTGTCTGGCCTCTATTTTTCAGTTGTTACATTCCTTTATCCACTATAGGCAAGACTATTCTGTCCCAGAGGCCTCAGAACTCCTCCCTTGGGGTCCTTTGAGCACCTGCAGCTGGACTTCATTCAGCTGCCACTTCCTATGGCTCATCAATATGTTCTTGTTGCTGTCTGTGTTTCCTGGATGCGTTAAAGCCTTTCCCTTGCCACAAAGCTGATGCCCTCACAATAGCAGAGAAACTGCTAGAACACGTGCTCCCACTTGGGATGTACCTTCCACAATCTCCAGTGATCGAGGCACCAACTTCACTGGGCAAATCATAGGAACCTTAATGAAAACTTCCAAACTTCTTAAGGGATTATCGCTGTCTGTATCACCATCAATCATCAGGCAAAATCAGGAAAACTAATGGAAAAATTGGATTCAAGCAGAACGAGTATTAATTTCCTGGGACTATGTGAACTGAGGAGGATGTTCTGATGATTTGTTTTTCCGAATTTAAAGAAAACTTTTCTCTTAAACTATCAACAATTTGGTAAGACATAACGTTGTGAACAAAGATGAAAGACTAACTTTTTCTCCCTACCTGATCCCTCCAGAATTGAGAAACTCTCAATGAGTATTCTTATTTTCACTTGTATAAATAATCAGGCCAAGTTTTTAATTTAAACAAATTAGTTTTACCATGATTATTTTTGGCAAAAGAAAAAAAAAGAAGGTAATTGTAGAGAGAAAAATTCTGTTTGCACCTTCTAGACATTAGATTCTAATCCTGCTAATTGCCTATGAGGTTCGTTACATACTGTGGACTGGACTCCCCTGGCCTAAGGTATTGCCTTTGGCCTTGCTGACTGTTGGCAGTGCCCTCTTTGGAGAACACGGACTAACTCCTCATGGACAGTCACCAGCAGATCAGTGTCTGTTGGTCCACAACCTTCTGCGGCTCCCCTGTTGTCTTACCTGAGTGTGACCAGCTGCTGTGAGTTTCCACTGTCTTATCCCCAGCCCACCACCAACAGGTTAAAGACACTTTCCTGGATCCCAATTTAAAGGATCCTGTTGGTCACAGTCTAGAGCCTGGTGACTGGGTGTTCTGGAAGCATCATCAGAAGACAGCCCTCGAGTTTCATGGAAAGGACCTTATCAAGTGCGCCTGACCACTGACACTGCTACAGAACTAGAAGGTACTGCAGACTATGTGCCCCTTCTGGGTACACCTTCCACCTAAGGGAACCGTGGGCTGATGGATGTCTAGACAGCTGGCATACAGCAGGACAATGCCTTCACAGTATTCCATTTCAAGTCCTTGTTAAAGGAGAAAGCCAACCACCATCTCAGAAGTCGATGCGAAGCTTGATGACCCCTTTTTACACCCCATCTACTCTCCATTGATCACCATTGCCAAAGATTCTGTCCTCGCATTGACGTTGTCCGTGATGAGCTGACTCCCTCCCTCCTCGAGCTTCCCAGCCACTTTCTCCCGGGACCCAGCACTGGTCCGCCCCGCATGCGCTTGCAGGAGTCCGGTGACACGTCTGCCCCTGACAGGCCCAGGCTTGAAGCTCCGTCCCAGCCCAGGACGCCGCCTCGGCGGTGAGAGGGCACGCTGACAGCCCTCCGCAGTGGCTGCGCTGCCGGCTGCAGAGCCTCTCACAGGCCCGGCCCTGTCCCTCCCTCGCGGGGAGCCCGCCTTTCACGGACGGACGGGACTCGGGCACCGAGAGCTGGCAGAGCGGCCTCCCCATCAGGGCTCCCCACGCCCCGCGGCCGCCAGCCCCACAGCTTCCCGCCCAAAGGGAAGACCAATCAAAAGAGCGATTTGGCCCGTTGGGAAAATGGCCGATGGCCATTGGGGGCCCGTCTAGGGCCTGCCCCCCGAAGCAATTGGAACCAATGGCCGTTGCGCGGGCGGCGAGCCAATCAGGACGCGGTGGGCTGCAGTCGGGGACGTGGCGTTGGATGGGAGCTGGTGGGAGCGCGCGTGCGGCCGGCGAGGGTCGCCCTGGCTCGGGGACCGCTGGGCTCCAGGGCCTTGTCCCTGACCGGCAGCGCCGGGACCGGGCGCCATCCAGGGCCGTGTCCCCACAGCTTGTGGGTCGGGGGTGGGCACCGGGCACACTGCGCGGGTGCGGTAGCCCTCTGCCCTCGCTCTTCCAGACTCTTCCTTCGGAAGCAGCACCGAGTGTTGCGCTCGAGCTCTCTCCTGCGCGTCTCTGCTGTGCTGGGAGCTCGCGAGGGCGCTTAAACGATGGGCAGTGTTTACAAGGTCTTGTAATAAGAACGATAGAAACCGACATATGCAGAAAAATCTTGCTTCCTCCATTAGATGGTTTTTCTTGGTTGTTTATACTGATAATTTTTTAAAGCAAACCAAGCAAACAGGAATAGATGTGCCGACATCCCCTCTTTCTTGTATCAAAGGTAGCACCCAGTATGCGCTCTGGCGCCTGTGGTTTCATTGTATGGAAAGTCTAGCTCCCTCCATCTCAGCTACAAGGATCTGCACGTCGTTTGTCCCGCACAGTGTCCAGAGCGTGGCTGTGGGTCAGTCGGCCTGTTCTGTGTCACGGAGACTCGGGTGTTTCCAGCCTTGACCCAGAACGCTGCCGCAAGCGTCCTCGTGTGCCGCTTCCTGCCGTGTGGGTGTGCAGGGGCTGCCAGGGGCGGAGGGCTGAGAGTCTGTAGACGTGGGCAGATGCCCTTCCGTCGGCGACATGTGAGGATTCCTGTTTTCCCACACACGGTGGGCTTCTGCCTTTAACTTGCTCATTTTTGTATCCTCAGCTAATAGGTGTCTCCCGGGTAGTTGTTGGATTAATATGTTAATAGTTTACATGTCGTTGGAACCCAACCATCACCTCTGTCATCCTGCGCTTCTAGAACAAGCAGTGCCCAGAGACAGCCTGATGTGGAGAGAGGCCGGAATGACCCTGGGACCGGACGTCACATGGTCCAGGTCAGGTTTAACTTGTTCCCAGGGAGCTGAGGCTGACGGCTAATCATCTCAGCCTCAGTTTCCCCTCCTGACCACTGTGGTAGATTCCAAACTTTATGAAAAGCATGTAATTATACAATAACTCACACCAACCTCTGTGTTCTCCTTTTGTAGAAGTTGGCGTTGAGGCTTCTGTTATTGGTCACTGCACAGCATGAAATCAAGCTGCTCACAAAAATATTTTATAGAGGTGAAGTATTCCAAGCATAAAGGAAAAGTGTCTTCTGTTACCTGACAGGTGAAATGAAGCTTCTGGATTAGAAGAAATTCTTGTATTTCATCATTTTTAGGAGCTGTTATTTTTAGCAAAACCTTTGTCTTAAAAAAGAAAAATACTGGGCCAGTCAGGTGGTGTAGCAGTTAAGTGTGGGTGCTCGGCTTCGGTGGCCTGGGGTTCGGCAGTTCAGATCCTGGGTGCAGATCTACACACTGCTTGTCAAGCCATGCTGTGGCAGGTGTCTCACATATAAAATAGAGGAAGATGGGCATAGATATTAGGTTATGGTCAATCTTCCTCAGCAAAAAAACAGAGGAGGATTGGCAGCTGATGTTAGCTCAGGGCTAATCTTCCTCAAAAAGAAAGAAAGAGAGAAAGAGAAAGAAAGAAAGGAAAGAAAAAGAAAGAAGAAAAATACTGTAATTAATACTTTCAGGAGAGCTATCCAGCCTTTTTTGGTATAATAGGGTCTTCTCAAGTTGAAATGCCTAAGTATGATTTTGAGAGTTCATAGTACTGACTTGAACCAACTAAATTGAGAAACTTCAGGTGAGGGGGAGGTGGTGATGAGTTAGTGTGAATTTAACCTAAAAGAACTTACACTGACCTTCTCTGAGACAGTGTTGCCCATTCCAGGTACTTTCCCTTTGTCTTAGAAGGGTTTTTGTCTCAAGATGAATTGAATGGAAATCCCAGCTGCAGAAATTTTGGTTAAAATCCTGCATTATGCATCCCAGAGCCTCCTCACAAAGTTGAGAACCTTCTGGAGAATTTGTCCCGCCTCTAAGGGCGATTTTTCTTCTGGCTCAGTATTGCAGTTTGATTGGAACCAGAATTAGCCTATTGGCTGTGAATTAGCCCCCTGTCTTTCACTGACTAAGGAGGAGGCCAGAAGCAGAATTTCTAGGCTTTCAGACCATCACTCTCACGAGCTAGGAGATTACAATGCTGGGTTAGGGAACCAGAAAGAACTTGAAGTGGTTTGAGGTTTCTGAATTGTAATGTTGGTACCAGCCCTAATATCAGTTCCCTGCATTGAACCCATCATATATTGGTTAAAACCACAGCACTCATCCCCTGTTTACTCCCTGGCTTCCTGGCTCCAGAATCCACTATCCAGCATGGAGACAAATGGCCAAGGACACCCTCCTGCAAATTCCCTTATGATCCTCCTTCCTGTAAGCAGCCTCCCAAGGCCAAATGCAGGCTGGTGGGAAAGCTCCGACCAGTAAGGTTACAGACTGTCCCCACCCCAAGCAGACACATTTCTTACAACCTTTACAACCCCTCACCTCCCAACTTTCAGGGAGACAAGACAAAATGACATGAATTTGAGGGCTCACTCTCATCTGCCAGCTGATGTCACTCAAAATAAAAACCCTTTCCTTGCCATAAGCCTGGTGTTCCAGTTTTCATTTGGCCCCTCTTGGGTGGCGGGTAAGGAACCTATGTTTGTAGCAGGTAACAATGTGATCATAATTGAATGATGGGGCAATAATACCCATGCTTAAAATGATCTGGGTCCTGATGTGACCATTTTGACTGCCTGTTTCATTTTTATTCTGGTTCTCTCTCCTTGAGCAAGCTCCAGTGGTAGGTGTAAGGAATTTGTCCGTTTCATCTGTGTTGTTTAATTTCTTAGTGCAGAGTCATTCATAATGTTCCTTTACTCTGTCAATATCTTAGTATCAGTAGTGCCATCCTCTTTTTCATCCTGAGATTGGTGATGTGAATCAGTTTGGCTAGTGGTTTATCAATGTGATTCTTCAGCTCCAAGAACCAGGTTTTTATGGAGCTGACCTGCTGGTGTAATGGTTAAGTTCGTATACTCCACATTGGAGGCCCAGGGTTCACAGGTTCTGATCCTGGGTGTGGACCTAGCACCAGTCATCAAGCCATGAGGTGGAGGCATCCCACATGAGATAGGGAAGATTGGCACAGATGTTAGCTCGGCAACAGTCTTCCTCAAAGAAAAAGAGGAAGATTGGCAACAGAAGTTAGTTCAGGGCCAATCTTCCTCACCAAACAAACAAACCAACCAACCAGATTTTGGTTTCATTGATTTTTCTTTTTTTTCCTTCTCTCTGTGTTGTGTTTATTTCTGCTCTTTAGTATTTCCTTTTTTCATGCATGATTTTGATATTTGCTCTTTTTCCAGTTTCTTAAGGTGAAAGCTTAGGTCATCGATTTTGAAACTTTTGCGTGACTTTCTGTGTCTGTGTTCATGAGGGTTACTGGTCTGTGTTTCCTTACACTGTGGTTGGTTTTGGTACCAGGGTGGTGCTGGCCTCATAGGGTGAGTTGGGAAGTGTTCCTTTATCTTCTGTTTTCTGGAAGAGGTTTATAGGTCATTGACTTGAGATCTTTCTAGCTTTTCCTGATATGAATGTTTTGTATATAAATTTCCCGCTAAGCACTGTTTCAACTGTATCCCACAAATGTTGGTATGTCATATTTTCCTTTCATTCCAGTCAAAATACCTTCTGTCCTCCCTTGTTATTAGTTTCCAACCACTTGGGGGATTTTTCAGATGGCTTTGTGTTACTGATTTCTAATTTACTCCCAACATTCAGAAAACATATTTTGTATTATTTGAATTTTTTATTAAGATCTTTATTAACAGGTACTTGCAGTTTGTTGAGTTTTTTGAAAATATCAAGTTGTAAACTTTCATCACAAATTAAAAATGAGGTTCTTAAAAATTTAACTTGACCTGGGGCTGGCCCCATGGCCGAGTGGTTAAGTTCGCGCGCTCCGCTGCAGGCGGCCCAGTGTTTCATTGGTTCGAATCCTGGGCGCGGACATGGCACTGCTCTTCAGACCACGCTGAGGCAGCGTCCCACATGCCACAACTAGAAGAACCCACAACGAAGAATACACAACTATGTACCGGGGGGCTTTGGGGAGAAAAAGGAAAAAATAAAATCTTAAAAAAAAAAAAAAATTTAACTTGACCAGATATGAAAGAATTTTCAAACCTTTAAGAGTATATTGAGAAAAATTAGTCTTCATACCAAAAAAAATACCTTAGTCATTGCCAAAAAGAGACATCTGTAGATAAAATAATGAATGTCCCATGCTGCGTAGATAATGCAGATGGTTCCAGTTATCTGGTCAAGAGGAAAAAGCAAGCCCTTAAGGTCTTCCGCTCCAATCTTCTGTTCATTTATCTGTGCTGGAATGTCGTCTTCATCTCTTCGTGTTGGATGACCATAGACGGTGGTGGAGGTGGGAAGCCTGCGTCTACTCACCCGCCCTGCTCAGCCCCGGGAGGGGGGTTCTCAGTTGGGGGGCAGCTGCTTTCGTCTCCTGGCCATCTTGTGGTCTAGGGATTTCTTGGCCTCTGTGTTGGTTGTTGAAGGTGCGGCGGTGCTGACGTTGAGGTGGCTGCTTACAGTAGGTCTCCTGTCCCTGATCTTCCTGATCTGCGTGGCCATCCTCTCTGGCTGTCTTTGGCGAGGAGGGCCCCTGCGGCACTGTGGTCTATACCCCGATACAGCTTCTGTCTACTGGTCTGCCTTGTTCTCCTGCACCTGGGTGTCAGTCCCCTCCATCACTTCTCCCTGCACAGGAGGGCTGGAGCACTGTGGTTGTCACTCAGGGGTCTCCGCAGGTAGTGAGGTGGGGACCGTGGCCTGTGTGCAGTTGGGCCGGCACTCTGGGGCCTGACCTTCGGGAGCTCTCTCTGATCTGCATTCTTTCCTGCTTGCACTATTCTGGTGGATCTGCTGGGGGTGTGTGGAGGCCTCTGCTACGTGAACAGCGGCTGTGCTGACCCCGGGCTGCTGTACGTTTACTGTGTGCACTGCAGCTCTGCCAGCCCTGTCACATTTGCTCCTCTGCCCGCTTCTCCCTCAGCAGCATCAGACTGCACAGTCTCCCCATCTCCTGCACCGTGAAGGTCTTCGCTGGGCTTCCTCCTCTGTGGCGGTCTGGGTACCAGTACATCTTCCCTGGTCCTTCCTGTGGATGAAACCATATCCACTTGTTACACTGAACCATATTACTGTTCCCAAGCCTGTGTCAAAATTACCCTCTTGTGCCTGCACTCCGCCCGTGGTGCTGGGCTTGGTGTCGGCACCATAGGGGGCAGGGGCAGCTGAGGGTTTTGGCCTTGCTGTTCAGGGTGTGGTGACAGTGGCTGGGCCAGCTCAACCCTCAAGGGTGCAGTGAAAGAGACTGGAGCTGGAGGCAGGGCTGCTCAGGGTGTGGTGACAGTGGCTAGGCCAGCTCAACCCTCAAGGGTGCAGTGACGGAGACTGGAACTGGAGGCTGGGCTGCTCAGGGTTCTCTGGGCTCCGCTCTTCCTCCCGCTACTGAGCAAACTCTTCTTTGGATTATTTGGGTTTATTGAGACTTGTCTCTGGTTGGTGGGGAATGTGGTCTCTTGGCAAATGTCCCCTGTGCACGTGAGAAGAGTGTGTCCTCTGCTGTGTTGGGGGCGTGTTCTGTAACGTCAGTTTATGCAGAGTGGTGACGGTGCCGTCCAGGGCTTCTGCATCCGTCCTCGTCTCTGTCTAGCTGCTCCATCAGTGATCGAACGAGTGTTGAAATCTCGGACTGTGGGCCGTCTGTTTCTCCTTTCAGTTCTGTGGGTTTTCTTTGTATATTTGAAGCTCTGGGTCTAGAAGCTATGAGTCTCCTGATACACAGCCATCGAGGACTGTGATGCCTTCCTGGTGAATGGCTCCTCTATTATTAGGAAATGACCCTCTTTCTCTGGGAAATTCTTTGCTTTGAAAGCAGCACTGTTGGTCCTGGCCTGTGCTCTCCCCGCTGGACCCCACGTGAGTGTGCTGCTCCCTGGGAGCTCCCTGTGGGCCAGGTGCTTTCTGGCGGGGCCTGTCCCCCACACCTGACCCAAGGCCATTGGGGGCATCAGAGAACTGAGAGACCCTGAGTTCCTGCTAGTCAGCCCACCCAGCTGCAGGTTCGAGCCCACTGTGGTGCTGTTGGAGAAGCATGAGATGAGTGGTGGAGTGGGAGGCCACAGCGTCACCACCTGGTCCCCGTGTGCTGGAGCAATGTCCTTGCTGCCCTTCTGTGTGCCCGTGCACCCCCCTGCCCCCTGCTGTCCCACCACAACCAGAGCGGAGTGTCCTCTACCCTTGCTTGGAGCATGCCTGGTGGGGCAGTCCATCCATGCCAACCTCTCCTCTCCCAGACCAAGACCCATCTGTGCTCAGCATGTGCTGCTGTCAGGAGAAAGCAGACGGCACAGAATGCACACCGAGCTGCCCCTGCAGCCACCCTCCTTTCCTGTGGTGGAGGCTCAGCCTGCCAGGTCTCTCTCCTCTCTCCTTTTCCCTGTCTCTAGGCTTCCTGCACTTAGTACAGAGTCAGGTCTGCTTTTTTCTCCCTCTGACAACCCGCCTTTATTAGGTAATTACATGGAATTTGTAAGGATGCTGATGTGACTATGGGCGCGGCTGGGTTTAGATCCACCAGGTTGCTGTTTGTTTGCTATTTATCCTGTTTTTTTTGGTCCCCACTTCCCTCTTTTTCTACCTTCTTTTTGGTTAATTATTGCTATGATTCCATCTTATCTCCTGTTTAGCTTCCTGGCTCAGCCCCTTCATTTCATGTTTTGTGGTTGCTTTGAGGATTCCTGCCTCCATCTCCTGTTTGTGCCAGTCTGCCTTCAGGTGACGCTGTCCACTTCACGACAGTCCACTTCCATGTCCCCTTCTTGGCCGTCTGCTATTGATTGTCATATTTTACTTTTATGTGAGTTATTAACCCCACAATCAATCATTATTTTTGCTTTAACATTCAACTGTGTTTCTAAAATATGGTGAAAGTCTTTGATATTTGCGCCATATGTAGCAGTCGTGGTGTCTGTGTTCCTTGCGTGGTCCCAGCTGTCCATCTAGGATTGTTCCCCTCTGCTGGAGGGGTTCCTTTCACATCACTTGTATCGTGCTCTGCTGATGATTAATTCTCTCAGTGTTTCAAAGTCTGAAAATGCTTTATCCTGCCTTTTTTTTTTTACAGTTTTATTGAGGTATAATTGACATAAAAATAGAGTACTCATTTAAAATGCATAATTTAACAAGGGTTAACAGTGATTAACATATTGATAACCCATGAAGCCATCACCTCCATTGAGATAATCAACATGTCCATCACCCCCAAGTACCCTCGTGCCCTTTTGTGAGCCCCCCTGTGCCCCTTGGCCCTCCCACCAATCTGCTTTCTGTATTTCCTATAGTTTTATGTCAATGGGATCACTGAGTTCAATTTTGTTGTGGTTTGGATTCTTTCACTATGACTGAGATTCATCCGTGTGGTTGCCCGTGTCGACGTGGCTCCTTTTATTGCTGAGAATCACCTTTTTTTGTGACAAAATACATGACACGAAATTTACCATTTAACCATTTTTCAGTGTACAATTCAGTAGCATTAAGTACATTCACGTGTTGTATAACCAGCACTACTGTCTATTTCCAGACATTTTCATCATCGTCAAATCTTGTCTTCTGTGGTATATAATCTGCTGTTAATACCTCCAGCGTGTTTTTCATTTCAAGCATTATCTTTTTTTATCATTAGCCATTTCATTTAGGTTTTTTAAATATCAAACATGTTCCCCTTATTATGCTAATCATTCCTCTACCTTCCTGAACATGTGGATATATAACAGTTATGTTAATGTCCTTGTCTACTAATTCTATCATCTGTGTCATCTCTGGCTCTGTTTTTATTGATTGCTTTTTCTCTTCATAGGGTCATATTTTTTGGACTTTTTTCATATACCTGGTAAGTTTAGATTGGACACCAGACATTATGAATTTCGCATTCTTGGGTGCTAGATTTTCTTGGTGTTCCTTTAGCTATTTGTAGGCTTTTTGGGGGGATGCTATCAATACATCTGGGAACAGTGTGACCCTTTGAAGCTTGCTTTTCAGCTTTCTTAGGTGGGTTCCGAACAGCCTGGAGTGTAGGCCTCACTGGGCCCCGCTTCTGAGGACCCCATGCAGTGTCTGTGAGGGAGAGGTCTTTCCAGCATGGCGGCTGTGAGCTCAGGAGTCCCCCACACATGTATGCTGAGATGGCTGCAGCTGTGGGCTCCGTGGGATCCCACGCTGGTCTGCAGAGAGCTCTTCCCTGCAGCTCTTTACCCCCCGTCTCGGCACCATGGTTTCCAGCTGCCTTGGCCTCCCTGAACCCCAAATCCTCTCTTCACAACTTGGGGGATCCCTGGGCTTCGGGTCTCCCTCCCTCTGCTGCAGCCGGGAAACTGCCCAGCAGGCTTCTGGGGCACGAACACGCTGACTTTGTTGCTCTGCTCTGAGCCATCACTGCCTCTGCTGCCTGTTGTCCAGTGACCCAAAACTGTTATTTCATATAATTTGTCTGATATTTTAAGCCATTGCTTAAAACAGGGTAGGAAATCCACCCTTAGGTGGAAGCAAAATTGCTTGACTGCTTATTCTATATTAATTTTTATATTACTTACTGATTGCTTGGAAGATGAGTTCATAATGGTAGTATTCCTGTTCATAGTTCAAGTGTGTGTCTATCCATGTTGTATGGCAGGTGTTCAGATATGAAATGATCATGGCAGGTCATGGGATGTGATGTCTGAGGAAACCTCCAGACACCAAAATGTTTTACAAACATTAATTTATGATGTCAGGTCCCATTTGCATGTCATAGAGGGATGACTGCCATGAAGATGAGGGTCTTACCTTTACATTCTGGTTGGAAGTGAGGGCATCTCTATCCACGTGGGGCAGGTGGGGATCCAGATGGGCTATGCCTGCTGGGAATGGTGCTGCCTTAAATGTGGAATTCACCTGATGGTCAGGTGCCAAGTGACAAAACCATTGGCCATGGGGATGACTCGTTCAACACATTCTTCAGCGAGAATGGGGCTGGCAAGCGTGTGCCCAGAGCAGTGTTTGTGGACCTGGAGCCCACCGTGTTGGTAGGTACATGGACACTCAGGGTGGCTGTCCTGGGAGGGTGGGAGACCCTTGCTAAAGCCCCCCACAGGCTCCTTGGATCCCCTTGCAGAAGGGATGGACGTACAAGTATATGCCCGTGGTCACGTTAGGTGACACACTGGAAGGTTAGTGCCTGAAATGTCTATGGGACTCAGGCTCCTAATTGAGAAAAACCTGCTGTGAGGTTGGCCGGCACTGAGATGGGCTGGGGGTGGAGTCACTTGTGGCCTCCTCGGCCTGGTCAGGTTGTTGTGTAGACCCTGTCTGCAGGGCATCCGGGCACTGGTCCCTCCTTAGTGCTGTGTGCTCCCTCAGGCTGGGGCAAGAGTCTTGACCTGCATCTTAGACACAGAAAGCTCACTATAGAATATTCATTGGGTTCCTCCAGATTAGAAGTCTGAGGTAGTTTCTGAGGAGAGCTGCAAAGAGAGCACCTTTCAGTGGCCACCAGGAGATGACAGAATGTCACCCTGAAGCCTGTGAGACCCAGGCCACATAGGGTGCCCTGATGGGACTGCCCAGCAACAGTCATGCTGGGGACTGTCTAACCTGTAAGGGATCTTTAAATTCCACCCTTGGCTGTAGCTACGGGGATGGAAGAAACACGCACGTGTAGAGTTGCCTGTGTGCGGGTGTGAGAGCTCTCCTCCCTTCTTGGGGAACTGGTCACACTGGCATTTGTCCCGCGAGTTGACTCCTCTCTCCTAGAGCCATTGGATGCAGTTGTGGTCTGTGTATTACACAGAGACGTTTCCTGTGAGACACTGATGATGCTGACCTACAAGGAACAGTGTGTTCTTGGTAGAAGGGGATGGTCCTGATCTGTCCACCCTGGTGAGTTAACAACAGGCCTTAGAGACTCGTGGCCCCTGTGTCCTCTTTGTAGATGAAGTGCATAGGGACCCACAGGCAGCCCTTCCACCCGGAGCAGCTGATCACTGGGAAGGAAGACGCAGCCAGTAATTACGCCAGAGGCCATTACACCATCAGCAAGGAGATCGTCGACCTGTCCTGGACCAGAAACTGGTGAGGAGAGAACTGAGAAGGCTTCATGTGGACACTGTCCTGGACAGAAGGGGAGGGCTTGGATTGCGACCCAGGTGATGTTTTGGCAAAACTGAGGCCTTAATCATGAGTCCACAGTCTTACCCTCCAACATGGCTGTGGTGCATCCATACGTCTTTACCATCTGTCTGCTTTGCCTCTCAGTGCCATGCATGTTCACTGTGGAGGGTGTGAATCTCGTGATCTTGCAGAGGAAGAGAAGTGACCGGGGCTGGTTGGAGGTTGCACTGTGCCTTCTGCCCGTGTTGCCTCCCGTCCTCTGCTTTCTCTCAGGCGGGTCTGTGCGTGGGGCTGCAGGGCTTCCTCATCTTCCACAGCTCCAGGGGTGGCCCCAGCTCTGGGTTTGCATCTCTGCTCACGAAGCGCCTCTCTGTGGACTATGGCAAGAGGTCCAAGCTCGAACCTGCCATTTCCCCAGTCCCCCAGGTTTCCACGGTCGTGGTGGAGGCCTTCAACTCCATCCTGACCACCCACATGACCCCAGAACATGCTGACTGTGCCTTCATGGTGGACTATGAAGCCATCTATGACATATGTCAGCACAACCTGGATATCGAGCTGCCCACATGCACCAACCTCAGTCATCTCATCAGGCAGATTGTGTCCTCCGTCACGGCCTCCCTCCAACTGTAAGGAAGAAAGCCCAGCATTTATTGAGCACCGACTGTGTGCAGCACGTTCTGGATGCTGGAGACACAGCAGCCAACAGAGACGCTGTCCCTCATGGTGGAGCCGAGGAGACAGGCAGTCAGAGGCCTGTGCTAACATGAGAGCTGGTGTAGACAGGACTGTGTGCTGATGGAATTAACAGCCATGTTGGGGTGCAGGATCTGGTAGTGGGCCCCATGCTAGATGGGCTGATCTGGGAAGACTCTGTGAAGAGGTGATGCTCAACTGCCCCTTTTATAAGATCCCTGTGGCTGCTGTGAGGATAGTAGGCAGCCAAAGGATCAGTGGGCAGGGGAGGCTGTGGCCTGCAGTGGCGGGCGTGTGACAGAGAGGGAGCGAATGGTCAGGAGACGGAAGGCACAGGCCTTAGTTCTGAGACCTGGGGAGGGCCGGGTTTGAGGGGGAGCCCACCTGTTGCTTTGAGACAAGTCGAGTTTGGGGTGCAGTGGGGATATGACCGCCTCAGGGAAGCCCTCCTTTGTTCCCCCAGCTCGGCCCTCCATGCTCCTTGTCCTCTGTGGCTCTGGTCCCACCCAGAGAAGGGCTGCCCCAGGCTCTCTCTGTCCCTGGGATATGCTGTGAGCTGGGCATGGGCAGGCCTTGGACCTGAACTCCGGGGCTGGCTTTGCCACCTCAGGGCTGGCAGTGGACCTGGCCCCTCCCCGACCCCTCCTGCTGGACCTCAGTGTCCCTGTCTGTGGGATGGGCCAGCCAGAAGTGTCTACCTGTAGGGTCTCCTCCAGCTTGAAGGCTGCACTCTGTTCTGTGAGGATGTCAGAGCTTCGGGGCAGGGGCCCCATCCTGTGATGGCCGTGGCTGACCCCCCTCCAAGGCCAGTCTCTGTTGAGTGAGTGCATGCCCAGGAGTGAGAATGTGCTCAGGAAGGACTCTCTCCCAGGCCTGTGTTTCCACCCAGTTCCTCCTGACCTGGGTTCTCAGGTGCCTGTGTCAGGAAGATCCATGGAGGCCTGAAGGGCATGGGAGGGAGGCAGTAGGGCCATCCCTGTACTACAGGAGCTCGTCCTCTGGCCACAGGAGACTGGGACACCCATGCTAAGTAGGGAGGGAAGCTTGACTGCTCAGTGGTCCAGGGACAAAGAGCCATGGGCCCTCTGAGGAGGGGCCACCAAGCAGGAGGACTCTTGACAAAGACAGTGGTGGGATGGAGAGGGGAGGGCACGCTAGGTGGGGAGAATGGCTTGAGCAAAGGTGCGGAGGTGGAAGGGACTCACGTCTCAGGAGGGAGGAAGACGCTGTGGATGGGGGCTCAGAGCCCAGGCTGGAGCTGGTTGCTCCACCAGCACCCCATCCTGGGAGGCCTTGTACAGCTCCACCTGAGCCCTCCCCTCCAGGGACTCCGGCCCTCCCTCAGCTGTTCCGTGCCACCCCTGTGCAGCTGCTACCTGCCATCCTCTGGATTCTGTCTTTTCTGGAATCCCATGTCTGGCCATGGAGCTATCAGGGACAGCCTTAGGCAGGGGCTGGAAGATAGGATCCCTCACCCCACCTCCTTCCCAGGTCACTGTGAACTAGTGGCACCAACAGGGAAATGAGGAAGGCAGCCACCTCCTGTAGGAGATTGAATGGGGACCCCCAAAAGATATGTCCCCGCAGCATGTCCCACAGGTCGTAGGTCTGGGGTCCAGTCTGGGTCCACCCAGGCCATGTTCCCCGTGGCGACACTTCTCACAGAAGGTCCTGTACTGGGCTGGGTGTCTGTAGTGCTGGGGGCCATGGAAGGTGACACAGAGGATGACAGGCCTGCTCAGTGAGCAGGGGCTGGAGTGCTGAAGTCAGCTGACTCACATACCACCTGCGTTTCGACCCTGGGGAGCCCCAGTCCCCAGGAAGGAACAGCCCTCTGGGCTTGGCCTCCTTCCCCAGAACTGAAAGTCTCCCGTGACCCCACTGCCTCAGTTTCCCTGGGTCCCCTCTTCCTCTGACCAGATTAAGAGAATCTGGAACCTTCTCCCCCACACCCACCCCATCATCTGGGGACTCCAAGAATCCCAACTAAAGACTCTGGGCAGCGTGTCCCGTGTTAACTGTCCAGAAGTCCGTCTGTGTGAGGGAGGGGAGGAGACGCACCACTCATCACCCTGTCATCCCGAGTCTGCAGGAGTTCCTGAACAGCAGCTTAATTCCAGTGAGTCCGCCCCACCTGGAGGACAGAGCCGTCATCCTGACGCCAAGTCCATTGGGGACGCTCTCTCCTGCCCCACGTGCTTCCTCCTGGGGATGCTTGGAGGTGGGAGACGGGCCTGTGTAGAGCTCCTGACATCTCCCACTGCCCTTGGCTCCCTTCTCCATTACCCAAGCCCTGCATCTGGCTGTGGCTTCTGCGAGGGCAGCCCAGGCCCTTGTCCTCATGGACCCATGGCCCAGCCAGGAGGCCCAGGGCCTGGGGATGAGTGCTCAGAGCAGGTGGCATGGGGCTGAGGTTGGCTCCGGACAAGGCCTTGTCCCTCTGGGGCAGGGAGGGAAGGTGCCAGTCTGTCCCCATGGTGGCACGAAGCCCCCACTGTGGGACCACCGGCCCGGCCGAAACGCAGCAGCAGGCTCTGCACCTGCCCGAGGAGGAGAGGTGCTGGAGCTCCTGGTGCCGGCCCTCCGCTCCGCTCTGATGCCTCAGGCAGGGAGGTAGGAAGGCGGGCCCCCGGCAGACAGCTGGGGGTGCTCATCTGGGCCCTGGTGTCGACCTCAGGTGGCCGGAACCCACGGAGATATGCCCTGCTTCTCCCTCCTCGCCCCACAGGCCCACAGGTTCCTCCCGTGGGACATCGGCAGGAAACACAGTAGACTGGGAGGACGCACACCGACTCTGGGGGCTTTTGTTTTCTTCTTTCTGCTTCTCCGCTCTTCTCAACATTTCTGTAAGGAGCACACATCGCAGGCTGAAAGCGACAGCAGCAGCCTCCTTTCTTTTACCAGTTCTTCTCTAGTGTGTGAGGGATCGTGGCACATGTCACACACTCAGACAGACCAGAAAGATGTCAGGTGAGAAGGAAAAGCCCTTCTGTGTCCTTGCAGCCCCGCCCAGACAGAAGCGCATCCACAACTGCCTGATGGACCTTTCAGGAAGCATCTGTGCACAGGCCTCAGTCCCCTCTGCACATAGGCCTCCTACCCGGCCTCGGTCTCTCAGATGGGGACACAGCACCTGCTCACCATAAGGTGATGTTGTGAGAGAACACATCACTGGAAGGGCCTGGGTACATCCAGGTTCATGGCAGCATGAGTCCAGCAGCCAAGAGGTGGATGCATCCCAGTGTCCACTGATGGATGAAAGGATAAGCAAATGTGATGTATGCACACGCTGGAGTACCATTCAGCCCGAGAAAGAATGGAGTACTGTCACGGGCTACAACATGGATGAACTGTGAGGACATTATGCTGAGTGAAATCACAGTCACAAAGGGACAAATACTGTATGATTCTGCTTCTGCGAGGGACCTAGAGTAGTGAGACTCACACACAGAAAGAATGGAGGGTCCGGGGTGCTGGGGAGGGGGCACGTGCGTTAGTGTCTAATGGGGACAGAGCTTCACTCTTGCATGATGAGCACGTTCTGGAGATGGATGGTGGTGATGGCTGCACAACAAGGTGAATGTACCTAATGCCACTGAACCATACTCTTAAAAATGCTTAAAATACCCAGAAATAAACCCACACATCTCTGGACAGCTAACCTTCAACAAAGGAACCAAGAACACACAATGGAGAAAGGAAAGCCTCCTCAATAGATTGTGTGGGAAAACTGGACAGATGCATGCAGAAGAATGAAAGTGGACCATTATCTTACACCAGACACAAAAATTAACTCTAAATGGATTAAAGACTTGAATGTAAGACGTGAAATCATGAAACTTCTAGAAGAAAACATGGGCAGTACTCTTTGACATCAGTCTTAGGATATTTTAAAGTACCATGTCCGGCCAGGCAAGGGCAACAATAGAAAAAATAAGCAAATAGGACTTCATCAAACTAAAAAGCTTCTGCACAGCAAAGGAAATCATCAACTAAATGAAAAGATGACCTAACAATTGGGAGAAGATATTTGCAAACCATATATCAGATAAGGGGTTAATATCCAAAATATACAAAGAACTCATACATCTCAATAACAATAAACCTAACAACCCAATTAAAAAATGGGCAAAAGATCTGAACAGATGTTTCTCCAAAAGAAGATAGACAGATGGCCAATAGGCACATGGAAGGATGCTCAACATCATTAACTATCAGGGAAATGCAAATCAAAACTCTAGTGAGGCATCACCTCCCTCTGGTCAGAATGGCTATAATTAAGAAGACAGGAAACAAGTGTTGGAGAGGATGTGGAGAGAAGGGCACCTTCATACACTGCTGGCGGGAGTGCAAACTGGCGCAGCCACCATGGAAAGCAGTATGGAGTATCCTCAAAAAATTAAGAATATATCTACCATATGATCCAGCTATTCCACTGCTGGGTATTTATCCAAAGAACTTAAAAACGCAAATGCATAAAGATACATGCACCCCTATGTTCATTGCAGCATTATTCACAATAGCCAAGACTTGGTAGCAACCTAGGTGCCCATCAAGGGACGAATGGATAAAGATGTGGTATATGTACACACTGCAATACTACCCAGCCATAAGAAAGGATGAAATCCGGCCATTTGTGACAACGTGGATGGACCTTGAGGGTACTATACTAAGTGAAATTAGTCAGAGGGAGAAAGTGAAATACTGTATGATCTCACTCATAAGTAGAAAATAAAAACAATAAACACATAGAAACAGAGATTGGATTGCTGGTTCTCAGAGGGGAAGGGGGAGGGAGGAGGGTGAAAGGGGTGATTACGCACATGTGTGGTGACAGATAGTAATTAGTCTTTGGGTGGTGAACATGATGTAATCTACACAGAAATCGAAATATAATGATGTACACCTGAAATTTATATAATGCTATAAACCAATGTCACATCAATAAATAAGTAAATAAATAAGTAAATGCTTAAAATGGTACATTTTACGTTATATATCTCTTAGCACAATAAAACCAGAGTAAGTGCCTTCAATGGCAGCTCTTATGGTGACTCGAGCTCCTGGGACATCATAACAGGAGTTAACAGAGGGAGGGCAAGTTCCAGGCACCCTGCTGTGTGCCATATGTAGAGAGCATTAACTTGGCTAATTCCGTGACAATCCCACGATGAGGTATTACTGTGACCCCATGTGACAGAGGAGGAGACCGTGGCGCACAGAGGTAAGTGACCTGCTCTCTGTCACACAAAGCGGTGGAGCAGGGCTCATGGGTGGATGGGCAGAGCCCCAGCCCACACTTGGACCACTTGGGTGGGGGTGGGGGGAGGTGGGGGCACCCCCGGGGAGACCAGGGAGGGGTCCCCTGCAGCAGAGGCATTGGGGCTCTCCCTCTCCCATGCCCTCCTCTGGCCTCCTGGACTGGGTGGATGAGCTGCTGGGAATAACCAGGGTCACCGGGGCATGGTGGACTTGAGGGGCAGTGTGGGATCCGAGGGTGCAGGCATCTCCGTTGGGGACCCCCATTCCACACCCACTGCATCCCCACTTGGGTGCCCACTGCCCTCAGCCTTGTTGGCCCAGCAGGCCATGGACCATTAACTGGTGTGGGGTCCCCACCCTTTGACCCCAGGGTTCAGAGCAAGAAGCTTCGGAGCTGGGGGCTGTTTTCTGCCTGGAGCAGGCTCCAGGGGCCCGGGTGAGGGGTGGTCTGGGGCCGGCTCTACATCCTGGATCCTAGAGGATGCTGTGCACCCTGAATTGATGCAGGAGAATCTGGCCTTCTCCCAGAAACGACTAGAATCCTTGGGGCCTCTTTAGGGTTGCGATGTCACAGGTGGGAGTTGGGTAAGACGTGGCCTCAGCATGGGAGACCCCCCTCCCATGCTGCCGTCCCCCTCAGTGGGTGGACTGGTGCGCACTTGGGAAGTCTCCAGGCCTCAGGGAGACAGTGCCCCACCCACTCCCCACCAGCCAGGTGAGGGTGCCCCCTGGACCCTGCTTGTCTCTGTGCTGCTCCCCGTTAAATTCCCTGGGGAGGAAAAAAAAGGAAACAAATTCTCTGGAGGAGAAACCCTGAGTCTAATGAACGTTTCAACTTCTCACTGAGAAAAACTTTACTGCATTCTTCCAGGCCAGCGCTGATGGAGGGAGAGAAGGCACCCAGGGTTTCGGCAGGGGGATTCGGGGAAAGCAGTGAGCAGGGTAGGGGACGGCCCACCTTGGTGGAGGCCCCTCTGCTTGTTGGCTTCCTTCAGACCAGCAAGGGGGCATTTAACCCATCTGGGTCAGACACCCTGGAGGGGAGACAGATTGTGCCTCTGCTGATGCCCTGGACCCCTGCCCTATTGCTGGGTTCTCTGAAGCTGGGACCCTGACTGCTGCTCTGTGTTGCCTCTTGCCCAGCGTGCCCTCTTCTGTGAAGGTGCTGGCTCAGGCCAGGCCCTCAGGAGCCTGTATAACCCGACCATCCCTCTGCTTCCCCCCTGTGGCCGTGCAGAAGAGGCTGCGCATCCTGGCCTGGCTGTCCCAGGACTCTGTGCTGTGGCTGAAGATGGACTTAATGGCCAGGTTCTAGGTGGGGGTCAAGGTCACTCCCCAGTCACCCACCTGTGCTGAGGGGCCTGACTCCTGCCCCAGATGACATGTCTGCCCTTGCTGCACACTGCATGCCACGCCCACAGCCTGACGCCACTCCAGGTCTCAACGCCCACCCAGAAGCTGAGGAGAAATGCACAGTATCCCCTCCAGACAGTGGGGCACCCAGGGCTCCAACCCCATGGGACCCAAGAATCCTTGGTTTACAATCTAGAGCATGTGACTGCCTTTGGGCAGACACATGTCCCTGTACCTGCTCCTGTCACCCTTGTCACACACAGGCACCGAGCTACTTCTAGATTGTGTGATGGGGCCAGCGGGATGGCTCACCGTGGCCTTAAGAATGCTTTCTCAGACTCACACACTCACACAGAGGCACACAGGCCTTTGTGCTCCCGCAGGTGGCACCCAGGTGGTACCAGATTGGTACGGGGAGAAAAGAGGTCCCCTGGTCACTGCAGGTCACACTCGTGGGTGATAGAGGGTGAGCGTTTACCCTGCCTGTGTGCGCTGGTGTGCCCAACATACCCAATGGATACACAGACCCCTGACTACACCAGGGACGCTGTGGGCGGGCCACCTGCCTCCTGGGGGCTCATCACTTTCTCTCCCCAACAGTCTGGCCTCTACTCTGCCTTCATGGGTGCTTCCTGTAGGTCTTCCTGGCACTTCCTGGGATGTGACTCTGGGCCCCATGGCCATCATGTCCCTCCTGGTCTCCTTCTATGCCTTCCATGAGCCCGCCAGTGCTGTGCTGCTGGCCTTCCCATGGGGCTCCTGGCCTTGGCTAAGACCCTCGGGCCTTCCTGTCATGGTGGGGGCTGTGGTTCTGCTCTTCCTGGGGCCCTGAGGCCCCTGCCTCCTGGGGCTGCCCTTGCCCTCAGCATGTCCTTCTTTGCATTCTGAGGTCTGTCCCTGTGTGTGTGTGTGTGTGTGTGTGTGTGTGGCGGTGGTGGGGTGGACGAGGGGGTGGAGGTGCCCTGGGCCCTCAGCCCTCCCCCATTCTGGTGAGAGGTCAGGACACTTGGAGATGTGCCCAGAGCCTCAGACCCCAGCCTCCCTCTCCTGCTCTCCAAACCAGCCCAAACAGGGTGTGTCACCACTGGCCCTTAGCCCCAGTCCCACCCATACCCCAACTCCCAGCCCGTGTCTGCCCATGTCCTCTGAGACCAGGCAGACCTGTGACCACTCAGTATTTCCTCCTGGCTGGCTGGGGTTCCTGCTGGAGGTCATCTCCTGCCCCATCACTCATTAAAGTTTTCACCTCCGCTGCTACCGTCACCATCGGCTTCGGGCAGATCAGGGTGGGCTCGCTGTTGGCACCAGGGCACCTGCTGGGTAGAGGACCAAGGCCGCCTGGTATGTGAGGGCCAATTGATGTCCTGCCGTTCCAGAGCTCGAAGCACACGGTGCTCATGTGGGTCTCCGTGAATAAAATGATCCCTTGGGGGAGACTTTGGGGGAGGGTCAGATTCTACCACAGGTCACTTGGGGACCGGTGATGACAGCCCCGCTCCGGGTGGAGTCTCCCCCCAGTGTGCTTGGCTCCCTCGCTGAGTGGTTCTGTTCTGCTGCCTCTGCTGCACACTCAGCCAGCAGCCGTCACACGTCCTGAACATCCTGTCAAACTTCCTCAAGCAATTTCCCCACACTCATTTAGCTAGATGGTTCATTTTATGTTTTGTTTTCCAGTTTCTGTTGACTGTGTGTCAAATGCCTTGCTTCTCTATGTTTCTATGTAAATCTCTACAAGAAGCACTAGGTCAGTGACCACTGGTTACCCGAGGCCGTCATTGGTCCTCACGTGGGTCTGGCGTTCCTGGGGGGCAGGAGCTGTCTTGCTCCCGACCGTGGCCACCCAGCGCTGTGCTTGGTACAAAGCAGGTCAGGACGCAGGTGGGTGTGCAGAGTGGACCTGAGCTGCTTGTACTAATGACGCCATGGGGCCCCTGCATCATGACCTGGTGTCCCCACCTGGGCCTCTCCAAGTCTTGGTCCCCACAGCCAGGCTTTGCCCCAGGCTGGCCCGGGACAGTCTTCCCTGATGGAGGGCAGTGAGCAGATCAAGGCCAGGAGGAGACGTGTGTGTGAGAATCAAGCAGCTGACACGTCTTCCCTCTTGCTCTGTGCTGGGGCTGGATTCACACTTTCCCTGTGCTCATTTCTCACCACACCCCTGGGGGCAGGTTTCTCATATCTCCACTTAGGGAGGAGGGAACCCCTTAGAAAGGTGGGGTGATTGCGATTTGTATATTATGTGCACACACATGTCAGGGGAAGCTTGGCAACTGCTGTTTCCTGGGATGGTCTGTCCTTTATTCTGGAAATGACATCCTTCCTTTTCAGTGTCAAGAACACTCCTTGATGTGATCATTGTGCACATAAAAGGCAGCTTCTTTACACATTCGTGCTTGGTGACCCCAGGCCTCCAAAGTCATTAAACCTTGACTGTGTCATGACAGTCATTAGAGAGCCCCTGGGCTGGGGTGGGTGGGGGGGTCCTCCTGACCTGCCAGGACACAACGGGGGAGGTGGAGGTTGGAGGTGTCATTGGCTAAGTAGCCGGGACTTCTGTGGCATCAGCACCTCAGGCACCTTGGCCCTGGTGAGTGGTGTGCATCCAGGGGAGTGTATTATGGCTGGTGATGGTCACATGAACTGAGGGGGGACAAAGATCGGCATCAAGAACAGGTGCACAGCTTTGTGACACATCCAGAACCACTTTGTGTTTGCTCACTCGTGGAAGGTACATTAAACCCTGATAGATTTTAAGAGACACGCGCCCTGCACCATCACTGCAAAGTACTGAATTTCCCATGATCCTCGTTTCTCTGCCTGCTGGCCGTGCTGACCCGCATTTGTGTCTGTTGTCTGATAGAGCATTTAGGGTTGGATTCAGGGTCAACAAAGAGCCCTTTGCAAACACTATGGATTCTTTTCAGTTGTATCCTGAGGCATCTGTCACGTCTGGAATCCACTCCAAGCATGAGGAGGAGAGTCCCTTCAGTGCCTGTGAAATGGACTCTTCACAAGTTTATAGTTTTAAAACTGGGAATCTGGAAGACTCAATTCTTCATGAGTCTAAAATGTTTATTTCTTAATATGTTGTTTTTTCACAAACTGATGCTTTCGAAAGAGATAGTTAATTGTCCTCTTTGACTTCTGAGGTCATCTCTGGGGGCGGAGCAGTGATGGGTGTGGGTCCACCTTCACATTCAGGGTGCAGATCTGTGTGACCCAAATACTGACACTTCTTTCCATTTGACGACTGCCCCGTGTCCCCTCCCCCTGAGTGATGATGATTCTTTCCAGACATTTATGAATATGAGTTTTTAAACCTTTGATGCCTTTTTCTGAAAATTAAAACATGGAAATCATCGTGAATATTTCAGGATTTCCTGCTACCCAGATCGTTAGCTAATAGAATTCCTCTGGGTTTCGTTGCCCTAGTTCATATCCTTTAAAGTGAGTGAACGAGATTCCGTACTCCCTTCTGGGGGTTAGGTTCTGTGTTGACGATGCACAATTCTGTCTTTTAATCACGGGAACAGCTTTAGTGAGATATGGTTCACATACAAGTCACACTTGAAGGCGTGCAATTCATGTTTTTTTAGTATATTCACAGAACTTTGCAACATCAGCACAGTCGATTCTGGAAGCTTTCCGTCATCCCTCTAAAGAAACACCTTCCTCGTTAGGAGACAGTCCCATTGCCCCCAGCCCCTAGGGCCTAGGCAAACACAAATCCACTTTCTGCTTCTACGGATCGGCCCGTTTTGAACATTCTGTATAAATGGAATCACACAGTGTGTGACCTTCTGTGTCCGGCTTCTTTCCCTCAGCGTAGTGGTTTCAGGGTCCATCCGTGTCGTGGCGTGTGTGACCCCTCATTGCTTTGACTGCTGAATAATATCCATTGTGTGGCTGTAGCACGATGTATTTCTCCTTTCCTCAGGTGATGGACATTTGGGTTGTGCCCACTTTGTGTCTCTTATGACTATGGTTGCAGTGAACATTCCGGCACAAGTTTCTGCATGGACATCTGCTTTCATTTCTTTTGGGCGCACACCTGGGAGCGGAACTGCTGGGTCAGATGATCACTCTCTGTGTCCCTGTTTGGATGACCGGAGGACCTTCTCCAAAGCGCCTGCACCGTTTCCCGTTCCTGCAGCAGCGTGTGAGGGTCCCAGTTCCTCCACATCCTCACCCACACTCACCGTCTGTCTTTGATTCTAGCCATGCTGTGGGTGTGAAACGGCTTCTCACTGTGGGCTTGATCGGTATTTCTCTGACGGCTGATGATATTGGGCATCTCTTCATGTGCTCAAGGGCCATTTGTGTGTCTTTGGAGAAACGTCTGTTCAGCTCATTGACCCATTTTAAAATTGGGTTATTTGTCTTTTTATAACTGAGTTGCTACTGTCCTTTATATATTCTAGGTATGTTTGTTATCAGATATAGGATTTGCAAAATTTTCTCTATATTGTGGATTGTCTTTCTCATTCTAAATGTTGTCCTTTGAATCCCACAACTTTTGCATTTTGCTGATGTCTAATTTATGCACGATAGAGTCTTACTAGATGGAAATGATTCAGACATTAACTCACATCCTCATCAATATTTTGGTTATCTAAGTTAGAAGCCAGCTGTCAAAGGGTCCGGGAGAGATTTGAATTAGTTCATTTCAAGATTCGCTATAGATCCAAAAGAACTCGTTGGGGAACATATCAAATGTCAAACATTCTTTATTATCCTTTTACTGCTCATGGGATCAGTAATCATAGCCCCTCTCTCATTTCTGAGATTAGGAATTTGTATTTCTCTGTGTTTTTCTGAGCTAGCCTGGCTTGAGGTTTATCCATTTTTTAAATCTTTTATAAGAGCTAGTTTTGGTTTTATTGATTTCTCTATTGATTTCCCTGTTCCAGTGTCATTAATTTCTTTCTTCTTTTTGAGGAAGATTACCCTGCGCTAACATCGGCTGCCAATCCTCCTCTTTGCCGAGGAAGACTGGCCCTGAGCTAACATCCGTGCCCATCTCCCTCTACTTTATATGTGGGATGCCTACCACAGCATGGCTTGATGAGTGGTGCCATGTCCACACCAGGGATCTGAACTGGTGACCCCCTGCCGAAGCAGAATGTGGAAACTTCACCACTAGGTCACTGGGCTGGCCCCTAAGTGTCATTAATTTCTGTTGTAATTTTTATTATTTCCTTTCTTCTGTTTGCTTTAGGCTTCCTTTGTTCTTCTTTCTCCCGCTTATTGTGTCAGATCTTTTTTTTTTTTTAAAGATTGACACCTTGAGCTAACATCTATTGCCGATCTTCTTCTTTTTCGATTTTTCCTTCTTCTCTCCAAAGCCCTCCAGTTCATAGTTGTAGATCCTAGTTGTGAGTGTTTTCACTTGTGGCATGTGGGTCAGCACCTCAGCATGGCCTGATGAGTGGTGCCATGTCCGCGCCCAGGATCCGAATCAGTGAAATTCTGGGCTGCCGAAGTGGAGTTTGTGAACTTACCCACTCGGCCACCAGGCTGGCCCCTTTTTTCCTAATATGTGCATTTACTGCCATAAATTCCCCTGCAGGTTCTGCTTTCACTGCATTCCACACATTTTGATTAGTTGTATATTCATTTTCATTTAGTGGAAACTATTTGCGTTTTCTCTTGAGACGTCTTTTTTTCATCCATGTGTTGTTTAATCTGCAAATATTTTGGGATTTTCCAGCTACCTTTCTGTTTTTGTTTCCTACTTTAACGTACTTTTTGGTCTGAGAACATACTTTATTTGCTTTCTATTGTTCATAGTGACATCTTTCATTAATTGAGCCCCACACTGAATCGCTTGCTGGGCTGGAGGGTAACTGTGTGGCCTCTGTGCCCTGAGTCCTTGTCGTTGGTCCCACCACAGTGGCTGGGGTGCCACATGTTCCAGTTGGTCTGTCCACAACAAGGTGAGGCACGTGCACAGAGCATGTGCTGACTTTCAGAAACACACATGACGTCCTTCCCTTTCTAAATGCTCAGAGACATGTAGTTGATGTTTGGTTTGTAGACTGTCCTGAAATTGTGCTGGGGTCACGGGTCTGCGTTTTCTGGAATCCGTGTGATCCTCTTTGTCCATGTCTTGGCTTCTGGCCCTTTCCTCGAAACTGCCAGGGCTGGGTAATCCATCAGATCCCACAAGCCGGCTTCCTGAGAATAGCGGAGTTCCTGCCAGCTCCTCTCAGGGGCCTGGTCATCTGGTCCCTCCCAGCACATACACTGTGTCCTTGTGGTGTCACAGCCTCCAGCGAACACATGCCGAGCCTGCCCTAGACCGGGCTTGCAAAACTCCACCGTCCCCACCTCACGGAGCTCCTGCACAGACAGCACAGCCAAGGTGACTGGTCCCACGATGGGGGCAGAAGCTACAGCTGGGAGACCCAGAGGCACGTCAGCCAACCCGGGGCCTCGGGAGGGGTTCCTGCAGGGTGTGAGGCTGGAGGGGGATCTTGAGGATGTCCAGGCAGAGGGGGCTGTGTGGGCAGAGGCCCTGAGCTGTGTGAATTGGGACCCTTCCAGGGCTCCCTGCACTGAGTGGGGTTGTCCCTAGTTTTGGACTGGGCCAGGAACGGGTCGCCCTGGATCACAGGGCCTGTGAGCCCGTCTCAGGAGCTGAAGTGGATCCAGCAGCAGCAGAGCCAGAGAGAGGCTCAGGGAAGGGGCGTGACCATCTGTGCATTGGGATGGGCCACGTGGGCTGCTGGAGGGAGGTGGATGAGGGCAGAGGCGGGGCCCATGCTGATCACCTTGGGGTCTGGTCAGAGGAGATGGTGGCCCAGTCCAGGTGGAGAGGAGGGGCAGACTCAGGACATAGGTAGGGACAGTGAGGCAGAGCAGGTGACCCCACTCTGTCCCATGCCACTTCTCACAGTTCCACCCCCACAAAGTCTGACCATTTCATTTGGCTTCTCCGAGTCCCCAACCCTTCCTGCCACCCTGGTGCTGTGTTCCTCCTGCTGCCCCTGAGCCAGGGGCCCTGGACAGCAGCATCCACCCTCCACCTGGCAGAGCCATGTCTGTCTCAGTGCCCGATGCTTGAGGCTGCTTCCTCTCTGGGGTCTGGGACTCCCAGAGACCTCGCCCCTGCTCCCTCCTGGCTGATGCCCAGAACTCTGTGACCCTGTGCAGGCACTGATGTCCCTGTTTGCAGCAGAACAGGCGAGAAGGGACTGGACTGTGGTCCCTTGGCCAGTGTGTGGAGTCCCACTTCCCTAGAGGCTCCTCTGAGGAGGGTCCCACCCTTTGAGTGCCACACCCAGCACCTCCACCCTGGCATGAACTCACCCTCCCAGAGTCCCTCCACCTTCCCTATTCTGTCATCTGAATTGGACTAGAGGAGCTGGGCCTTGAGGACTCACTTCTGCTCCCCTGGGGACAGAACTGTCAGGAGGGAAGGTATTGCTCTGTCTTGGGAGACAGCGCTGCACCCCTATCTGGCTGGGGGGCTGTTCACCCTCCCCCTCTGACCACCTCCTTTTATCTGCACCCTCCAGCTTTCCCATGTGCCCCAAACTCAGGGAACCTGGGGGCTAAGCAGCGGAGGGGCGTGTCACTGGGGACTGCAGGGCTGGGTCACGCAGGGGAGACACCTCCTGGGCATGGACAGCTCTGCTCTCTCACCACCTCAGCCCTCTCCATCCACTGGAGACCTGCTGGGCTGACGAGGACTGTCCTGAAGGGGAGACGGGGATGCACAGCCATGGTCACTGTGGGCCCTGTCTTCCAGCGCCTCCACTGGGATGGGGTTCAGGGGGCTGGGCTGGGACCCTGGGTGGCTCCCCCCAGCAGGCCCGGTGGTGGCTCTGTGTCTCTTCTTTCTGCCAGCAGCCCCCTGCTCACTCCCTTCCCAGGCCCTGTGGGGATTGGAGGCCTGGAGTTTGTCTTGTGTTTTCAAGGCATCAAAACGGGCCAATGTGTGATATTCAATGGGACCCACAGGACCTGTGAGATCTGGGACTGGTGCCAGGTGGAGAATGACACTGTGCCTGTGTAAGTGTCCCCGACGCCCAGGGCAGGGTCCCAGGACCAGCACAGCCTGCCCCTTACCTCCCCCCACCTGCAGGAAGCCCGTGCTGGTCCAGGCTGAGAACTTCACCCTGTTCATCAAAATCACTGTCACCTTCAGCAAGTTCAACTCACCAAGTGAGCATAGTGGGTCCTGGCTGGCCCCAGATCCTCCTTGTCCCCTGCTATTCATGATCCTCCCCCATCCCCAACCCAGTGCCTTGGAGACCTGGGATGCCACCTATTTCAAGCACTGCCTCTACGACCCACGCTTCAGCCCCTACTGCCCTGTGTTCCACATCGGGGACCTTGTTGCCATGGCTGGTGGGGTCTTTGAGGACCTGGCATTGCAGTGGGTCCATAGGGGCAGGTTTCTTGGGGGACCGGGGGAGAAGCTCCTGGGTCCATGTGCTGGGGGAGCAGTGATGTGCTGTGTGCAGGGCGGTGCTGTGGCATCCACGTCTGCTGAGATGGTGACCTGGATACGGGGGGCCCCGACTGCCAATCTCACTACTCCTTCCAGCTGCGGGAGTGGAGCTCCAACTTCAGGTGCGGCCCCACTGCCCGCCTGCTGCTCCTCAGCCAGGTCCTCCCAGACCTGTCCTCCTGTGGTGCCCGGGACAGACCACAGCCTGGCCCATCCCTCTGGATGCTCTTCTGTGTGTGTGAGGGGGTCCCAGGGCAGGAGGGGGTCTCTCAGCTCCAGGTCCCCCAGCACAGGCTCTGTCCAGCCTCCCTCCTGAGCCCTTTGGCCACCACCCCATCTGTCCCACACCCTGCTGCAGCTGGGGCCCCTCATCCCAGCCCCTCCTCCACTCCACCCTGCCTCCAGCACCTCCCTCCATGGCACAGGGGCTTTCTTTTTACTTTTCCCTTATGGTTTTATCTGAAAATGTACAAGAATCTCTAGAAAACCTCAAAGATTAGTGCCGTGAAAACTCATATAGCCTTCATCTGGGTTCATCATGATTATTTTTATTTATTTTTTTCACCATTCTGTCCCATTTGTTTTCTCTCTCCCTCTCTAGAGAGAGCTGGATATATTTAGATGGATTTCAAAGAAAACCGTTGGAAAGTAAGTGGCAGATATCTGGACACTCACCCCTCTCAACGCTGTCCTGAGAATGAGGACCTTCCCCAGGTGACCGCTGTCCTCTTGTCACACTCAGGAAATTTAACATTGGCAGATAAATCTAATATTTAAATTTCCCCAGCTGTGCCAATAATCCTAAATCTTTTATTTTCCAACCCGAGGTGCACTCAAGGCTCTTGCATTGCATGAATTGTCGTGTCTTTAAGTCTCCTAAGCAGACCTGTCCCATCCTTCTGACCCCTCATCATCCTCATGCAGACATGCACACAGCCACCAGGCCTGGAGGTGATGCCCATGACACTGCCCTCTGGGCCCTCCTGGCCTGGCTTCACTGGCCTCCCAGCTCTATGCAACCATGTGGGGCTGGACCTGCCCACGCCCTGTTCCCCTCCCTCTGGGCTCTCCCCACCCTTGTATCTCCTTAGAGCTCCTCCCTGAGCCCTGGGAATCCAGCCTGAGGGTCTCCCGGCAGGAAGTCTTCCCTGGCTCCCAGGGGAGAGCACATGCTCCTCTCTGGACCCCACAGCCCCAGGCTTCCCCACCTCCCCCACCCCCACTGCCTGTGTCTGTTTAGGGAGCCTTCTGTCCCCATCCCCTCAGCAGGCAGGGAGCTTCTGGGAGGCAGGTCCCAGCTTCCTTGTCCCCTGTGTCCTCAGCAATGACACAGGGCTGAGACCCAGGACTTGGGCTGGGGTGGATGGAGTCAGTGGATGAGTAAGATGAGGCCTGTGAGGGCCAGGCCTCCCAGGAGTGGGCAGAGCAGCCACTGGACTCTCTCCTGCCCCAGGACAGCCACTCACCAGGGGGAGGCCTCAGGCGTGGAGGCCCGGAGCCTGCTCAGCTCTACGGGATCTGCTCAACATCCTCATCAGTAGACGGGTAGGGGTCAGGCCAGGACAGGTGTGGGCAGGCAGGGGTGAGGGTTGGGAGGGAGTGACAGCCACAGGCAGAGAGGCTCAGCCCAGGTCTCTCTCAGGCAGGGAAGTTCGGGCTCATCCCCACAACCCTCACTCTGGGCACTGGAGCAGCCCGGCTGGGTGTGGTGAGTCTGGCCATTGTGGGTCCCTCTGGCTGCTGGTAAGCATGTGCCCCCCGAAAGCCCCCCAGAGCCCCCTGTGCTGACATTGAGTCTCGGGATGAGGGCTGTGGAGGTGGTGGGATGGTAGGTTGGGGTCAGGCCGTGGGTCTGCCCTGCCTCTCCCAGATCACCTTCTTCTGTGACCTGTTGCTGTTGTACGTGGATGGAGAAGCCCATTTCTACTGCAGGACCAAGCATGAGGAGGGGGCTGCGGGCCTGCCTGACCCTGGGCGACACTTTGGAGGGTGGTGGATGGAGCCCTGCCCTGCTGTCCTCATCTGCAGGCAAAGGCCCCGAAGGGAACTGCCAACCCTGAGCAGACAGGCGGCTTCCCCAACATCCGGCTGCCCAGGTGCCTTAGAGGGGGCCCAGCACCTGTCCCCACTGCTGCTGCTGGGAGCTGGACACAGTCACCGGGGGCCTGGCACCCACTTGCTGGCCCATTCCTGAGGCCTGTAGCCTTTCTCTGCTCGTTGGGTGTTGGGGGCTGGGAAGGGTCAGTGCCCCACCTTGGGGACTCACAGCTGAAGCCCTGGCAGGACCAGGGCAGGGGTGGGGGAGAATTCCACCCTTCAGCTCCCAGGCAGCCTGTCCCTCCCCCAGCTCCAGCCTTGGCAGGGGCCCACAGAAGCCAGTTTCGTGTACAGACTGCAGGGAACAGATGCAGGGCCCTGGTCCAGTGGGGCTCTGGCTGGGGCTGGGGCTGGAGATGCTCTCCCAGGCTCCGTCTCCAGTGTTCCCAGCAGCTCCCCACTCTCCAGCTGTCCACCACACTGGCTGTGGTCGCCTTGGCCCTGCCTGGCTCCCAGCCCTCCTCCCCCTGCTGGCACCCCCCTCACAGGGAGAGGCCCTGCCCTCTCAGCTGCCCCGCAGTGGTGTCTGTGCAGCCAGAGTCCAAGGCCAGGGAGAAGGCAGCCTGGCAGGAGGAGCTGTGGCAGCTGCTTTGTGCTGGGTTCCCAGGGCATGGCCCCTCCCAGCTCTGGGCCTCATCCATGGAGTGAGGAGTGTGGTGGCAGATGCTCTGACCCCCTAGTACCCCAAGCAAAGGTACAGGCACCTCTTGGGCCCATACCTGCTCAGCTGATGAGCACCAGCACCTTCCTGGTGGCAGCCCTTTGGCTGTGGATGGCTGGGATGGGGAGCTGGGTAGAGGGGTTGTTGGTGGGCATGGGGTCCTTTGGGACCCTCTGTCTGTCTCCTTGGTGACACCAGCCCAATGCCCTGGAATCTGCTCACCAGGCTTCCTGGGATTCATAGGGTGGGGAGGCTGTATATCTGCACACATGTCACTGCTGCCCAAGGTCACACCTGAGAATACATCTGAACAGCTGCTACCCCAGCCTGAGGCAACTGCCCGAGGACCATGCTCTGACCAAGTGCCCCAGGTGGAGCCCAGGGGCTGGTGGGAATGTTCTTAACAGAGGACATGGAAACCTCAGCAGGCTGGCCTGGTTCTGGCTCTGGAATCCTCCAGGGGCCTGAGTCCTGCCTGCTGGAGAATTTCCCTATGTCCTGGGCCTATGGTCAGGAGTGGGGAGGGACGGGGCTGCAGGAGCCAAGCCCTCTCAGGGGCCTGGGGACCCCCAAAGATGGGGCTCCATCACCACCAGGTGAGCTGAAGGTCCCTGGAGCAGGTCCAGGTGCTTGTGCACCCACCTCCCCGTGTGTGTCCCATCCCGAGCCTTTGTCACAAAGCCCTGAGGGGGCAGCAGGGAGAGAGGCCGCTGGAAGCTGCGGGCAGCCCTGGGCTGGGAAACAGCTGCTGTCTTAGTCTGCACGCCCATGTAGGGGACTGTGTGCACATGTGGGCCTGTGCCTGAGAGATGCATGTGCCCGGGCAGGGGGTCTCTCCATCCGGGGCAGGGATCAGGACATGCCCTGCTTTCTGGGAGCCCTGGGAAACCGAGGGAGCCCAGAACTGCCCTGCCCTTTCTAAGTGGCCTCCTTGGGGTCCAGGCTCTGCTTTCTATATCTGCCCCCAAGGGACATGTGGGGAGCCTTGGAGGGAGCCTGGTCCCACCCTGTGCCTGGTGTGTGTAGCTCCCCCCTGTGCTGGGCAGAGGGCACTGGCCTGAGGGCGGAATCCCCGGACCCAGGTCTGGCCATGTCCCTGACTCAGGGCTGTCCCAGGGCTGGCACCCTCACCTTACAGAACCTCGGCAAATGTGCTATAGGTTGGAGATAATCATCTACTTCCTGGGGACAGGTAAGGACTCAGGATCACAAAGACCCCCACAGTGGACAAAGCAGCAGGCCACATGGCTGGCCGACCTGTTATTATTGTGGGTCCCTGGGGCTCAGGCCTCTTCCCTGCCCGCCCTACTCCACCTGCCCAGGTAGCTGGACTTGGTCATAAACTGGATGGCGCTGGGCAGAGTCCACCACACCAGCAGTGGCCATGGCCCACTCCCACAGGCTCAAAGCTCAGCACCTGGGCTGATGTTCTGAGGACCCCCCGGCATGGCAAGGTGTGAAAACCCGAGCTGCCCCAGATAGAGGGACTGCCAGTTCTTTTGGCCTCCTGAGAAGGTGGGGGAGGGCAGAGAAGCCCGAGTGGTCCTCATGGACTGGTTGGCTCCTCCATGTGGCCCGGCTTTTGGGCCGGTGCCTGGCTGGGGGGCTGCAGGGCTGGCACCATCTTCAGGCTGCTGTGTGTGGCCATCAACCTGGGCCGCTCCTGCTGGTTCTCCTTGCTGTGCCTGATGCCGTAGCCAAAATATACCACGAGTCCTGCAAGGGTGGCACAAGCATGAGGGGCAAGTCGCAGCCCTGCTCACCTGCTTTCCTTCCTCCTGCGGCCCCCCAGGGTCCCAGCCTGGTCCCCACTCACCGATCAACAACCAGATGGAGAAGCCCAGCCAGGTCACGTAGCTCAGGTGCAGCATGAGGAAGATGTTGAGGAGGATGCTCAGGGCAGGGGTCAGGGGCACCATGGGAACCTGAGGGGACAAGGGCAGGGCTGGGCTGGGCTGCAGGGAAGGGCTGCTGGCACAGGGCCTGATTTCTTGGGAGTCCACAAATCCTTTCTCTGCCTCTGGAGATTCTGGAGACAAGGGCCCACCCGCCATGCAGACAGAGGGGTGTGGGGCACTGGCCTCCCCCGCCCTGTGGCCCTGGTGCATCCTGCCATGGCAGAGGAGGAAGAGGCGAAGGGAGCTGGCTGGGCTGAGTGTGGTGGGCACTGGCTCGAGGAAGTACCTGAAAGGTGTCCTGCCGGCGCTGCTGCTGGTGGGCCCCCAGGATGAGGAGACTGAGCAGAAACGTGGCAGAGCTGAGCAGGAGCAGCAGGGTGTAGCCCCAGGGCGGGAGGTGCAGGGCCGAGTCCCCGAAGACCAGCATGCAGTCCAGGGTGATGGCCGAGGCCACCAGGACACCGAGGGACCAAGCCACGGTGGCTCCAGGTCTGCACCCACCCAGGAAGCGGAGGTAGGGCCTCATGGCTGCTCGCAGCTGCCCAGGCTCAGGGGCTGAGGCCTGCTCAGTGCCCACAGGGCTGCCTGGGCCCTGAGAACTGGATGGAGGGGACTTTCGGAAGCGTAGAATGATAATGCTGGTGGTCAGGACAGTGAGTTCCAGCATTATTCCGATGGACAGGAACTGGACCAGTGCCTCGAGGTCCAGCAGCAGTGCCAGGAAAGCCATGAGGACCCCAAATACCAGGATGCCCACCACAGGCACTTGAGTCCGGGGGTGCACGCGGGCAAAAACCTGGAAGAAGAGCCCATCGGCAGACATGGCACAGACCATGCGTGGCACGAACAAGAGGATGTTGAGCAGGAGAGTGATTATGGCTGTGACAGAGGGTGGGAGACTGGTCAGCATGATGCACAGACCCACAGGGGCTTCTGCTGGGGCCAGGGCATGGGTGGTCCCTTGGGCACATGGGCATGAGTTTCTCTGGGCTCTGAGAACAAGTGTGAATGTATGTGGGGTGCAGGATTGCTCCCCCTCACCACCCAGGAATGGGACATCCCAGTTTAGGTGACAGGCCCACTGGAGAATCTGATGAGGGCTGAGTCCTTCCGCCTGGAAGGATCTGGAAGCACATCCCCAGAACTAACGTGCTGTGTACAACTGGGAGGGGTGGTGAGTAGGTCCCTCCCAACAAGCCCGGGTGGATAGTCTAATCATTAGCACCTTCTGGGCCCAGGATGCAATTGGGAGCACAGGCCCAGATGGGGAGATGTGTCCCCTGGAGGCCCCTCTGCCCTGTTCCCTCCCACCTTGTCCGGATGGGCCCCTTACCACAGATTGCACCAGCCACCACGATGAAGGCTGCCCAGCTATGGCCCTGCTGATGGAAGGCATCAGCGAGTGCTGAGTCAGGGTCCAGGTTGTGCCAGGGCACCATGAGGGTGAGGACTGTGGAGACGAGGATGTAGGCGCCAGCCACTACACCAACTGAGATGGCAAGGGCCATAGGCACTGTTCGCTTTGGGTTCCGGGCCTCAACACTGGAGGCAGCAATGGCACCAAAGCCTGCAAAGGCATAGAAGCAGGTGGCGGCGCCACTCATGATGCCGGAGAAGCCGAAGGGTGCAAAGCCGCCCTCCTCACCACTCCAGTTGTGTGGGTGGGCCAGGACAAACCCCAGGATGATGATGAAGAGGATGACGATGAGACTGATGGCAGAGAAGATGTGGTTGACCCAGGAAGAGACACGACCTCCACAGGAGACGAAAGCCAAGAACAAAAGTATGATGCCAGCAGCCAAGAAGTCTGGGTACCGGGCCAGAAAGGGCACCTGCCAGATGCCCACATGGGCCTCGGTGAAGCTGCGGATGCGGTGGCTAAAGATGACGTCCAGGTAGCTGCTCCAGACGCGGGCCATGGCAGCTACACCAATGAGCCACTGGATGAGCACGATCCAGCCAACGAGGAAGGCCCACAGCTCGCCCGTGAACACATAGGTGAACAGGTAGGAAGAGCCCCTGCAGGGCACACGCACTACAAACTCTGCATAGCATAGGGCTGTGAGCAGGGAGGCCACGGCAGCCACGCTGAAGGACACAAGCACTGCAGGGCCAGCCATCCACTTGGCCACAGTGCCTGTGAGGATGTAGAGGCCTAAGCCAACCATACCACCCACACCTTGAAGGGTCAGGTCCAGTGTAGTAAGGTGGCGCCTCAGTGACGTCTCCGTGGTGGGCTCCTCTAGTGTCTTCACCCGGTTCAGTTTCTGGCAGAAGCGTGCCAGGCTGGCGGTGCTGGGCAGCCCCCGGGCCATGGTGGGCAGCTGAGATGAGCACCAAGTCAGCTGCCGGCACCTATGAGGGTGAGAGAGGAGTGACAGGCTGCCAAGCCAGGTGCTGACCAGCCTTCAGTCCTTGCTCTGACCCTGCCCTGAGGACCCAAGCCTGGAACCACTGGCAGCTGCAGGGCTGGATGAGGCAGGCTCAGGGCCTGGCAGCAGGGTGGGCAGGAGGCCACAGGGAAGCATGGGGATCACTTTGCCCTGCCTAGAGGGTGTGTTTTAGAGGGGCCCTGGGAGTGGGGAATGGGCAGCCCCAGGGAGCCCAGCTAGGAACCCCTCCCGTGGTCTGGGATCCCAGAGCATGCTGGAAATCCAAGGCTTCCCAAGAACTGGGCCAGGCTCCCAGGACCCAGGATTGGAGTGACTCTGTGGCCCTGGGCTTTGCCCAGGTGGCCACCTGACGATGTTCATGCCCCATCCCCTGCCTTGCCAGTTTGGTCTATCATTTCACCCCACTGGGAGTGGGGGGCACCCTGGGCCCTGCACCCAATGACAAGGCCCTGATTCCCTCCCCTGCACCTCAACACACTGCTGCCTCATCAGTGCCAGAGTCATTTTTGCCACACCCCTGTCCCTAGGTACCCTAGGTTTTATGACCTCTCTGGCTGAGTTCAACAACACAGGACTTGCTCTCACTGCCCTGATGTCCCCATTGCTGCCCCTCAGTGCACAGGGCCCACCCCACCCCTGGGCGCCAGATCCAGCACTGGACCCTGCCTCACAATCCTACATGCACTCAGATCACCCTACCCACAACTCACACAGTCAAGGCCAGAGCTGCCCAGGTTCTGGGGAAGCCCTATGACTATGCCCAGTTCACAGATGAGGAAGCTCAGGCCTCCAGGAAACTGACTAGCCCAGGTCACCGGGGTGGCCTCAGGAGGTGGGTGGAGGCTAAGGTCCAGGTCTGGGAGGGATCTGGATCCCACCCAGTTAACACTGCTGCTGACACCCTACATGATTCCTCATCCTAACACACAGACCCCATCAGCTGGGCACCATCCAGGCCCCTGGACCTTGGGAGGTGTGGGGGCTGCAGGAGTCAGGCAAGACGCTGGTAAGATGAGGGTCTGAATGTGGCTGAGAGGCCCTGGGCAGTCCCTGACCTCTGGCACAATGGGATGGCAGTAAGCCACCCTCACCCACTGACGAGGGAGTGCCCGGCTGTGGGGAGTGTTCTGTGAATTGGCAGAGCTCTTGCTGGCTGTTCTGAGCTTCCAGCTACAGACAGTGTCCTGAAAGGAGGCAAGCAGACCCCTGGGGATGACCTCTAGCCCTCCAGCTTGGGGTACCCCTAGGGCCCCTCAGACACCAATGGCAGCCCCTCCTAGCCCAGGAGTAATTGTCAAGCCTGGGGGAACTGAATGATGGCTCCCCACTTGTGGATATCCTTGAGAGGTGTCGTGGACTAAGCATCTGCTCCATGCCAGTCCCTGCATCATGGGGACACATCACGTGTCTCACCACGTGACCAACAAAAACCCCTCAGGCTTATTTATTTCTGGGACTGAGGGGTCTGTGTCCTTCTGCTCTTCCCACTCCTATGAAAGTGGAAAGGTTGGTGTCACAGGGTGTGAACTTGTTTACAGCAAAATGAGGACAATCCATCCAAGGAAAGCAAAACCCAAACAGTCATCCTCTTCCCCCAGAACTCTCTCCATGTTGTCAGGTTTCTATGTGGTTTGTGGAATAGGACGTTAGGGGCACCTGCAGGCTGTATGGCTCAGTGGGCTGGTGACAGGGTGGTGGACTCCCAGGCAAGATGGTGCAACGTGGAGCACTCTGCCTTAGCCAGCCCCTTGCTCCCTGGTATTTGGCTGACGTTGTCTTGAGGAGCTTCTCAGATGGGCTCCCACTTCAATTACAAAACTGCCCAGCCCTCTTGGTTGGAAATGCATTTTTCTGGGTTTCTGTGAAGGCGTTTCAGAACAAGGAATGTCTGCTGTTATGTTTAGGCCACACAGGAGGGAGGTGCAGAAGGAGTCAGCCCTGGAAGCAGATGTTCCTTGTTCTGAAACGCCTTCACAGAAACCCAGAAAAATGCATTTCCAACCAAGAGGCCAGGGCAGTTGTGTAACAGGAGCTCCCCCAAGGCCTGACTGACGGCCACCTGAGAGCTGGTGTGCAGGGTTTCAGAGCACTGACTTTTCATCTCCCCAGAGAGGGGCTCTCACCACACCCCCCTTCACAGGGGCCAACATCCAGTGGATACTCATGGTCAAGCATGGTAGATGCAGTAAATGGTAAGCTTTGAGGGACACAGCTGGGCCAAGTGCTGGACCCCACTGAGCAAGGCAGTTACACAGAGCAACACATGGAGATGCAGTGAAGAGAAAGCACCAAAAATACCAGAAGAAGAGAGAACACTCCCCACCTCATCCTACACAGCCAGGAGCACCCTGACACCAAACCCAACAAAGACATCACAAGGAAATAAAACTAGAGACCAACGTGGATACAGATGCAGAATTGCTCAAGTGAATATTAGCAAATTGAATCCAGCAACATATAAAAAGGACCAAGGGGGGATTTATCCCAGGAATGCAAGATTAACATATGAAAATCAGTCAATGTAGTATGCCAATCTAATACAATAAAGGACAAAAACCTCATGATTGTCTCAAAGGACACCAAAAAAACCAGTGAACAAACCTGGAATAGAAGGGACCACCCTCAAACTGATGAAGACCATCCACGAAAACCCCTTGGCTGCTGTGCTCAGTGGAGAGAGACTGAAGGCTTTCCCTTTGCTCAGGAGCAGCCTCAGGAGGTCCTCTCACCACTTGTACCCAACATTTTACTATGGGCTCTGGTCATGGCCATTAGGTGAGAACATGAAATAAAAGGAATCCAGATTGGAAAAGAAGATGCAAAACTATCTCTAACCTCAGATGACATTTTCTTATGTAGAGAAAAACCTAAGGAATCCACAGAAAAAGTATTAGAACTAATAAACAATTTTAGCAAAGGTGCAGGATACAATATCAATATACAAAAATCATTGCAGGGGCCAGCCTGGTGGCATAGTGGTTAAGTTCCTTTACTCCACTTTGATGGCCCAAGGTTCGCAGGTTCAGATCCTGGGTGTGGACATAGCACCACTCATCAAGCCACACTGTGGTGGCATCCTACAGAAAATAGAGGAAGAGTGACATCAGCAACACGGCAGAGTGAGCAGTTTTCTTTGTCTCTCCCTCTTCGAATCTATAACTAATTGGACGTTCATCAGTCAACAAAGGATATCCACACAGCATCTCAGGACGCCTGAGAGACCCATGCTGCTATACATCGGAAGGTGAATGGACTTCCCCCCAGGAGGAGGTGGAGATAGGTGAAAACTCTCCGACCCCTAACCCCTGGACAGCCTAGTTCCTATAAGTGACTTGCTTCCAGCAGACACACTCATAGCATTGCCAGGCACCAAGGGCAGGTGTGTGCATGCACTGGTGGAGCGATGGTGGAAACAGGTGACTACAGCCCTACCTAAGCCCCCTGAAATTGCCCCTAAGCCCAGTGGGAAAATCCATCGTCCCACAGCAGTTGTGGGGAAAGCCTGTACTTGGCATTAGTGGAGAGGCCCCGCCCAGCATTCAGAATGCTGGGAGGCTCTGGGACAGGAGGATCCTGGGCAGAGCAGCAGCACACCTGCCGCCTCTGACTCACAGACTCTGGCAGTGTCCCGGGGGGGCAAGGGACACCCACTTAGCCTGTGTGAGTGGGCAGGGGCAGGCTGGAGCCCCAGCGGCCCTCCTCCACAGTCCAGGGGGAAAATCCATGGTCCCACAGCAGCCACAGCGAAAGCCTCTGCACATCGTTAGTGGAGAGGCCCCACCCAGCAATCATAAGGCTCGAAGGCCCTGAGGCAAAAGTAGCACAGCTGGGTGAGCTAACCACAGACTGCAGTAGATGCCCATAGCTCTGCTGTGGCCCATAGTGGACAAGTGAGATCTTGCAGGCCCTGACAGTGACAGAGATGCGAATCTAGGTGAACCTGCTCCTGGCCGCTGTGAAAGTCCATAACACCACTGCAGACCCTAGGGAGGGAGCACGTCTAGGTGGTCTGTGAAAGTAGGCAGCAGCAACCTGACGCCCCCTTGGGATTGTCCCCACAACTGATGAGAGACCCCACAGGACCACTGTGACTATGAGGAGGGGCCCAGGTCTGGTCAGCAACAGGTGACAGGGATCCTGGTTGGTACAGATTAAACAGCTGCTCCCCCCCACACACTCCAGTAGAAGCAAGTGGAAGCAGTAACTAAACTCTATCTCTATGCGGAGGCACAAATCCATGCCATCAAGCAGTATTAAAAAATATATTAAATCTCCAGAACAGAAGGAAAATGACAAGTACCCAGAAAACAATCCCAAAGACAATGAAATCTATAACCTGAATGACAATGAATTCAAAACAGCCACCATTAAAAAACTCAATGAGTTAAAAAAGAATACAGATAGACAACTCAACGAGTTCAGGAGCTATGTTACAAAAGAGCTTGATACTATAAAGCAGAACCAATCAGAAATATTGGAGATGAAGAACACAATGGAGGAGATTAAGAAAAATCTGGACTCTCTGAACAGTGGGGTCAATAATATGGAGGACAGAATTAGCTATTTGGAGGATAGAAATACAGAAATGCTGCAGGCAGAGGAGGAGAGAGAACTAAGAATAAAAAGAAATGAAGAAACTCTCCGAGAATTATCCAACTCAATTAGGAAATGCAACATAAAGATTATAGGTATCCCAGAGGGAGAAGAGAAGGAGAAGGGGGCAGAAAGCCTGTTCAAAGAAATAATGGCTTGGAACTTTCCAAACCTGGGGAGAGAGATGGGACTCCATGTGACAGAAGCCAATAGATCTCCAAACTTTATCAACATAAAAGACCAACCCCAAGGCATATAGTAGTGAAGCCTGCAAAAGTCAATGACAAAGAGAAAATACTAAGGGCAGCAAGGCAGAAGAAAACAACCTACAAAGGAGCCCCATAAGGCTGTCAGCAGATTTCTCAGCAAATACCTTACAGGCTAGAAGAGAGTGGAATGATATATTCAAAACTCTGAAGGACAGAACCTTGCAGCCAAGAATACTCCATCCAGCAAAAATATCCTTCAAATATGATGGAGAAATAAAAAAAACTTTCCCAGATAAACAAAAGTTAAGGAACTTTATTGCCACCAGACCTCCCCTACAAGAAATGCTCAGGAAGACTCTCATACCTGAAAAATCAAAAAAAGGAATGGGGTTACAAAACCCAGAGCAAAGGAGATAAGTAGAAAGGCAAAGTGATAAAGTTGCAGCTCTCCATCAGAATAGGTTAGCAAAGCCTAAGTACAACATTAAAGATAAAAGGAAGGGAAACACCAAGAATAAATATAATCTTGTCATTTTAACCACAAACTCACAACAGAAGAAAGAAGAGGAAAAAAAAGTGACAATAACAACCTAGAAGGGGAAGAGAAAAGGGATGGAACGTCTTAATCTAAGGAAATACAAGGCTATCAGAAAATGGACTAACTCATCTATGAGATGTTTTATACAAACCACTTGGTAACCACTAAACAACAAGAATAAAGACACAAATTACAAACAAGAAGAAAGCCAATATAGCAATCTACCTACCTGAATCAGTAGTCCAAAAATCACGGGACAAGAAACAAAGGAAATGCAAGAGAACTGGAAAACAAGTGATAAAATGGCAGTGTTAGGCTGCCACATTTCAATAATCACTCTAAATGTAAATGGATTGAACTCTCCAATCAAAAGACACAGAGTGGCAGGATGGATTAAAGACCCAACAAAATGCTGCCTCCAAAAACACACCTCAGCCCCAAAGACAAACACAGACTCAGAGTGAAGGGATGGAAGACAATACTCCAAGCTAATAATGAACATAAGAAAGCAGGTGTTGCCATACTTATATCAGAAAAAAATAGATTTCAAAGCAAAACAGATAAAGAAAGACAAAGAGGGGCAGTATATAATGATAAAAGGGACACTCCACCAAGATGACATAACACTTATAAATATATACGCACCCAACACAGGAGCACCAAAATTTGTAAAGCAACTATTAACGAAACTAAAATGAGACATCAACAACAATACAATAATAGTAGGGGACCTCAACACCCCATTAATACCGATGGATAGATCATCCAGACAGAAACTCAACAAGGAAATTATAGAATAAAATGAAAAGTTAGACCAGATGGACTTAATAGATATATATAGAACTCTCCATCCAAAAACAGCAGGTTACACATTCTTCTCAAGTGTGCATGGAACATTCTCAAGGATAGACCATATCTTGGGAAAGAAAGCAAGCATCAATAAATTCAAGAGGGGTGAAATAATATCAAGCATCTTTTCTGATCATAATGTGATGAAACTAGAAATCAACTACAAAAATAAAGCTGGGAAAGGGGCAAAAATGTGGAGACTAAACAACACGCTACTGAACAATGGATTATTGAAGAAATTAAAGAAGAAATCAAATATTATCTGGAGACAAATGAAAATGAAAACACACCACGCCAACTCATTTGGGACACAGCAAAAGCAGTCCTAAGAGGAAAATTCATTGCAATACAGGCTCACCTCAATAAACAAGAAAAATCTCAGATAAGCAATCTCAAACGACACCTAACAGAATTAGAAAAAGAAGAACAAACAAAGCCCAAAGTCAGTAGAAGGAGGGAAATAATAAAAATTGGAGCAGAAATAAATGATATTGAAACAAAAAAGACAGTAGAAAGGATCAATGAAACAAAGAGTTGGTTCTTCGAAAAAATTAACACAATTGACAAACCCTTAGCCAGACTCACTAAGAAAAAAAGAGAGAAGACTCAAATAAATAAAATTAGACATGAGAGAGGAGAAATCACAACAGATACCACAGAAATACAAAGGATCATAAGAGAATACTATGAAAAACTATATGCCAACAAATTGGACAACCTAGAAGGAATGGATAAATTCTTAGACTCTTACAACCTCCCTAAACTGAAGCAGGAAGAAATAGAGAATCTGAATAGACCAATCACAAGTAAAGAAATTGAAACAGTAATCAAAAACCTCCCCCAAAATAAAAGTCCAGGACCAGACGGCTTCTCTGGAGAATTCTACCAAACATTCAAAGAAGATTTAATACCTATCCTTCTCAAACTATTCCAGAAAATTGAGGAAGATGGAGCACTCCCTAACACATTCTATGAAGCCAACATCACCCTGATCCCAAAACCTGACAAGGACAACACAAAGAAGGAAAACTACAGGCCAATACCACTGATGAACATAGATGCAAAAATCCTCAACAAAATTTTGGCAAACCGAATACAACAATACATTAAAAAGATTATACACCATGATCAAGTGGGATTTATACCATGGACGCAGGGATGGTTCAATATCTGCAAGTCAATCAACATGATACACTACATTAACAAAATGAGAAAGAAAAACCACATGATCACCTCAATAGATGCAGAGAAAGCATTTGACAAGATCCAACATCCATTTATGATAAAAACTCTCAATAAAATGGGTATAAAAGGGAAGTACCTCAACATAATAAAGGCCATATATGACAAACCCACAGCCAACATCATACTCAATGGGCAAAAATTGAAAGCCATCCCTCTGAGAACAGGAACAAGACAAGGGTGCCCACTCTCACCACTCTTATTCAACATAGTACTGGAGGTGTTGGCCAGAGCAATTCGGCAGGAAAAAGAAATAAAAGGAATCCAAATAGGCAATGAAGAAGTGAAACTCTTGCTGTTTGCAGACGACATGATCTTATATATAGAAAATCCCAAAGAATCCATAGGAAAACTATTAGAATTAATCAACAGCTACAGCAAATTTGCAGGGTATAAAATCAACATACATAAATCAGTAGCATTTCTATACTCTAACAACGGACTAACAGAAAAAGAACTCAAGAACTCAATCCCATTCACAATCTCAACAAAAAGAATAGAATACCTTGGGGTAAATTTAACCAAGGAAGTGAAAGACCTATACAACAAAAACTACAAGGCTTGCCTGAAAGAAATGGATGATGACATAAAGAGATGGAAAGACCTTCCATGCACATGGATTGGAAGAATAAACATAGTTAAAATGTCCATTCTACCTAAAGCAATCTACAGATTCAACGCTATCCCAATCAGAATCCCAATGACATTCTTTACAGAAATTGAACAAAGAATCCTAAAATTCATCTGGGGCAACAAAACCCCCAATTGCCAAAGCAATCCTGAGAAAGAAGAACAAAGCTGTAGGTATCACAATCCCTGACTTCAAAGCATACTACAAAGCTACAGTAATCAAAACAGCATGGTCCTGGTACAAAAACAGGTGCACAGATCAATGGAACAGAATTGAAAGCCCAGAAATAAAACCACACATCTATGGACAGCTTGTCTTCAACAAAGGAGCTGAGGGCATACAATAGAGGAAAGAAAGTCTCTTCAACAAATGGTGCTGGAAAACTGGAAAGCTACATGTAAAAGAATGAAAATTAACCATTCTTTTTCACCACTCACGAAAATAAACTCAAAATGGATCAAAGATGCCGGATGCCATCCTGCAACCACTGCAGCCCAGTGACACAGTCGGGGCACACAAAGCACGGGAGTTACAAAGCAAACCCAGCAGGAATGGCTGAGGGCCCTCCTTGCTCAAACTGCTGTCACTAGTTGCTGTATTGGCTCTCTTCATGACGCTTGTGCTTGCCCAGGGGAATCTGCTGGGAAAGGTGAATCCCACTGTAATAGACAAGAAAGACCCTCTTCTGACTAACACTCCTTCAACATCCCCAGGGCCCTGCTGAGGAAAGAGGGTTAAAGGGTCAGATGTCTCAGTGTGGAAGTCATATAGGAGGATGTGGGGACCTGTATGTGCCTGGTCTAGACGTACCTTGGCTCACCTTTGCCCCAGGGCTTGTTCCGTCCTCCAGCATAACCCGAGTCTCGTCCCCTGCAAAGAATACTGTAGAGATCTATAAATATTAACTGTACTTACCCAGAAAATGAAAAGAACAGCTCTTTCCCAAGACTGAATAAGGGAAGTAACCTTTAGAAATTGCTGATGACCCAAATAAATTAGGGAAGTAAAATGATATCATGGGGAAAAACCAAGCTACTTCAGGAGAGAAAATAGATGTACCCCACACGCTTATATAATCCTCAAAGTATATATAAATGCACGCTTGAAAATAAAGACTTCAGACTTGCTTTCACCAACTTGGTGTGCAGTCTCATTCCCTTTGCCAACGCAATTCATCCCTCAGGAACCTGGACTCTGCTGGAGCTGGACTCCGGCACAAAGATCTAAAGATTAGACCTGAAACAATAAGTCTTCTAGAAGAGAATATAGGTGGTACACTCTTTGACATCAGTATCAAAAGGATCTTTTCGGACACCATAACTCCTCAGACGAGGGAAACAATAGAAAGAATAAACAAATGGGACTTCATCAGACTAAAGAGCTTCTTCAAGGCAAGGGAAAACAGGATTGAAACAAAAAAAAACACATTAGTTGGGAAAAAATATTTACAAATTACTTATCCGACAAAGGGTTAATCTCCATAATATGTAAAGAATTCACACACCTCCACAACAAAAAATCAAATCTGATCAAAAAATGGGCTGGGGACATGAACTCCAAAGAAGATATACGGATGGCCAGTAGACACATGAAGAGATGCTCATCATCACTAATCATCAGGGAAATGCAAATCAAAACTACACTAAGATATCACCTTACACCCATTAGAATGACAAAAATATCCAAAACAAAAAGTGACAAATGTTGGAGAGGTTGTGGAGAAAAAGGAACCCTCATACACTGTTGGTGGGAATGCAAATTGGTGCAGCCACTATGGAAAACAGTATGGAGATTTCTCAAAAAATTAAAACTAGAAATACCTTATGACCCAGCCATCCCACTACTGGGTATCTATCCAAAGAGCTTGAAGTCAGCAATTCCAAAAGTCCCATGCACCCCTATGCTCATTGCAGCATTATTTACAATAGCCAAGACACGGAAGCAACCTAAGTGCCCATTAACAGATGATTGGATAAAGATATGGTATATATATATAGAATGGAATACTACTCAGCCATAAAAAAGGATAAAATCATCCCATTCACAACAACATGGATGGACCTTGAGGGAATTATGTTAAGCGAAATAAGCCAGATAGAGAAAGACGAAATCTGTATGACTCCACTCATATGAGGAATTTAAACATGTGGACAAAGAGAACAGATTAGTGGCTACCAGGGGAAAGGGGGGCGGGGGAGTGAGCACAAAGGGTGAAGGGTTGCACTTACAACACGACTGACAGACACTAATGCACAACTGAAATTTCACAAGATTGTAACCGATCATTAACTCAATAAAAAATTTTAAAAAAAGGCTCATTGCATTGAGTTGCTATTGGAATAAATATACAAATGGAGATCATCCTCATCAATGGTCCGATGATGGATGCTTTGAATTGGAAAAAAGTCTATATTTGAAAACTATTTGAGAGCGCTCTCCTCACAAGCAGCTGACACTGATATTTATGGGAAGATCAAATTGAAAAGAAAACCCACCAAAATATAACGGCTAGCCTTAGGGAATCCCTTAATAAAATGAGAGAACAGAAGTCACACTTAGAACAAAGATTAAAAAGCAAATTTAAGGGAAATTCCCCTTCTCCTCCCTCGTGTGCTCCCCTGTACCCCCAGCTCCCTGTCCCTGAGCCCCTAGAAGATCTGGGGGGTCTCTGGGTCCCTGGTTTCAACTCCCCCTCTCAAGACTTAGCTCCTCAGTCAGTTCCCTTAGATCCTAAAACCCCAACTCCTCCAGACAGCATCCAGCTGCCCATCTTCACTGCCCTCTCTTTAGGAGACTCACAGGGGGCCCTCAGGCCTGACCCCCAAGCTAGGGGCACACAGGTCACTGGTGTAAATGCTGAAGCCAGGAAGTGAATTCAGTGGAAGCAGCCAGGAAAGGCAGGAAGGCTGATTTGCTGCCCCTTCCAAGTCCTCCTGCTTTCCAGGGCTCTGTCATCAGGCTCTGCTGGCATCAGGCAGTCCACGCAGGGTCCCCTGTGGATGTGCCCTGGACCTCCGCTGCAGACAGTTCATGTCCCCTGGACACAGCCCATCTATGAAATTATAAACCTCTCCTGCCTCCATGGTCAGAAGATCCCACTAAATTTAGAGAGGACTTAGAAAGGTCAGTGGCTGTTCATAATCCCACCCACGGAGATCGTGGCTGGCTGCTAAGGGGGTTCTTCCAGCCCAGGATTACACTGTAGTTATCAGACAGGCCAGGGGGCCCACTGGAGGAAACCCCCTCACAGGGGAAATAGAGGGCCAGACCCTCTCCCAGGCCCTCCTGCAAATGACCAGGAAGTGGCTCTGCTCGAGGATGACACTCAAGGGTGAATAGGAGCCATTTTAGAGCTGTTTCCTCCTAAAGTTAATTGGCCAAAAATGGAATCATGCACTCAGAATGAGGAACATCCAAAGGCCTTTGTGGAACATTTCATACAAACTTTTCAAAGCCGCAGTGCATTGAACCCGGAAGCCCCAAACACAGGAATTGCCCAATTTCTGCTTTAGTAGGAAATTTTCTTCCTGATATAAAAAAACAAACTCAATAGTGTGGTTGGTGGGTCAGGGCAGCCATTATGCATAATAATGGAGGCTGCTACACAGTTCTTTGAAAATAGTCAGCAGGAAAGCAGAAGAAAAAAAAGAATTAACAGCAACTCTTCTAGCTTTACAACTCGAATCTTTAGAGAAGGAGAAATGTAACTGTGAGAGGAAACTGAAGCCCACTCAGAGGGCTCCCTATTCACCTCCAGACACTTGCAGGTCTTGCAGGAAACCAGGGCATTGGAGAGAGACTGTCCTGCTCCTTTTTTTTTTTTTTTTTGAGGAAGATTAGCCCTGAGCTAATTGCTGCTAATCCTCCTCTTTTTGCTTAGGAAGACTGGCCCTGAGCTAACATCTGTGCCCATCTTCCTCTACTTTATATATGGGACGCCTACCACAGCATGGCTTGACAAGTGGTGCCATGTCTGCACCCGGGATCTGAACCAGCGAACCCTGGGCCGCTGAGAAGCAGAACGTGCAAACTTAACTGCTGCACCACCCTGCCAGCCCCAGAGAATGAGTCTTTAAATGATGTCCCCGTTAGTCTCTGTGCCACAGATGCAAATGAAGTAGGATTGTTACCATGCACATTACTAAGACAAACAATGAACTGTGTATATCAGTAGTCCAATACGTGCTCTGCAGAGACACAGAGTGAGGAACTGAACCTATAAGAGACCCCTTGTGCAACAGGGTGGACTAGTTCTTACTTCCTTCCCCTGTAACACTCCAATCTTGTGACAAACAAATGACAAACAATAGGATATATGGAGTATATGAGGAAGCCATTTTGGTTAAAACTAACTCAGCCTGGCCTTTTTTTCCTAATAGGGTCTGATGTGGCCTGTTGAGCATGGACTATAAATCTGCTTTAAGTATTTACTACGTCCCAAAGAAAAGAACAATGCCCTTAAAGATAAGGATGTAACTTGCCCATCAGCATTTCCTTAAGTATGAGCATCTCTCCCTACACCTAGGATTGATCGCTGACCTGCTGCGCTCACCGTGTGACCACCCACTTTGCAACCACAGACCTGCTGTGTTCACCGAATTGCTGTGCCAGCAAAGCAATCTCATGGCTATTGGAAAAGGCACGTTCCATTCACGTGTGCTGCACACTCTTTGACAGTATATAACCACTCTGTACACCCCCACTTCTTCGGAGTGTTCCCTTCCTTTGTGAAAGGGCTCTTCTGAGCTATATGGTCCTTAGGGCTGGCTCATAATAAACCCACTCCAATTTTCATATCTAGATTGGTTATGGATTATTTGCGTCGAGAATTGCCAGTGAAAAAAGAAGGCAAGTTTCACTCAGATGGGAACCAAGTCTATAGATTTGTTCTAGGCTTCAGACATAAAGTCTTGTAATTCCTGTCATCCTGACCTCAATTCCTGCTGGTACGGCCTGGGTGACAGGAGTTGACCTCTGCTCAGCATTCTTTTCAATTCCTTTGCACCCCGACTCACAAGTTCTTCTTGCATTTATGCTTAAAGGGAGGGAATTAACATGGACTTGCCTTCCTCAGGGATATTATGAGTCCCCCTCATATTTTCCCCAATCCTACAGCCCACCTGGATTCTGTAGCCTTCACTCAAGGTTCCACTCCTGTTCAGTATGTGGACGACCTTCTACTCTGTAATCAGAGTAAACAGGGAGCCCTTACAGACCCCTCAATCTCCTGAAGTCATGAGCTGCTTGAGGCCATAAAGCCTCCAGATCTGAACCTCAGTGGGTGCAGACGACTGGGACCTACTCGGGACAGGAGCCATGTCAAGGCATTCAACAGCTCACCCCAAATGCCTTGAGTCCATTTTTTCCACCCTTCTCCCCACAATGAAGAAACAGCTATGTAACCATCTAGGGGCAGCTGGTCACTGCCCCAGTGGATTCCTGATTCTGCAGCCTTTGCTAACCCTCCGTGTGCTCTTCTCCCAGATATCACCCCACAGCCTATTTCCTGGCCTTCAGAGCCATGAAACTCCTGTGAAGCCTTAAAATCAGCTTTGTCCACAGCCCCGGCTCTTGGCTTACCAAATTTTGACAAACCTTTTCATCTATACTGCCATGAAAATAATGGAACTGCTGCCCGCATTCTAGGACAGTCTTTTGCCTCTCAGACACGTCCTATAGCATATTTTTATGCCAGCTAGACCCTGTGGCATCATGTATGCCTCATGCTTATGTGTGGTGGCCACAGCTGCTACGCAGATTGACAAAGCCAGTACTCTAACATTAGGCTCTCCCAGTCATCTCTATGTTCCCCAGGCTGTGTCTGCTCTTTTCCAAGTTCACAGGACACAACACCTCTCTACAGATCCATACACCACCTGTAAGTGTGCTCTTCACTAACCCTTCCATCATCTTACATTGTCATGACACTTTGAGTCCAGCTTCGTTATTACCCCTCTCTGATGATGGAGAGCCCCACTCCATCCCACATGATTGCCCTGCAACATAGAAATGGCCTCAAAGCCATGAGAGGATCTCTCAGACACCCTTTTAGACAACCCAGACTGACGTCTGTTTTGTGATGGCTCCTGTAACTGGAATTTCCAGGGAAACATAACTGGTTATGCCTTAGTTTCCCCACATGAAATGCTTGAAGCTTGTTCCTTGCCCACTGTAAAATCACCCAAACTGCTGGATCATGGCTGTCACTAGAGCCTGCACATGAGCAAAAGGGAAAACTGCCACTCTGTACATGGACTCCACATATGCTTTTGGAGTCTGCCATGCTGTGGGCACAGTTTGGAAATCCCCCAGATTCTCAACTTCCGCAGGAACTGCCATTGCTAACGGTCACTTAATTCCTGCCTATTTCAAACAGTGATCACATGGGTTAGACAGTGGGCCCAAGGGACTTCCTGTAGCTCCTTTTCCTTTGAGTTTTTAGGTTGCACTTACCTCCCTCCAAATGGGACATATGTGCAGATAGGGGATAGTTAAGGAACCAAAAGACAATTGGTATTCCCTGGCATCCACAAAATTTCTGACCCAATTATTTCTCAGTGCACCACTTGCCAACCTTATCAAGATTCTAGGAGATGACATGGTGCCCCAGGAAGTCCTCCCAGGCCCGCACTGCCCTGTGTGGCACTCCAAATGGACTTTACAGACTTGCCCCAGCTGTAGGCCGTTCTCACCGTTTGGTTATGTGGGGGACTGGAATTGGCCACCCCAAATACATCTCTTTGGCAGGAGGATTATTTTGAGCTGGTTACTTTTAAAAACTGCAGACATGAAAGAAACTCTGAAAAGCAGGAGTTACCCTTTGTTAAGAGACATTTACATTTGTAAAGGAAATCTCCATCTGTAAAGGTGTCTCCTTCTCTGTACCAGGAAGAAGGGAGGGTGACCTTATCTCTAGAAACTCTTAACAATGTAGAAAGAGAGGGCTTAAATCTGCATAATAACCTTACTCTTGTTTACTGTGCTTTTCTGGTAATCTCCCCTAACTGACTCCCCCACCCCCAACATCCACCTTTGCCTTTAGCTGAGGAGGGTATTTAAGATGAGAACCTCTGCCATTTTGGCGAGTTGCTCAGTTTGCCTGAGTCTTTCCCACATATACACGTTACAAGGCTTTGTTCAATTTTCTCCTGTTATTCTGTCTCACGTGAATTTAATTCGTTGCCTGTCCAGAAGGACCCAGAGTGGGTAGAGGAAGTGTCTTCCTCCCCTACAGTTATCATCTGCATGGTTAGTGGATGTACCGAATGCTATCTGACTAGACGTGCAGAGGCCACTACAGTGGGACAGAAATTAACAACTGCAGTTGTTCCCTGTTCTGGCTTCCTCTACAGATTGAATCAGACCATGGAGCTCATTTACAGCAGAAGTAAACCACTTGCTTGAAGAAACTCTGGGGTACTCATTGAAATTTCATTCCCTGTATCATTCTCAGTCATCAGGGCAAGTGGAATGCAAAATTATAGATGTCAAAAGGACTTTAAGAAAAGTCTGGCAAGAAACCGGGCTTAAATGCAGAGAAGCTCTGCCCTTGGTTCTTATAAAGACCCAGAAAACTCCAAATAGGAGACATGGATTGATTCCTTTTGAAATAATTTTTGTATGCCCAATGACTACTGGCATCTCTAAACCTTCCATTCCTGGGTTAAATGATTATAAGAATTTCAGTAAACAATTTGATGCTATGACTAGCTATAGACAAAAATTCAGTAGTCTACTTGAAGCATATGATCAACAGGTAAAAGAGGTGTGGCCTCCACCTGCTGATAAGCCTTGCCATCCCTTTAGACCAGGAGATCGTGTGTCTATCCAGGACTTTAGAAGAAAAAAATGTGCTGTCACCTTACTGGGAAAAACATTTTGAAGTCCTACTGACCACCTACACTGCCTTCAAAATAAAGGAAAAATCTTCCTGGACCCTTGCAAGCCACGCCAAAATAGACCCAGAACATCACTCTCAAGACAACTGGGAGACAGTCCCCACAGGTGACCTTAAACTAAGGATTTCCAGGGCCAATTCCAGGATCCCAGAAGCAGCTGGCCTCATGGAGTAGACAGCTTTTCCCAAGATCATGGATCAAGAAACCTAGCTTTCAACTACATGTCCTCGTTGCTTTTATTTTTATTTATTTATTTGTGAGGAAGATTGGCCCTGAGCTAACACCTGCTGCCAATCCTCCTCTTTTTGCTTGAGGAAGATTGTTGTTGAGCTAACATATGTGCTAATATTCCTCTATTGTATGTGGGATGCCACCACAGCATGGCTTGACGAGCAGTGCTAGGTCTGTGCCTGGAATCCAAACCTGTGAACCCTGGGTAGCCAAAGCGGAGTGCATGAATTTAACCACTACACCACTAGGCCAGCCCCCGTTTTGCTTTTTAAACTCCCAATGCACACACACCTTTTCCTATTAACAAGTATATATATTCCTTTTAGTCATTTATTTAGAAAGCCGACTGGAGAGCGCTGGTCTCTATCTGTCCACTCCCCCTCTCTAAGTTTCCACTCTGGGCTCTTTCCCAATCTCTGTCTTGCTCTTACTAACTCTCTGTTTCTCACCAGGTTGAGCAGAGACCAAACACCCGCCTATGCCAGTTTGCCAAACCCTGGCCATGCTAACTAATCTGACTGTTGGCTATGTCAACAGCTAGAGAGCACAGAAGAACCTGAAGTGGTCTCTGTTCCTGCTGATGTGAACACCTGGTGGACTAAGCACAGAAGATGGATGAACGACAGGGCATGGTGTCCACGACAAGGAAGACGTCACTCTGCCTCTTCTCCTGGTGAGTGATGTGGGCCCCAGAAAGCCTATACAGGACTGTCCCTTGCCAAGATAAAGATAATTGGTGAAAAGTTCTCTCTTTGCATTTAAAGTAAACATGACAATGGACTCTTCCTTGGTGACATATCAGGACAGTATTACAATTGAATTCTGTGGTTTGAGTCCACAGGTGGCGTCTTCAAACTTCTCAAGGAAACTGTGACACTAACACTATTCCCTTTGGACAAATATTTGCCAAATCACCAAAGGGTCTGGATGGCTTATGAGCCTCCTTTGTATAACTTGGGGTATTGCAGTGGCCCGCATGGTTAAGGTGCCCAATACCACAAACAATATATTGGTGGACCCAAACTCTGGACTCATTTGGTCAGGTGACAGGACCAAGCTTTACAGCTGCCCAAATCAGGCTGCAGGCCTCCTGTACCAGCTATTCTGCATCTGTTCTTCTCTCCCAGATTGACAGGAGGGCATGGAAATGGAGACGTTTATGTACCAACAGTACCAGTGGCAAAGGTCATGGAACACTCTGGACCCTGGAAACTACAGGCTCAGCTCTAACCTTGTCTGTAAAACACACTGGTCTTTTTATTTTATGTGACAACAACGTATTGAAAGGGTTCCCAGCTAATTGGTCAGGACGATGTGGACTTGGATACCTGGCCCCTTCTGTCACCAGATACTCCACCCTAAATGCCAGCCACATTGGAAACTTGGGCTCCTTTGTTCATAAAATTGTGCCACATGAACGTGCCAGTTGAGAAGTCATAGGCAACCTACTTGTCTATCACAACTCTTGAGTTATTTTCAGTAACAAAAATCTTATTCCCCAGCTTTGGAAATTATGAGTTAGAAAAGGCCATCTTCAATCTCTCCATGGTGATGGAGAAAATACTTCAGTCAGAGATTAACAGCCTAGCCTCTGTGGTCTCCCACAATTGACCTGCTCTGGACACACTGATGGCTCAGCAGTGAGGAGCTTGTGCAATCATTGGTGAAAAATGTTGCTTTTATTTGAACCAAATAGGGCAAGTAGTATCTAACTTCCATCTATAAAGAGAAGATTCGCATTTTCCATCAGACAAATGAAGCTCACCCATTTCATTGGACTGACTCATTCCCAGGATCCGGAACTGGTTTAATGGCGTGGAGCAGATGGGCTCCCATCCCTTCCTATCTGCTTGTTCATCCTCATTCTAATCTATGTTCTTTTCTCCCTTTGCAGATTCCTGACCACTCAGCTACTAACTCATTTTCTCTCTTCACAGTCACCAGCTCAGCATTCAATATGTGAAACCAATACCAGCTCAACACAAGGTTGACATAAGGGAAGCCATATTGTACAAAAGAAACCATATTGTAACTCGGAATGACCTTTGATTAGCCCAGAAATGCTCTGTAGATTTTATGGCCCCTTCCAGCTGCTGTAAGTTGATAACTTTGTTTTTCTGAGTTCCTTAGGAATGTGACAACCCTGGAGCAGAGAGCCTATGCTGATAGCCATCATCAATGGCAACTGAAAGATCAGGGTATGGGACATTGCTCCATTTTCTGACCCATATCCAGTAAAATAAAAGACTATGAGAAACCGAGACCAGATGCCTGCCCCACCCACAGATCAGATGAAGGCCCCACCAGAGACCCGCCCCCTGTATAACTGGCCTGTAGTCTTTGTTCTGTAAGACCGTTCTTTGGGACATGAGTTGGCCATCTTCCCTCTTGCTAGCAAACTGTAATAAAAAGTCCTCTCTCTCCTACCTCTTTGCCTCCTGACTATTGGCATGCCTTGCGGGGGGCAGAGGAACCCACCACCCCACCTTGGGTGGTAAGAAAACTTCCAGGGAAGTTTCAGAGAAGGGAACAGATGGGGCTCAGGGCAGGCTGATGAGGATTATTTTAGGCTGGTTACTTTTAAAAACTGCAGATGAGAAGGAGGCTCTGAGGAGTGGAATTTGCTTGCCCTTTGATGAGAGATATTTGCATTTGTGAAGGAAGTCTCCATCTGTGGGGGGTGTCTCCCTCTCTGCACCAGGAGGAAGGGGGGATGGCCTTATCTCTGGAAACTCTTAATGGAGAAGGCAAGGACTTAAGTTGTTTACTGTCTGGTAACCTCATGTGACTGACCGCCCCCCCCCCCCAACATCTTCCTTTGTCTTTAGCTGAAGATAATATTTAAGGTGGTGGTTTTTGCCATTTACTTAATCCAGTGTGATTCTTATCTAAAAGTTCAGGACCACCCAATAACCAGACCCCACCTGCACGGATACCATTTTAACAACTTGTTTTTACCTATTCTTTCCTTTGTCTCGTAAAGAGATAACTCACATGCCTATGCCTTAAATTTAGCCCTACGCTCAACCCATGTTTGCAGCAGTTCCTCCTGCCCATGGGTCCTGTCCCCATGCTATTCCACACTATTCTCTAAATAAAAGAGCACTACTGCCAGACCTTGAGAGTCCAAGAAATCTTTCTTTTGACTCCTCAGCTCACTGAGCCCACATCAAGGACACCCCAAAATGTGCCACTGTGGCATGTGGTGAGGATCAAGGTTGCCCCAGGGAGAAAAGCACAAGGCGTCTGGCCCTACGTGCAGATCTATATCCTCCTCTGGGAAATACAGGACCTCCTGACCTGATTCTATCCGAAGTTATAGCACCACCTGCTAACAGACCCCACCTGCACTGATAACATTTTTTTTGCATGATCTTTCCTTTGTCTTTTAAAGAAATAACTCACATACCTATGCTTTATAAATTTCAATCCATTGCAGCTCTTCACTGCCCATGGGTCCTGTCCCCATGCTATTCTCTGAATAAAGGAGCACTACTACCAGACCCTGAGAGTTCAAGAAATTTCTTTCAACTCCTTGGCTCAGTGAGCCTGCATCGGTATGCAGAGTATTTTGAGCTGAAGACAATCAAGGCTCAGAAGACTCTGGAGGAACATCTGACCTTCCTCCAAACTGCCTAAAAGAATTTAAGCTGGAAGGGCCTGTCCCAGGAGGAGCTCTGACCATGGATAATTCTAGGTGTGGGGGGCAGGAAGGCATCTAGCAAGGGCCATTTTATCAAAAGATCTCTTTCGGGTCCCATTGTCTATAGATGGAACAACACAAACATTTGTTTACCAAATATGAACTCTTTTCATCTTCCTGTAAATTTTCTTCTCCCCCTTTGAAGTCTCAGGTCTCTGTCTCCCTCTCCTTAGTCCAGGAGGATATATATACCTCATTTTGCCTGACTGTCTTGGTAAAAAACACAATATCTGCAAAGCACAATAAAATTAGGTATGCCCGTGACACGTGTTGTGACTTTGTCAAATTAACGTTTGTTGAGTAGAGCCCTGGGGGCATTGGATGGTGAGCCTGGGTTCAACAACAGACTGCAAAAGAATTGAAATAGAGAAGTTTGTGACTCACAGGTCCTGGAGAAGGTCCATAGCACAGCTAGAGGGGACACACCTGGAGGTGCAGGCAGAGGGCAGGGTGGAACCTGGGGCATATGCCTTTATTGGGGTCCACAGGCAGAGTGCTTTGGGGTTCCCAGGCTAGGTATGGATTGGTCAATTCAAACCAAAGGAGGTTTTGGTAAGGTTTGCAGGGATCTTATCCAAGGAGTGCACAGGAGGAAGGCCCTGGGAGACAGGGAGAATGCCTCTCACAGGGAAGTTGCAGGAGTCATATTAGGAACTGATATTTACTGGTGACTCAGTTACCTGGCCCCCCAACTCCATAGGACATTAACCACAACCCTGCTCAGAACAAGCCTAACATATTATGTTGAGCATACAGGAAACCACAGAGAGAGGAAGAAGAAGATGGCTGAGACACATGGTCAAAAACAGTTAAAACCGGTTAAAGGCAACATGACAGTCTGACTTGACCTAACACAGACCCTGCAGCTCATTATATGCTCATTGGAAAACATCATCACGCTACATAACACACATACCTGCAGCCATGGCAGGAAATTCAGGCCAAATAAGGGAAGAAAAGGGGTGGCAGGCCATTCCCCAGAAAACCCTGCCCGTTGCCTGTATTGCTATGAATATTCCTCCCCTTCATTATCTTGACCCCTTATAACAGCTGCTTAATCCTCCCAGAGCTGAGAAGCTGATTTGTCAAATTTGCTCAGGCTTTTCTATTCTTTGGCCATTAAATAAAGTGTGTGCTAGTGAATGCTCAGCTTCAGTCTCGTTTTAACTCTACAAGACTGAACAGGAAAGAACCCTCCAAGGAAGAGCTGGGCACTGTGGGCTCGAGTCCCACCCGTGGATTCTTCCTCGGGTCCCCTCTGATTGTGGGTTCAAGGACCAGCAGAGGGAGGCTAAATTGGTAACAGAATTGGCATCCAGTTGGGAATTCAAGTCCCACAGAAGTGAAACTGGTAACAACTTTGCCAGTGGTTGTCTAGGGCGTGTACTCCCGGGAGGGGCTACTGTCACTTCAAGGCCCCTGCAGGCTGCTTGTCCACACAAAATGGATGCCGAGGCAGCAACGCTATGAAGTAGGGTAGCTAAACTCCCAATAAATTCTTAGAAGAAAACATAGCAGTAAATCTTCATGACTGTGGGTTACCCAACGGCTTCTTTCTTTCTTTTAGTTTTTATTTTTATTGAGGTAACATTGGTTTATAACATGGTATAGGTTTCAGGTGTACAACATTAGAATTGGACATCTGTATACACTACAACATGCTCACCACCAGAGGTGTAGGTTCCACCCATCACCATATAATTGACCCCCTTTACCCATTTTTCCTTCTCCCAATGGTTTCTTTAACCATGACAGCAAAAGTTCAAGCAACCTAAGAAAAAAAAATAAATTGGACTTCATCAAAATTAAAAACCCGTGTGCTTTAAAGGATACGTCAAGAAAGTGATGCCACAGAATGGCAGAAAATATTTGAAATCATCTATCTGATAAGGGGATTATATCCAGCACAGAGAAAGAACTCTTACAACTCAACAATAAAAAGATAAGTAGCCCAATTTAAAAATGGACAAAGGATCTGAATAGACATTTCTCCAAAGGTACACAAATGTCCAATGAGCACATGGAAAGACTCTTGACATCATTAGTCATTAGGGAAATGCAAATCAAAACCACAGTGTGATGCTCCCCCAGGATGGCTACAGTCAAAAGTCAGAGAAGAACAAATGCTGAAGATGATGTGCAGTGAGTGGAACCCTCACACACTGCTGGTGGGAATGCAAGATGGCGCAGGTGATTTGGAAAACCATTGGGCAGTTCCTTAAAAGGCCAAACATGAGGTTACTGTATGATCCAGAAATTCCAGCCCTAGCTATGTACCCAAGACATGAAAACATGTGTTGACACAAAAACTTGTACATGGACTTTCATAGCAGCATTACTCATAGTGGCTGAAAGGCAGAAGGAATCCAATTGTCCATCAACTCATGACAGAAAAATAAAATGTGAAATATCTATACAATGGAATATTTGTCTATAAGAATGAAAAAAGTAGTGATACAACATGGATGAATCTTGAGAACATCATGCTAAGTGAAAGAAGTCAGCTACAAAGACCATATATAGTATGATTTCATTGCTATGAAATGTCCAGAATAGCCAAATTCATAAAGACAGGGAGTAGATTAGTGGTGGCCACGAGATGGGGGAGAGGGGAATGGGAAGTGACTGCCATTGGGACAGAGTTTCCTTTTGGGGTGATGAAACTGTTCTGAAATTAGATAGTGGTCATGGTTGCACAATTCTGTGGATTTACTGAAAACCACCGATGTGTACATTTTCAGTTGGTGAGTATTATGGTATGTGAATAAAATTATCAAAATCAAAGCTAAAACACCAAACTGTTTCCAAGAACTCCAGGGGCAGGAAGGGCTGGGTGCCAGACAGAGATGGAGCCTGGTAAACAGAGGAGCAGAGTAAGAAGTGGGGAGACAGGTGCTTCTCCTAAGCTGGCCCCTTGTGTGTTACCTGATTGAGGTTGTGGAATGTGAAACAGTCACTCATGTCTAAGGGCTTTAAAATGGAGCTGAGAAGCCATGAAGGAAATGTGGTTCCTATACACATCCTCAGGGAGCAGAACATGACCTTCTGAACTGAGTAACCTGCAAGAAACCTGCAGCCCCTCACAGTGATGGGCTTTTGCCTCCCTCTGGCTAGCCTTAGTAATCAATTATTTGTAGCCAAGATTACCTTTCTGCCCCCAAACCAATTAACATTGTTAGTATGCATACTTCCTTTCCGGTGCCTTTAAAAGCCTCTGACTTTTACTCCCTAGGGTACACTATTCGGGTTTGTAACTGAATCTGTGCTCCCTGAATAGCAATTCTCTGATCGCACAATAAATGCCTCTCTGCCTCTCATTTTCGTTCTTCACTTGTAGGTTAATCAGGCCAGTGGTGCGTGTCTGACTCCTGCCCAGCACTTGGGTTTCTGTTTTGACTCGAGCCAGAATATCAGCAAAAGCTGCAAAGCGAATATGCTCCTGATCTTTTCGATTTGTTCTGTCTTCTAGGCTTAGCCTGAAAGCTGACTCTGTAAACGCGCCCTTTTCTCAGCGCTGCCAAGACTTGGTTAAAGTCACTGAGGAGTTTCCTGCAAAGGTACTGCTCTGCTAGCGTCTCTGCGGCGTGTCTCATACACTCCTTGCCAAATGTTTTACTGATCCCCACCTCTGAGCACTGGCCTACGGAGGCCTGACCTGCACCGTAACTATCACATTCACAAACACAGAGAAACACGTGGACATGCAGGCCAGGATCGCGCCAGGCGTCCCCGCGGCCGCTCTGCTCCCGCTCCGGCTCACTGGCGTCCTGTGAGGTGAGCATGGGGGCCCCTCCTACAGATGGGGAAACTGAGGCTCGGAGAACTCGAGCCACGCGGGGAGGAGGGCTCGAGGGCCACACCGCTGGCTGACCCGAGGCTCCACTTTAATCGGAGCTCCCTTCCTCCAGCCCGTTCACCGCGCGGTAACCGAGCACCGCCGGGGCGGGCGCGGGAGGCGGCGGGAAGGTGGCAGGAGGGCGCCGCCGGGCCGGCCCGGGGCTCGCGGAGGAGCGGAGACGGCTCCGGTGGAGGTTCGGGGAGGCCGCTAGGACGGGGACCGTCCCGCGCGCGGCTCCCGCCACTCACCTGTGGGGTCCACAGCGTCGCACGCCTCAGGCACTGAGGCCGCCACTGGGCTTCCGGGCGCCGAGATGTTGCTATCAAGATGCGCCAGGAGCCACGCCCCCTGGCCGAGCTAGAAACGCTCCCCAAGCTTCGCGCGCTAACTCAAAAAGCCCGTGAGCAGAACGATGTCTGCCGGGTGTGTGGATTCCACCTCTGAATACGCGTGCGTAGTCGGGGTAGCTGCGCCTCTTGGGCCTGAGCTCACGCGCTGTATCCACGGCAAGGACTGCGTGTGTGCGATGCGAGGCCATTTATTGCGGCCATGGAGGCTTGTGCCCTAGTGGGGAGCCCGCGGAGAGCAATTACATTGATGGTCCTTTCTCCGACAACTATTTATTGAGCGTCCACTGTATGCCAGACACTGCACTGGGTGCTGCTACCTAAGCGAGAATGACCGAAACAGCCCAGCAGGGAAGGCCTGATCGCCAAGGAGCGGGTCTCTGAGGTCTCCACGTTTCCCCCCGCACCTAACACACCGGCCGGCACGGAGATGTCTGTGGACCGAACCGCCGAGGGGAGACGCGCCGTCGCTGCCCTCCGGGATCGGGCTGCGGGAGACCAGGCGGCAGCGCTGCCGGGAAGGGAACCGACGACGGGGCCGGTAGACCGCGCTCTGGACGCCCCCGGTGGGGCGGGGTCGGCGGCGCCAGGGCTGGGGCCATGGGCTGGGGGCCAGGGGCCAGGGGCCAGGGGCCGGGCGGGGCGCGCACCTTCCCACGGCCGCTCAGATGGTGGCGCCTGGGGGTGGAGGGGACCCTGCAGAAGCTCGCGCTGCGCCGGAAGAAGGCGCTGAACGCCCAGGAGATGGAGCCGGACTGGCTGCGCAGGCGGCTGGGGGCGCCATCGACCCCGCCGTGTTCAAAGATCCGGCGTGGGCGGGGCTGCGAGCTCGATGACCCCAAACACTTTGCTTTCCTCCCCCTGCCCTTGTTGGAGTCCAGGAGGCCCAGGGCAGAGTTAGGTCTTGAGGGAGGCGACCACGCCCGCCCGCTGTCGCTGAGCCGCCTGGCCTGGGCAAGGAGGGCTCCCTGCGCACGGCGTCTGTCTCTGCAGGATCCCAGTGGCCCTGCTGATGCTGCACGTGGCGCCCCTCGCCGGCCTCCAGATGCTCCGTCCGTGTGCCGAGCAGAGGCTGCCGATCGTGCCCCAGGCCCCTGCGGCCGTGTCTGCCCCCATCGAGCCTGCCTGAGTCAAGAGGTCAGAGTTGGGCCCGGTGCTCCCCGCCCGCCCCTGTGGCCGGGGCAGCTAGGTAGCAGGGGTAGGGAGGGGGCAGCGCCGGGCACGGGGTGGCCTTGGCCCTCAGTGGACAGGCCTTTCCGTCCGTCTTGTCCCAGGGCCCGCTGGGCCATCCAAGGGCTGGCCCCTTGGGCTCCAGTTGCCAGCTTCGGCCTGGCTGCGCCCTGGAGAGAGAACCTGCGGATCGGGTGGACGCAGAGCGGGTGCCCCCGGGAGGCCGAGTAGGCTGGGCCTCATCTGGGACATTTGCTGCCCCAGCCTCTCCTCCCATCTGCACTCCTGCCTTCGTTCCACAAACCCGAGAATAAGACTGCTTTGGTGCCTGTGCTCATAGTTTATCTGGCCTCAGGGAGCTGGGCAGGCAGAGGCCTTCCTGCCACCCCCTCACCTGTACTCCACTGGCCCCAAGTCCTGCTCTGGAGTCTGGCCAGATGAGCTTCCCTCCTCGGGTGGTGGGGTGTGGTATGGGAGTGAGCGTGGCAGCCCCTGGCTGCCCTGGACACTCAGGGTTCAGAGGCCGGAGTGGAAGAGCACTGGGCTCAGGTGTGAGGGGCCTCCTCACTCTCGAGGGCCATGACTGGGGCATGAACAGATGCTGGTGACAAGGTGTCATGGTGCAGCTCCAACTGCCTCCTCCCCATGTGTCCCTTCTGCTCCCAGGTGCTATCAGAAACCCTCTGACTTGCAGCCAAACCCCCTGGCTGGCTGCTTGGCCAGAAGCATGGGGCTCTCTCAGACACCCGGAGAAGGGCTGACCTGTGGGTGGAGGACAGGCTGGGCCGCTGTGGGTGGGAGAGCCAGGGCCCTGGGTCCCCACGTCCCCTGTCCTGTGTGGCCCTGGGTACTCGAGTGCAGGCCTCCTCACTGACCCACGCTCTGTCTGCTCTCTCTGTGTCTCTCTGACCTCCAGGGCCTCTTTCTGCCAAGAACTGGAGCCTCCGCAGGCCCCTCCTTTTCCTGGGCCCCAGGCCTGCAGCCTCTGTGGTTCTGCTCCACGGCCCCACTGCCCTGCACTTGCCTCTCTCCTGGGCCCCTGGGTCCCTCCAGTTCTCTTGCTGCCCGTTCTCTCCTTTTACAGGTTGTGTTTATTGGTTTATCTCTGGGGGTTGGTGCCCTCTCTTGTTTCCATGGAAACTGCTGTGGTCCCCAGAAAACCAGAGCAGCTTCGAGCAGCAAGGGCAGGACCCTGTGGGCCATCCCTGCCATCAGCTTAGAGACCGAGGACAGAATTTCAGGGCTCGCTTTATTAGAGACAACCTGCAGTCCTTCTGGAACAGGATCAACACCCGTGCCCCCTGGAGGCTAACTCAGCTGGGTGAGACTCGGCTCTGTAGAGGTGTCCCCAGCCCAGAGGAGGACAGCTGACTGAGGGGCAGGGAAGGGGCAGCATGGTGTGCTGTGCAGAACAAAGCCCTGGGTGTGGGAAACACCTCGGCCTCTGAGATGTTGTTGGCCACGTGGGTGGGCAGCCTGAGCACAAACCGTGACTCTTTTCTGCCTGGTTCCTGAGCTGAGAGTACATTCCAGGTGTTTCCAGGGATGTGTGAGGGAGGGCTGAGATCCCACCTGTGCTCTGGCTTCACCCTCCTTCCCGCCCCTCCCCATGTCGCCCACCTGGAACTTCCAGGTGCCATCTGGAGCTCGGGCCAGGGAGGAGTGGGGCAGGGCCAGGGGGCAGGTCAGGGGAGGGGTGGGTGGACTAGCGGCTGAGCTGAGGAATCGATGGGTGAGTTTCCAGAAGGAAGGAGAAACCGGGAACAGAGCCCTCCTCCCTCGAGGGGTGTTGGCGCTCACTCACTGAGGATTCTGGGTGCCAGGCCAGCTCTAGCACTGGGGGCACAGTGGGACTGTGAGGTGGACATGCTCTTGGTCCAGGGAGGGAGATGGCTAGACAAACCGACAGTAACAGATGGGAGGAGGCCAGTGCAGCTGGCCTTGCTGGAGCAGTAAAGGTTGAGTAGGCTGGGGGGCCCTGGGTGCCAGCTGCAGTGTCCTTGCCCTGCAGCCCTGCAGGCAGGAGGTGGGGAGGTGGCTGCGAGAGGAAGGGCAGGCGGGGAGGCAGGGCAGAGCATGGATCCAGTGGATCCAGACCATTGGTGGCAGTGGGGCCTGAGCTGGGGGTGCGGGAAGAGGGAGAGAGTGGAGAGTCAGGAGGGGTGCCGTGGGAATGGCGCTGGGAGCACTGGCATAGAGGGGTTGGTAGGTCAGAGGGGGCTCTGAGAGAGGTAGGGAGGAAACCCCGATCAGGGGCACAAGAGTGGAGTGCTGGGCTCCACAGGGTCCTTTTCTGCTCAAGTGCTCAGGCCTTGGGTCCTGCTGGGCTGGGTGGCCAGTGGCCAGGATACCAGGACACGGGGGCCCTGGGGAGATGCCTGGTCAGGTAGAGGGCAGCCTGGGGAGGGGTTTGATGGGGAGGAGGGGGAGGGGAGTATCAGATGAGGGGCCATGCCAGGAATGCACTGTGGCCAAGAGGCCGAGGCCAGCAGACAAGACAGATCTCTGAGGCCCCTGTCGCAGCGTCTATGCACAGAGACCTTCCAGCTGTCTCATTGATGGCAGGATCTGAGGTGGAGAAAATAAAGAGTTGTCAGAGTGGCCCAACTGTGGGGACTGTGGTGGCCTAGGAGGACAAGGGGTTTGGGGCTGTGGGCACTCACTGGCCTTAGGTTTCCCACAGAATCAGGGTGTGCACCTGCTCCAGGCCGTGGGCTGGAGCCCACTGAGGAGCTTGGCTCTGGGTTCCTGACCCCTGGCCATCGAGGTGGCCCGTGGGGAATGTCACAGACCAGCTCTCTCTTTTCTGCATTTTCCCGCAGAAAAGGGGGAAGCAGAAGACCCCGGAAGCACCGAGGGGGAATGCTTGTCATGGGGGGACGTGGGTCACTGAGGAAAGAAATTCAGTGGAGTGCTCCCTGTTGAAGTTCAGGAAACTACGTCTTAAAAGATGTCCCTCCAGGACGTGGGGGATGAACGTGGTGCGCGGAAGCCATGGGCTTCTCATGCAGCTTCGCTGTGCGATGCAGGAGCCACAGGCCCCAGGCTGGTATGGTGAGAGGCGCTGGGCATGTGGGCACCCGCCATGTGCCTGGGTGCAGAGGGCTGGGCGCAGAGGGAACATCACACCTCACGCGTGATTCTTATACTGATCCCATGTTGAAGTGATAATATGTTGGATATTTGGGGTTAATTAAAACAGATTATTTAAATTAATTTCCTGTTTCTTGTTACTTTTTGATGTGGCTACTAAAAAATTTAAAATTACGCGTGAGCCCTCCTGTGCTGCTGGCGGCCAGGGCCGGACTGCGTGCGCTCCCCAGGGCAGGAGTCAACAGGCCGAGTTTCCCTTCCCCAAAATTGACCTCCAGAACTTTCCCCATGGCTCCTGGCATGGCCTCTGTCCTCGGAAGGGCTCCTGCACTCAGCCAAGCACTCCTCTTGGAGGTGCTGTCTGTCCAAGAGACAGGCCAGGCTCAGCCTCAGGACTCAGGGCTGCCATAGGGTCCCCACTGAAAGGACCGTGACAGAAATGTACTTGACGTAAATGTTGCTCAGTGAACACAAACACAGCAGGTGCGCGGTGACTGTGCAGCTTGCCCTGGTTCCTGATGACACTGTCCCTTGTCTGCTCAGAGAGAAACAAAGGCAGCAGTGCTCTCGGTGGAGGCCAGGCAGTGGCAGAATGCGGCGGCCGGGAAGGATCCGGCCAGAGGATGTCCTGCCAGCCCATTGCTGCCAGGCTGCTGGTGGGGGGGATGGGGAAGAGCCCCCCTCGGAGGGGCCCCTGAGAGGGGCAGAGATGCCTCCCACCGCCCTGCTGTGGGCTCCCCTGCCCCTCGCAGGGGCTCTGTGTGCCTTCCTCCAGTTGGTAATAAAGGTTTGTGAAAACCTGAGGGTCCGTTCATGATGTTCTCTATCGCCTTCTGAAGATGTTAAGGCACAAAGATTTAGAATTCGTTCTGTGTCCTGGTCCTGGTTATGCTACAGCTGAACTAACCAAGTGACTGAGACCAGTGACCTCCCCCTCGGCGACCTCAGGTTCGGGTCTGAGACAAAATACCCATGTTACTGGGTCTTTTATAAACACTTCAGCACGTTTTGCTTAAAGTGAAACTTATAATGCTTTTACTGAGACTGCGGACAGTGAGGACAAGGATGAATTGTGTTGTCACCTACAGCTTCTGACCTGTGGGTCGTAAATGCTGTGGAGAATCCAATAAAACTCTTTTCCCCCCCAAAAGGTCCTGACCTTACATATTTGACTGACAGTTTCAGGGATTTTTGTGGATACCCCTCCTTCCACAGACCTCAGGTTTTAAAGTTCTAGTTCTAAGCTTTTATGCTTTAGTCCACATGTCCCATCAATGGAGGAGCCTGAAAAATGCAAATTCAATTGAAAAGTGTAACTCAGTTTTCCTAGAATTTAGTAAATCTTTGTTCTTTGAAACCTTGCATTGGAAACACTATTTTGCCCTGGGTCGTGTCACGTGCCAGTGGCTCCTCACAGAAGCGGGTGGCGGTGTGCCCACTCCAGCTGCGCAGCCCTGTGCAGCCCGGACCAGCCTTCCATGTGGCCCATCCAGCTCTGGGGTCCCACCCACTCCTTTGCACAGATGAGTGTGTCCCAGCCGAGCACCACGACAGACAGAGGTTGAACACAGCCACTTTAACAGGGAAGCATGTCCTGTAATGCTACAGTGGGGGGAGGACACAGGGAGGGCTGCCAGCCGCACTCCCACTCAGTGCTCTTCCTCTGCTTTGGCCTCAGCTTCCATGGAGTCCATACCCACCTCTTTGTAGTCTTTCTCCAGAGCTGCCAGGTCCTCCCGGGCCTCAGAGAGCTCTCCTTCCTCCATGCCTTCCCCACGTCCCAGTGCACAAAGGCTCACTGTGCGTACGTGAGACCGAACTTACGGTCCAGGCGGGCCCAGGCCTTGGTGATGGTGGCGGAGTTGCTCCGCATGCACATGGCCTGCTGCACCGTGGCCAGGTCTCCCCTGGGACGACAGTGAGGAGCTGGTAGTTGATGCCCACCTGCCAGAGAAGGGGAAGAAAGTGCTCTGTGAAGCTTCTGTCAAACCCAGAAATGGTGGAAGCATCACGGGAACAGAAGGCATAGGTCCCCTCTGGCGACCCGGGAGAAGACTCGGTTCACCCTGCAGTCCCTGAGACTTCTTGGTACCAGGCAAGGAGCCAGGAGAGCAGGGAGCTGGTCCCCAGACAAGAAAAACAGGGACAGAGGAGCCCCGGAGTCAGCCACCCTGACTGGGTCCCAAGCTGCCTGAAGGGCTGTGTCCCAGCAACTGAGACATGTGACAGGAGCCCAGGTGACAGGACTGTCTTCTTTCTGAAAAGTACACTGCCCCGGATTCTTCATACGCTATTATCTCCACAGGCATCAACAGGATGGCGATTATTTTCTGTGGCTGAAACCTCTTCCACCCTGACAGACTTAGAGAACACAACTGTGGCTATATCACGAGGGAAGATCGTTTCCCACCAACTGCTTTCCCACCAACGAGCCAGGCTGTGCAGAGCAGGACGACAGGACACTGTCAGAGGTCCTAGGACTGCTGCTCCCACTGCACCAGGAGGTGGCCTACGTGTGTTCCAAGTAGGAGGAAGGAGGTGACATTCCAGGGCTGGGACAAAGGGGAGGCATTCCAAGTTTCAGACCAAGGGATAACGTGACCAGAGGTTTTGGCAGCAGCACACGGGGTCAGCTGGGGCCCAGGTCAGCAAACATTGTCTGGAGAGGGCGAGACACTACATGGTCTAGGCTGGGTAGGCCACGTGGTCTCTGTTGCAGCCCCTCAGTTCTGTCCTTGCAGCAAAAGCAGCCACAGCAATCCTCCCATGAGCAGCTGTGCTGTGTCCACAGAAAACGCATTTACAGAACCAGGTGGCTGGGCCACCCACCATGCTGACCCTGAACCAGAGGAGGCCCAGAGGAGGAAGGCCCAGTGCAGAACCCCCGCAGCGGGCCCAGCAGAAGCAGGGAGGGTCTGAGCAGGCAGAGGAGGCATGAAAAGATTCAGGGAGGCACAGTCCCGAGGGAGAGGATCCCCAGGGTTCGGTGACCGAGGGTGGACAAAGCTGGAGAGCGACGGCAGGGTTTCCATCCCGTGTCCAACGGAAGGGGGGAAACTGTGGTCTGAGGCAAACTCGGGCCAGAATTTCTAGGCTTACCAAGATGGAAATAAAGATGTTGCCATTTTCCTCACAGAAAGGTCCATGATAGTTTTTCTTTAAATCCAAGACTGCAGAGAACATTTAAGTTGGATGTAGTTTCTACACAGTTATGGAATGAAGTAAGATTTAGGGACAGTAGTCGGTTTATAGTAATTCCCCCATTTCAGATATCTGCACGAATTACCAAAATGCCGGGAAAACGCCTCCATTTCTCAGTCCAACCTACATTTCCCACACTGATTCTACCAGCCAAAAAAGGAACAAAAATCCTCTAAAATTTTTCTATTCTGTTAACTAAGAATACTCTCCCCACAGATCTCTAGTGTGACGACTCAGGAGGGAAGTTAAAGATGCCCCTGAATAGACGATCACGCTGGGTCCCTAAATAACAGCCAAGAGCCGAGCTGCAAGGAACAGGGGATTCTCTGAAAGGGGCCGCATTCCATGGCAGGGTCTGCTGCTTGCTAACGGGTCGGCCCACTCCCCATCACCCACTCCTACCTTAGCTCCAATTGGGCCTCAATCTACAAACTGGATGGTGCGCTTGGTCTTAATGGTGGCGATGGCCGTGTTGACGCCTTTTGGGACCACGTCCCCCCCTGTAAAACATGCGGCAGGTCATGTACTTGCCATGGTGAGTGTCACACTTGACCCTCTGGCTGGCTGGCTTGAAGCAGGCATTGGTGATCTTGGCCACGGACAGCTGCTCATAGTAGACCCTCTCAGCTGAGATGACCGGGGTGCAGGTGGCCAGGGGAAGTGATGAGGGGGTACAGGAGCAGCTTGGTCTGGAATTCTGTCAAGTCCCTGTTCAGGGCCCTGTCAAATTACAAGGAAGCTGTGATGGAGGACCCGATCTGCCTGATCAGATGACTGAGGCTGGTGTACAGCAGCAGCTTGATATACAGGTTGTGATGACATATGTTGTAGATGACCTCGTTGTCCACCATGAAGGCACAATCAACATCTTCCAGGGTCGTGCAGGTGGCCAGCATGGAGTTGGAGGGCTCCACCACGGCCATGGAAACCCGGGGGGTTGGGGAAATGGCAAGTCTGAGCTTGGACCTCTTGCCATAGTCCACCGAGAGGTGCTCTGTGAGCAGAGATGCAAACCCAGAGCCGGGACTGCCCATGGAGCTGTGGAAGATGAGGAAGCCCTGCAGTCCTGCACAGACCCACCTGAGAGAAAGCAGAGAACAGGGCCAGCGTGGGCAGAAGACACAGTGCAACCTCCAACCAGCCCTGGTCACTTCTCTTCCTCTGCAAGATCACGAGATTCACACCCTCCACAGTGAACATGCATGGCACTTAGAGGCAAAGCAGACAGACGGTAAAGATGTATGGATGCACCGCAGCCACACTGGAGGGTAAGACTGTGGACTTGTGATTCTGGCCTCAGTTTTGCCAAAATATCCTCCTCGTCACAATCTAAGGCCTACACTCCTGTCCAGGACAGCGTCCATAGGAGGCCTTCTTGGCACTCTTACCAGTTTGTAGACCCAGTCCAGGACCAGGTCGATGATCTCCTTGCTGATGGGGCAATGGCCTCAGGGGTAATTATTGGCTGTGTCTTCCTTCCCAGTGATCAGCTGCTCCGGGTGGAAGAGCTGCCTGTGGGTCCCTGTGCACACTTCATCTACAAAGAGGACACAGGTGTCGTGAGTCTTTAAGGCCTGTTGTTAACTCACCAGGGTGGACAGATTCGGGACTGTCCCCTTCTACCAAGCACATGTTGTTCCTTGTAGGTCAGCAGCATCGGTGTCTCACAGGAAACGTCTCTGTGTAATACACAGACCACAACTGCACCCGATGGCTCTAGGAAAGAGGAGTCAACTTGCAGGACAAATGCCAGTGTGACCGGGTCCCCAAGAAGGGAGGAGAGCCTCACACCCACACACAGACAACTCTACACATGCCTGTTTCTTCCATCCCCAAAGCTACAGCCAAGGGTGGAATTTAAAGATCCCTTACACGCTAGACAGTCCCAGGCATGACTGTTGCTGGGCAGTCCCATCAGCCACCCTATGTGGCCTGGGTCTCACAGGCTTCAGGGTGACATTTTGTCATCCCCTGGTGGCCACCGAAAGGTGCTTTCTTTACAGCTTTCCTTGGAAACTACCTCAGACTTCTAATCTGGAGGAACCCAATGAATATTCTACACTGAGCTTTCTATGTCTAAGATTCAGGTCAAGACTAGTGCCCCAGCCTGAGGGAGCGCACAGCACTAAGGAGGGACCGGTGCCCGGGTGCCCTACAGACAGGGTCTACACAACCACCTGACCGGGCCAAGGAGGCCACAAGTGACTCCACCCCCAGCCCATCACAGTGCCGGCCAACCTCACAGCAGGTTTTTCTGAATTAGGTGCCTGAGTCCCACGGACATTTCAGGCACTAACCTTCCAGTGTGTCACCTAACGTGACCATGGGCATACACTTGTACATCCGTCCCTTCTGCAGGGGGATCCAATGGAAAACATGGGGGGCTTCAGCAAGGCTCTCCCACACTCCCATGACAGCCGCCCCGAGTGTCCATGTACCTACCGACACGGTGGGCTCCAGGTCCACAAACACTGCTCTGGGCACACGCTTGCCAGCCCCAGTCTCGCTGAAGAACATGTTGAACGAGTCATCCCCACTGCTGATGGTTTTGTCACTTGGCATCTGACCATCAGATGAATTCCAAGATCAAGGCAGTACCATTCCCAGCAGGCATCTCCGATCTGGACCCCTGCCTGCCCCACGTGGATAGAGATGCACTCACACTTCGAACCAGAACATAAATGTGAGACCCTCGTCTTCAAGGCAGTCGTCCCTCTATGGCATGCAAAACATACATATGTGCTTCAGAATGTCTACGGTTTTCTCAAACCTTATTTCACACAAGGCTTATGTGACCATTGTATGTGAAACTGACATGCTCTAACCCACCCAGCTACTAAGCACCTGAGTCAGCCCAGGACCTAAGTGTTTGCCACTATAGGAAAGTTAGGTTATTTTGTAACTTGGAAGCCATGTCATGTCAACTAAACTTCACATTATGGCTAGTCACATAATTCTCTGAAGACTACAGCAGTTTTGATTGTGTCCTGACCAGGGAACAAGGTAAACGGTGATCGAGTCGGGGAAGGAAAGTGGACTAGGACACAGGTCACTGTGGCCCAGGTGCTGGCGGCCCCTGTGTGTCTGTCTCCCAGCTCCCTCTACGTCTCCCCTCTGTGCTTCTCCATCCAGTCTGGGCCCCCAGGGGCTGCCCCAAGTGGACTGCCTCAAAGGGCTTCCTTGCCCTCCGACGTCCGGGTGCTTTAGCCAGGGGCAGAGAAAATGCGGGCAGGGTGCCCCCTCCCGGGCTGCCTCCCTGCCCACCTGCCATGGGTTGCCGGGGGCCGCTTATCAAGGAGCAACTTTCAGCAGGCAGCGCTCCTCCTAAAGCGACCCTGTCCACTTCCAGTGACCACTCCCTCCCCTCACCCCTTCACGCCTAGGAGGTGATGTCTCCCAGACATCTCAAATGCTGGGATACTGCGCTGCCCTTTGGTGGTTTCCTGAAATTCTGCCCATTCCTTTCTAAATGGTACCTTTTAAAGGTTCTCCTCAATGTACCTATTCTGAATGTACCATCTCTCTCCTCCTGGGAACCTAAGTGTACAGACACGAACCACTTGTTCACTTGTAGACACAGCATCCTTACAAATACAGAGAGGAAAGCAAATGAAACTGGAGGTGTGCCGCCCACCCTAAATTCTAATGCACAGTCCCCAGAACTTGAAGTCCTGTGGTCTGTTATACAAGCAGCAAATCTCAGAGTCATCAGGGCATCAAAGATGGACACAATGCAGCAATCCCCCCACAGCATCCCAGAAGGAAGCATTCAGTTCCAGAAAGAACTTCTCCAATGACAAGGAGCTCACTCCTCCAGAGGAAAAGTTCATCAACACCCTGGGAAGACCTTTGGGATCCAGCCAACCACACATTTTCAAATGCATATTATTCATTTTGCCTTTCTTAAATCCAGACACCCTGTAGTTCACAGAATGTGTTTCCCAGGAGGCCTGATGTGGCCTTCGACTCTGTCACCCCTGTGGGATCAGCGTCAGCTCTGTGACCTGGGAAATCCCCCAATTTCTGCATTTACAAAATGGGGGCCTGGGAGCCAGGTGGTCTGCAAGGCCACTGCCATCTCATGATCTAACCAGGATGCTAACCAGAGATATCGGGAAAATCATTCCTAGCTTTCAACAGAAAGCCTTAATTATAAATTCACCACCAGCCTCACCTGGATCATTCACATTTACATTTCTTTAGTCAGCTGTATCTGCTCTCTGAAAAAATTACTTGAAACTTCCTCTGTTCAACTCCAGACCAACTCCTCTCTTCACATTCTTGGAAGACGACCTTGTTCCCTTCCTACCCGGAAGATTCACCTTCCTGCCCCCAAACCTGCAAGCAGACCGTCGCTCTCCTCCTTCCTTCCTTTACAGTGAAGCTGAGCTCCCTCCTGGGAACGACCCCGTTTCTCCTGAGCCCCTACCCAGCCCCGGTCCTCAGAGTGACCACAGTGGAGTCCCCAGGCGCTGGGGGTCCACAGACCTCTCCAGGGCGCGTGGAGGGACAAGCGTTTCATAGCAGGACTGGGCGGTTCCTAGTCCCTTCACTGCGCTGACGTTCGCACTGACGGTGCACAATCAAAGGTGGACACGACTGCTGGCGCCTGAGCCCAGATCACAGTAGTGGCACCAGACTGTACCTGTGGTCACCGGACTCCTCACCCTCAGCGCTCAGAGTGAACAGAAGAAAGAAACGGCCAGTTTCACTTACGCACGTCCTTGATGAGGCAGGAAAGATCGTCAGCATGTCCCGTCCCTCCCTGGAGACAGAGCTGGACAGACGGAGGCGCAGACGGAGCCCCGTGCGCAGCTGGAAGCTGCTGTCGGGAAGCGCGGGGCGGGTGTGGAGTCGCCGCTGGACCCGCTGCTTTTCCGTGGGACGCGCCTTCACTTGAAGGAACCGCCGGCGGAGGATTCAGACTCCATGCGCTATTTATGTTCACGTGTCGCTTGAAAGTGCGCGTCTGCGAAGCGTCTCAGTCTGAATTTCTACGTGACCAATCCCCTTAGACGTGACCCCACACACAGCTCCCGGAGCTTCGAGAACGTTCCGTCGCGCACCGGGCCTCCCGCGCTCTCCGGCCCCGCTCCCCGCCTACGCCCTGCGGCCCCGGCCCGACACTCCCAGGCCTGTCCCCGCTGCCCCAAGAAGCGGCTCCGTCCCCTCCCGCCTGGGCGTCCCCAGGGAACAGGGCCCTGGGTCCCCATCGCACCGGCCCCACAAGGGCGCGCTCGGAGATATGCGCCTGCTGCCCCGCGGCCATTGGTCCAGAGCGCGGAATCCCGCTTTCCATTGGCTGTTGCTCGACCCGCGGAGTGTGGCGCTTTCTGATTGGATGTGGGTTTGGCGGGAAGGCTGGGGGTCGCACAAGGTGAGGGGGGCCTTGGGCGTTCCGTGCGTTCTGGAAGCTTTGGTTGCAGCGGCCGCAGCGCCCCCTGGGTGGCGCACAGGACGTTACCGAGCACCTAAGCCCCGACCTTGTGCTGCTCTTTCCTGGTGCAGGAGAGCCTTTCCCACCCAGCGCCCGGAACCGGCGCGATCTGATTGCCTTTTGAAGGAGGGCTGGGATTCCAGGGACGGGGAGAGGGTGCCCCGCAGCCGTGCCACCCCCAAGAGCTGGGTGTCCCTGTTGGAGGACTTTGGAACAATCCCCCATGCCTCCGTTCCGTCGAGATGGACTGAAGCTGCCTCAGGATCCAGTGTGTGGATCCTTCCGGAAAAAGCAGGGGAGGGGATCCAGGCGGAGCCCGCTCAGCGCCTGAGCGCAGCGCCCGGTGCTGCGACTCCGCAGTGGGTGTTCACGCGGACCCTTAACTTCTCCTCCGCCCTAAGGACAGTGGGGACCGACCCCTGCACGGGGACACAGCAGGCGGGCCTTGGGGAGCCTCTGGACGGTGCCGCCAGGTCTGCCGTAGAAAGACGGCTTTGGCGGCGGGAAGCAGGGGACGGAGGAGGTCAGCAGAGACCCGGGGACACGGGAGAAACCCTCCCTGCCCGTGTGCAGGGAGAGTGGGTCCTTCCTCTCAGTCAGCTTGGCTGCCATGACGAAATGACACGGACCCGGTGGCCTAAACACCAGAAGTTTATTTTCTCTGTGGACAAAATGGAGTCACATCTGTCAAGGCTGCTAATGTGGAGTTGGGCGGCCATTAAGGAAACGGGGCTCATGCAGGCACGCCACTCTCTACCAGAGGGAATGTCACTTTTTTTTTTTTGGTGAGATAGATTGGCCCTGAGCTAACATCTGTTGCCGATCTTCCTCTATTTTGTTCGTGAGCACCGCCACAGTGTGCCTTGATGAGCCGTGTGTGGGTTCATGTCCAAGATCCGGTGTGGTGAACCTGGGCAGCAGAGCAGAGTGCATGAACTTAACCACTATACCACCTGACCAGCCCCAGGAATATAACTTTTGCACTGTGTTTCACTGTTGTCATCTTGACCTTGTTCCTAGAAATGTGCTGACTCCTATAGATAAGAACTTTCTGCCTTAGAAATGGCCTTGGCAACTGATCACGTATGGCCAGGAAGTAACAGTTGTTGCCAGCTCCAATCACAGATTTTCAAAACGACCTGTGTAATTTTTCTCTTTTTGCCTTTACAAACCCTTGCCTCCTTTGTCTTCCTTGGAACACATTTTGGGTTTCTGCCTGAATCTGTGTCTCCCAAATTGTAATTCTAATTGCCCAAATAAATATCTGCTATTTGAATGTAGTGAATTTTTCCTCAGTTGATATTTTTTGGTGTAGTCGGCAGATCCAGAGCAACTGAGCGTGGACCCTGGTGCTGGCATGGACACGTGGAAGGCACCTCCAAGACAGCCTTGTTCTCTCGTGTTTCCGTTGGTGAGCCTCAGAGCTCCAGCAGTAAGTTCTCCGGGATCCGAAGCTCCTATTTTCGGTTGATGTTCAGAGCAGATTTTATTTGGGAGGACTAACTGGTTCTGTGCTTTGGAGGGAGGATTCCGTCCTCACCTTAACTAGGCGGAGAATTCAGGTGTAAGGACATTTCTTGGTGAGTGTTATTGGAGCTCTAGTAGATTTTCATTTTATTCAAGCAGCCACATTCTCTTACAATTCAAAATTCAGCTGTTCTTCATAACCAACGCAGACCTCGTAGTTTCTCCTCTTGTCCAAATGGGGGTCCTCCTACTCCGAAGGTAAGACACATTGCTCCTTCCGACCCTTTTTGGGTTGTTTCTCAGTAACTGGAAATCCAGCAGAAGTGTTGGGACTCTGTCCATGATGTGCAGTGATCTCACAGGGCCTTGCAATGAAGAACACACCCTGTTTCGGGTCAGAGGAACTTGATAAGCTTATCCTGAAGGCACAGATGAAGGATTGGTCATCCTAGGACCTTGAGCAACCTGCCACCACTTGCTGCTCAGGAATCTCTGAGACACGTAAAAGAGAGACCAACAGCCCATTGGTGACACCCTGGGAAGTGGTCCTCACAGGCAGCACACACCTGACCCAAGACATAGACCCTCCTGCCTTGGTCATCTGAGAATAGCCCCCTCTAAATTATGGGGAACAATTGTTCTAGAACAGCCATAAATAGTCAACTTCCTTTGGGAACCCCAGCTGGATTTATGTTTAAAGAATATGGTCCCTCTTCTTGTAAATTTTTACCTCAATGGACCCATTTTGCCCAAGGATGATTTAAAACTTTCTTTGCCCTAATGGGGCTCATTTGAAATACTTGAATTAGTTCATTTGCATGCACGGTTAGAAAATAAGAGATCTAAAACTAAGCAAGTGGAAATGGGTGAACTTCTGGGATAATTTGGAATGGTAATGGCTGCTCTGGGGAAGCTTTGTTTCAGATCCGTCCACCTTAAGGGTCCCCCTTGAAAGAGAGGATTCCAACCCCTCAGAGAGAATGGAATGTGCACTTTGGTTGCTATGCAGGAGCTTCCAAAAGACAAAAGGACTTCAACACAGCTCTCAAAAGTATCCTCACAACATGCAAAAAAAAGAGAAATCTTTAGTAAAAACCTTTGGCTACCTGGGCAGGTAACCTTAATTTAGTCCCTCTGCCAGAAACACAATTTGGATCCAAGTCTTCTTTTCAGTTTTGTATCTGAGACGTGGCTAACATCTTTAAAGATCTCTGTGTGTCTATGTGTGTGTCTACGTATGTCTGTCTGTCTCTCTCTATATATGAGAGTTTTCTACCTCTGGATGGTATTGCCAAAATTAAACATTTATATAAATTAAGCATTCCTAAAACTCTCAGAAATATAGAAACTAACCCAAATGTTTTTCAAGTTCAAGTGGTCTGAGATAATCCATGATGAAAAATTGTTCAAGTTTGTTGGTTTCGTAGAAACAGACATGTCCTCAGAGTCATCAGTATTGAATATAAAGCAAATGTACAACTTTTCTCCCTGGGTCCACTGGCTGAGTGGGCTCTTGCTGTTTCTGCTGCAGAATTTGTCTGCAGGAGGAATGACTTGGGGTGATGGTTAACTATTTACTGCCTAATCCAAACATATATTAAAAACAAGCATTGAAAGAAATGTAAATAAGAGAAAAGTTTATAGTAAGTTAAATGAAATAGATATTCATTGAGTGTCTAAACCATTTCGGGTAGGACGGTATGCTGAGACTGATTGCCAAACATAAGTTTGTCTAGTTTTGGCTTTCTAACTTTTCTTTAGAGACACAATTGCCTCTCTGTCTATTTGGGTTATCAATAGACATGTTTTGTGCCACATTGAAAAGTTTGCTGTAATGAGACATATGCTCCTGGAAATTATGAAACGTGTCTGTGGGTTTGCTAATCTACTACAGATGCTACTATGTGATAGACAGGTCACAGTTGCCTGCCTCCTAGTTTTTGATGGAAAGCAAAAATTATAAATAGTTTTAAAACAATTTGGAGGAAGAGCTGGGAATACAAATGAACCAGAGAAAAGGCCAGAAAACTTAGAGTAATGAGTGTAAATTAACTCTCTGCACACTGTGCGCATTGATGCTGAGAGAATGCGGGCAGAGCAGCGGGTGCCCCTTAGTCAGATGAGAAGCAGTGGAACTTTCTCCTACTGTGCAAGGATTCACTGTCACTTCTCATCTTTCAAACTGTGGTCACAGACCATTGGTAAATTAACATTTACTTAAAAAATTTGCATGATGTCTACATTTACCAAAATAGATAAATGGATAACGTTTATCTTCAATTTTTATGTATTATACGTATTTTATGTGTTATATATATTTCAATATCAATAATACATAGACCAATGTATTTATTCTATATAAATAAAAGAAAATAGTTTCATAAAATGAAAAATAGAATACATGTATGGTATATACCGAAAATAGGAAATACATGTCAGTTATTAAATTATTTCAGTTACATATATGGCTTTATTTATGTAAGTGTGTGCTGGACCATGATATACACTGATCCTTCTTGCTATGGGATGCTCTGAAAGCCACTGCTCTTAAACCACAGTAAACTGAGCAACAGAAGGGTCCATGTGCCAGATGGAGAGGCCCACACGAGATCACCCACCCTTTCTGTCCTGCACACGCACAGCGATGACTCCTCAATGACAGGCTGGAATCTCTCTCTGACAGCCTCCCACCTTGTTGCCTTGTCTTTTTAGATTGACAGCCAGGCAGCATCTGTATTTAAAAGAACTTCCCCCATTTCTTAGAACTGCATGTGAGACTGAGAATTCGGGTGGTGGCTTCCGAGATATTTATAGCTCTGCCATCAGCTTAGAAGTTGTTCCATCTTTCAAATCTTTCTTCTGCCTGCTCAACCTAGAGCAACACTTTTCAGCAGGAATGTGGGGATCTTGTGGCCTCTGCCTTTTCTGTCATTCCCAGTCTAGCAGAGCAATGTCAGCATGAACCTGTGGCCACGAGTGAGTCTCACCCTGTAATTTCCAGGAAGGGTATGGTTTATATCATGTGGAAGGAGTTTATACTCACTTAATGTGGTGCGTAGGCAATTATGCTATCCTCTAAGAGTAAGATCTGTAATTTTTCTCTAACAACTGCCTTGCATCATTTTTTTTAAGATAAACTTTGTAAGTTTTTGAAATTAAGAAAATTACTATATATGAAGAGTAGACAAGGAAAGTAGGGTATGTGTTTTCAGTAAGAGAAGGTATGAAGAATGAAGATGCATTTTTGTTAAAGGAAAATTAGAAAGTGATTTTTTCCTAAAATAAATGATTGTTCAAAAATAAGAAAGAAAAAGAACAAAACCTGCATAGACATAGAAAGCTGCAGAAGGTTTATGAAAAAGGAATCTTTAAGAAGAAATTGTGTTGTGTGATCAAGCTGGGTAAGATTAAAAAGAATTTATTTAAAAATGAATTTTAATATCAAAAGTACACTGGTACAAAGTTAGAATTTGGTTTTTCTCTTTATTAAGGGACAAAGTCTTCTCAGATTATTGGTCTGCTCTTAATAAGAAATTGTAAACAACGTTTCTTTATCTTTAATGTAATCTACCTAGGTAACAGAAATTCTGTGTTTTATCTTTATCAAGTCTTTCATTACATAGAAAAGCTGGGTTTTGCTCAGAACTATGTAACTTTCTCTGTTGCCCTTTAAAATCTCTTTGTCACTTTGGTTAAATAGATAATGAAGTATTGTTTCATAAAAATCTGTGATTTTTTTGATCAAATGTTTTAAAACGTTTTTGATATTTTTCGACAAAGTTCCCCCAAATCAAATTCTAAATAAAGTCTTTTTTTGACCTGAGAGATAGTAAACTAATTAGACTTATTTGACATGTTAAATTACATGGGAAGCATTGTCAAAAAAGGAATAACAGCCTTTTTTATGTTATGTCTTTATAAGTACAAGTTATAAGTGTTCCAGAAATTATGTGAAATTCCTAGAAGTCTACTGTGTCCTGGAATAAAATGCTGTCTGTCATGAAAATTGAGGCTCACAGTAAATATCAGGAAAGCACCGTAGCTGACTTTCCTGCAAAGGCAGCAACAACAGAGTCTATAAAGGTTGTGACACATGTGGATGAAGTCCATTCTGCTTGTTTTGCAAAAAAAAAATTGGCCTCTCACTGCCAGACTTTTGCCATCCTGATGTCCTTGTAACACAGCAACAGTCTGCTCCTGACTCAGGGAAATTAAGGAGGGTGAACAATGGCTGTAAATTCAACAAACAGTCAGGACAATGGAAAACCCAAGACGGCTGCTGGCTCTTGCCAGTTCTCTGGAAAAACCCATTTTTCAGTGTTTACGTTCCTTCACCAACATTAGGAAAAACTATTCTGTCCCAGAGGCCTCAGAACTTCTTCCTCGGGGTCCTTTGAGCACCTGCAGCTGGACTTCACTCAGCTGCCACTTCCTGTGGCTCATCAATATGTTCTTGTTGCTGTCTGTGGTTTCAGGATGGGTTAAAGCCTTTCCCTTGCCACAAAGCTGATGCCCTCACAATGGCAGACAAACTGCTAGAACACATGCTTCCCACTTTGGAGGTACCTTCCACAATCCCCAGTGATCGCGGCACCTGCTTCACTGGGCAAATCATACGAACCTTAATGCAAACCTTTCAAACTTGGAATTTCACTGTTCTGATCATCCTCAGTCATCAGGCAAAGTCGAGAAAACTAATGGAAAAACTGGATTTAAGCAGAAGAAATAGTAAATTACCTGGGACTACATGAGCTGAGAAAGATGGTCTAATGTTTTATTTTTCCAGATTTAAAGAAATCTTTTCTCTTAAGCCATCGACAGTTTGGTAGGACATGCCTTTGTGAACAAAGATGAAACATTTATCTTTTCTCCCTGTCTGATCCCTCCAGAATTCAGAAACTCTCAGTGAGTATTCTTATTTTCACTAGTATAAATAATCAGGCCAAGTTTTAATATAAACAAGTTAGTTTTACTGTGATTATCTTTGACCAAAAAAAATTTGAGGATATTTGTAGAGAGGAAAATTCTGTTTGCATCCTTGTAAACATTAGATTCTGGTCTTGTTAATTATCTTGAGGTTCAGTATATACTGTGGACTGGACTCCCCTGGCCTAAGGTATTGCCTTCGAGCTTGCTGACTGTTGGCAGTCCCCTCTTTGGAAAACATGGAATAACTCCACATGCGACAGTCACCAGCAGATCAGTGTCTGTTGCTGTACAACCTTCTGCTGCTCCCCTGTTGTCTTATGTGAGTGTGACCAGCTGCTGTGAGTCTCTACTGTCTTATTCTCAGCCCATCACCAACAGGTTAAAGATGCTTTCCTGGATCCCAATTTAAAGGATCCTGTTGGTCACAGTCTAGAGCCTGGTGACTGGGTATTCTGGAAGCATCATCAGAGGACAGCCCTCAGCCCCATTGGAAAGGACCTTACCAAGTGCCCCTGACCACTGACATTGCCACAGAACTAGAAGACATTGTATTCTAGGTGTCCCCTTTTGGGCACACCTTCCACCTACAGAGAACCATGGGCTTTTGAATGTCTAGACAGCTGGCATACGGCAGGATAATTCCTTTAGGATATCATAATATTCCTTTTCAAGTTCTTGTTAAAGGAGAAACCCAACCATAATCTTGTATGTCTAGGTGAGACTTAGAGACCACATTTTACACCCCATCTACTCTCCATTGATTACCATTGCCAAAGGCTTTGTCCCTTGCGTTGATGTTGTCCATGGTGACAAGTTGATAAAAAGTTTATCCCTAAAACCATAGCTACACTGGCAAATTCTACCACTTGAGCCTTAGTTCAACAACAACAATTCCTGATCCCCTAGTCAGGGTCATATTAGGTAATTGAATGGCATTCAGTTATCTCCTTGCAGAACAGAGTGGCATCTGTGTTGTAGCCAACACCCCCTTTTGTACCTGCATCAACTCTTCTGGTGACATTGAGTTAGAACTTGGAAAAATAATAAAAATAGCACAGGGTGTCTCCAGTTCAATGTCTTTTAATGACACCCACTTGTTCCCTGTCGATGTTTTCATCTGGCCTCTTGGTGTAGGTGCTTGGATGAGATAGGGACTTCAGATATTGTTTATGATGATTATTAGAATTGTGCTATGTGTGCTTGTATTTAAGCTTCTTATGCTACTACTGCCTCAGATCTGCTCCAAGTTATACTAATGATTATCGTCCTGATTTGTATGATCTTTGTCACCTTCATGCTATGAATGACTTGCATTTCTCAATGCTGTGTGTCTGTCTCTACCTCCAGAATAATGATTGCTCAGCAATTTGAAATGATCAACCAATCTTCCAACTCCGAAGGACTTGATGCTTTTCCAGATAGAGACCGTGCCTAAGACTCATTCCTCACCACCTCCTTGTTGCTCAGATGTGGCCAGAGCCTCTGACTGTGTTACTCCTATGATGATTGAGCACGTGGCTTCCCCCAACAAGTGACATGACTTCCCAGAAAAGAACATTTCTAGCAATGAGGGCAATATCATTATATCAAACAGTTGGTCTGAGATGCTTTCTGCTGCAAGATCTTGATCAGAAGGGGAAATGTGGACAGTGAGAACAAAATGGAGTAACATACACCAAGGATTCTAAAATGGAGCTGGGAGGCCATTAAGGAAATGGGGCTCAGACAGGCATGCCACATCTCTACCAGAGGGAAGGTAACTTTTGAGCTGTGCTTCTCTGTTGTCATCTTGACCTTCTTTCAAGAAATACGCTCACTCTCAAAGATAAGATCTTCCTGCCTTAGAGATGGCCTTAGCAAGTGATCACATATAGCTAAGATGTAATAGTTGTTGCGAGCGCCAATCACAAATTTTGCAAAATGACCTGTGTAATTTTTCTCTTTTTGCCTTTATAAACCCTTATGTCCTTGTTTTCCTCAGAACACGTTTTGGGTTTCTGCCTGAATCTGTGTCCCCTGAGTTACAATTCTAACTGCTCAGATAAATATCTGCTATTTGAAATGTGGATTTTTCCTCAGTTGATATCTCATACTTCTGGAGGCCAGGAGTCCCAGATCCAGGTCTGGGAAGACTGATTTCTGGTGAGGCCTCTCCTCCTGGCCCACAGAGGGCTGCCTTCTTGCTGTGCTCACATGGGCGAGGGGAAGAGAGCAAGCTTTCTGGTGTTTCTTCTGATAAGGATACTAATCTTCTTGGGTCAGGGCCCACCCTCATGACCTCATTTAAACTTAATTACTTCCTGTATCCAAATAGAGTCACATTGGGGTAGGGCTTCAAGATATGAATTTTCTGGGGATAAAATTCAGTCTGTAGCACCCTCCTTCCTCAGGGCTCCAACCACGCCATACACATGACTGAATTGTAGCCTGTATCACGTTGTGTTGTTAAGTACTATTTATTTTTCTGATTCTAAAATAATACATACTTAGTGTAGAAAGTGTGGAAAATGCAGAAAAATAGGAAGAAAATAAAATATATAAACACAATCTAGAGATAAATATTAATACGCTGGGGGATTTTTGGTCTTTTTTCTGTGGATATACATTCATATACTTTTTTGACTGAATTTGGATAAAAAAATATGGGTTCTTTTTGGTAACAGCTTTAGATATAATTCACATACCATACAATTCACCCATGAGTGAATTCACCAAATGAGAGAGAGCAGAGGATGGCCCAGGTTAGTGCAGGGACCATGGGGGCTGAGGAGGGTACAGGTGTCTGTGTCATCATGAAGGCCAGCTCCCTAGGACTACACCCAGTTGACACGGGGACTCAGTACACACTCAGATGGTAACAAGGCACAGTGAGGTCCAGAACCTTCCATGTGGAAGTTGAAGTGGCCGATGGAAGATGAGGAAGCCACACTCCACAGTCATTTAGGGACAGACGCTGGTGGGGACGGGCTGAAGGCTGGCAGCAACTCTGTTCTGTGATCCACTCTGTGGGCAGCAGTCTTTATGCAAAGCCCTGGAAGAGTGACCTTCACTGAGCTGGCGAGGTCATCAAACTCTCTGCTCACCTGGACATCCTCAGGAGAGACCCAGGACCAGGCGGCACATTGTCACTTTCTGAGAACTTGACTTCTTTTACTAACACAGGGTGTCGAAGAAGCTCCTTAGGACAGCTTCTCTCCTCTGGATGACAATGTCATTACTCCACAAACTATTAAAAGAGAGAAGGGCAGGGGCTCAGGGGGCTTCTGGAGACTGGTTACATAGGTCTGTGCACTTTGTGAAAATTCACCAGGCTCTGCCCTTAATCCATGTGCACTTTGCAGCATAAATGTTGTTCCTCAACAGGAAATGAAAACCACAGAGGTTGGGGAAAGAGAACCAGCACTGAGTCTATCTCTGCACAGGCCCTTTCTGTGGGTCTGTCATCTCATCCTGTCTCACAGTGACCCTGGCTGGAAGGTACTAGCCCCATTTCACACAGACACAAGGCTGAGTCCTGGGAAGGGTTTTACGTGAACCGTACATCGTATTGAACAAGCATGTACTGTTGCAGGACAATTTCACGTATTCCGTTTGTGTTAGACTGATGGAGTCCAGTGCTGAGCGGCCTTCTCAGAGCAGAGGGACGTGGTCAAGGCAAGCTCATCTCTGGCTGTGGAGCCGCAGAGATGAGGCAGGGAGAAGGGAGAAGGAAATGAGGACGTTCGATACCAGGTGTCCCGAGCCTGAGGGTTGGAGCTGTGAAGACAGGTCTCTGGAGAGGCTTTGACTCAGGTCTGGATTGAAGTGAATCAGGGTTGGAATAAGCAGTGATTTGGGACTAGACTTTCTTTTAATAATTCGTATTTGGAGATTCTCTCCTCAGTGTTTAACTGCCTTGGAAAAGAATGACATTTTTCTACATTAAAAAGGCAAAGTTGAGTGACAGGGGTCCTGATCTCCCTCACAGCCACACAGTGACTCTTCCAGGACCAGGATCCCCCTGCAGGCAGTGCGGGTAGAGGAGGGGCGGTCTTGCGAGTGCTGGACCTGCAAATCCAAACATCAGTGAACAGAGAGCATCGTGCCCCTGAGCCAGCTATTCTCTCTCAGCCAGCGAAGAACCCAGGCAGGGGTCCGAGGAGAGGCCAGAGCGGCACCCCAGTCAGAGCAGGAGTGGGGCCAGAGGGGCGTCAGGACCCACATTCAGGCCTGGGCTGGAACGCGGACTCGGCCACACCACACATCTGGGCAGGACACTCTAGGTGTCCAATCCCCACTCCCTCCCTTAAATGATGCCTCACAGGGCTGCTGGGAGGACCGAGGTGGGGTTTAGGAAAAGCTCTCACAGCAGTTCCTGGGCAGACACTGGGTCCCCCTGCACAGACTGGAGGACACCAAAGCAGACACCTGAGAAACACATGCATGATGCTGAGAGCAGCTGAGCCTAGGGAGGCCGGGAGAGCAGCGTGAGAGGGAAGCAGGGATTCCTCATCTCTGCTGACATGGCCGAGGACGGCCCCACCGCCTCCACTCAGAAGTGTCTCCATGGGACAGAATGCCCTGGGTGAGGCTGCAGGGCCAGGAGAGAGGAAGGGGGTGGATGCTGGCTGAGGCCCACCCAATGCCTGGTTCTGTACAGGGAACAGAGACCGAGACACACAAGACACACTCCTGCCCATAAAGGGATCACCCATTGTGGGGAGGAGAGGAAAAGGAACATCACAAAAATGCAGTGTGATGCGTGCAAGGAGAGAGTGTGCACCAGCTCTCCTGGGGGTAAAGGTCACATGGGGATAGAGCCCCTGAGCTGAGCCTCTCAGGTGAGGTGAGCAGAGCTGGGCATTTCAGCAAGAAGAGCAGCAGGAGCAAGGCAGAGGGAGAAACTGCCCCGTGTGCACGGAGACTTCCAGGCAGCTTGGAGGGAGAGGATGGATTTCAGAGCGGGAGGGAAAAGGGAGGCTGGCAGAGCCCAGATCCTGAGGGCGTGCTGTGAATGACACACTGCTAAGCCTGGATTCATCCAGAGGGGCGCTGCTGACGGGTTTAAAGCAGGAGGGACATGGGCACGTTTCTGGGGTAGAAAGATCACCTGGGAGCAGGTGGGCAGGAAGCGCCAGAGAGGAGGAGGTAGCAGGAGCACAGGCCTAGAGGAGGGGAGTGAGAAGGAGGAGCAGGCAGCCTGAGCTCTCTGCAGGAGGTGCGGTGGAGGAGGGAGATGTGGGAAAGAGGGGGACAAGCGCTGGGCCCAGCTTCTGATGGGAAAGAGGCCCCCCTGCCATGAGGCAGCCCTTAGAGGGAGATGATGCCTCCAGGTCAGACTCTCAGAATCCCATGTCCCTGTGGGCCATGTCGGGGGCCGTCTAGCAGGTTGCTAGAAATGGGGATCCAGAGCTTAAGAGAGAGGCCTGGGTTCCAGCGAACGGCAGCAGAGGGGTGAGCCTCAGGCTGGGGACGGGGTGCTGCAGGGGGCGCCTCTGCCTGTTGAGGGACCTGAGAACCAGACAGGGCTGGATCCCCTGGAGCTGGTTGTAGTGTCCTCTGAGCACATGCTGTTGGCACAGTGGTCCTTGTGGACCTGCTCCACCCTCCATTGCACCCTCCCTTCTCTGTCTCCTGCTCAGCCCTGCTAAGCCCCTCCTCCCCCAGTGGAGACCCTGGAGGAAGGAACCCCTGCTCTGCACACAAGGGCTCAGGTAGGTCTGAACCTGGGTCCAGCAGGGCCAGAGGAAGAGCAGGGGAGAAGGTAAAGGGGAAGCGAGGGTGCCCTGGCCATCAAGCAGAGCTTGCAGCCCCTGCCCTGGTTCCCTGCTGAGACCTAGGACCCTGCTTTGGCCTGGAGGAGCAGCCCACACACAGCAGGCCCCCAGCAGCCATGAGCTGAGCAGAGCATGTGAGCACCCGCCCTGCACCAGGTTCTCTGCTTCACACACACGTGTGCAATTCCCAGCCCCCACCTGTGCAGTGGAAATCACGAGCCCCAATGTTCAAATGATGAACTCGAGCGAGAAGGACGGAGCTGGGCGCTCTCAGATTGTGGCTCAGGCCCCATCATAGGTAGACCGAGGTAAGTTTGGGACTTAAAGTAGTGAACAGCAGCAAGATTACAGAGCCCCTGGTCCTGGGGTGGCTATGGTCCCAGAGACTGTGACATGGAGGACACCCCATGCCCCTCACCTCATGCTGAGTTCCTCCAACACGTTGTTGATTTTAAGTGCCTCACTCACCTCGGAGGCTCCAGAATGTCCAAGTCCATTGAAGGAGCTGTCCAGGACTCTCAGGAAGATGTTTGCCTGGAACGCAAAAGAAAGAAGCCATGGGACCACATGTGATGGTGGAGAAAGTCAGGGGCCACAGTCTCAGAACCCAGGAGACCCGAGGTCCAAAGACTATGTACCATGTGTTGAAGGACAGAGTCCAGGTTAGTCTGTGGCTTGGATGGTGGTGACCATAGAGCTGCACCCCTGGAAGCCCAGCAGACAGAGAGGCATAGATGTGAATGACCCTTAGGCCTGGGGGCTGACTCACAGCAGCAGGCCCCAGAGACACAGTGATCAAGCCCCAAACCCACTTTGGGGCCTCTCAAGGGCAGGGACTCTGAGGCATGCAGCAGCCCAGGGGCCCAGGGCGGCTCCAGTGATGGGCTGTGGGAGCTATGATGGGGAGAAGGGTGGAGCTAGGGGATGTTCTGGGAAGACAGAGCCTGACCTGCCACCTTGTGGGCAGGAGCCCAGGTCAGCCCCTGTCACAGGGCAAGGCAGCGGCTGCCCTTCCTTGAGGAGGACCACACAGGGAGCTGGCACCAGGTGCACTTCAGGCATCTCGTGCCACCCTGACAGGGGCTGGAGCCACCCGTTCCCAAGGACTACAAGCCACCACATCCAAGGGAGTAAGTGGGCTGTTTGAGAGTGTGCTGGGACCCAAGGGTGCCAGGGCATCATCTCGGGAAGCATCTGCGTATGCCCAACAGTGAGCATGTGTCACCAGACTGCACCATGTCCCCACCAGCCAAGTGTCTGTGATGTCTGGGGAAGGTGTGTGACAGTCAGCTTTGCACCCCTCAGTAAGTGATGAGAGAGTGGGCACAGGGGGAGAGGACATTGTTGTCATCAAGTGGAGCTGTCATTAAGTGGAACATAAGTCACTTAAAGAAATATTCTTGAAGCTCTGCTTAAAAGATCCAAGGTTCACTTCTGAAGTGCTGCAAAGATGGGGACTGGCACCTGGGAGACCTGCTCCCAAAAGACAGGCCAGAGGGGCTGAGGGGTGGGGCCTCATACCTCCAGTCCCCTGGCAAAGGCCGTGGCTCCTGGGCCTCGAACATGACTCCAGCTCATTTCTAGCTCAGTGAGTCCTGTGTTTTCTGCCAGGGCTGGTCCAAGTGCCCACCCTTCAGAAACACCAAGAGAGACCTTCTTATTCACTGTTTACTCCTTCAGAAAATGATGCTGATGCCCGCTGTGTGCCAGGGTCTCTGCTGGGAATGAGGGTCATGGAGTTGAACCCAACATGGGCCTGCCATGCCCTGAAGGATTTCACATTTAATGGAGGAGATATAAATACAAAGTAGTGGGATGTGAGCTATTCTAGACTTCAAAGAGGGAGGCATGGGAACAGAGTGGGGGCTAACCCTGCCTGGGGGGTCAGGAAAGTGAGGACAGAGGAGATAACCTTGAAGACTGAGAGAGTCCTTATGCATGAGTGCATGTAGAGTGGAGAGAAGGCACAGGAAAGAGCAAGTGTGTGGAGGCCGAGGGAGCACAGGGCACTTGTGGAAATGCAGGTGGCAGGTGGGGGGAAGCCAGTGAAATGAGGGAGGAGCGATGGGAACTTGAAAGATGCTGAGAACATTGAATGCTAGGATAAGGGCCTTGGGCAGCACCCTATCAGTGGTGAGGAGACAGAGAGGGCTTTAAGAAATGACAAGACTGGACTCCTTAGCGGTGGGAGTAGAGGATGGAGTAGGTTGGGCAGGAACAGAAACAAGAGGCCAGGGGACTGTTGGGAGGCTTTTGCTCTAGCCTATAGTCAAGAAGTGACAAGGCCAGTGCAGCTGTGGTGGAGAGGAGGCAGGGGTGGTAGAGAAAGGAAAGTGGGGGCCATGTGAGGTTAAGAAACCCTGGGAGATATCCAGCATGTAAAATGGGCAGAAGCCCCACCCACCCACCCACACTGCTCCCCACTCTGTCAGCACTCAACCAGTCTGCCCTGCATCCAGTTCTCAAAAGTGCCGGAAACAACATGCCCCCAGGTTGTTTCCGTGTGTGGAACTGTTGACCCCTTTCTTCACCTGGCTAACAGCTCCTCATGCTTCTCACCTGGGGTCACAGTGTCAGGAAGCCTTGCCCGCCTGGCTGGTCTGGGCAGCGTCGGGTCCCATGCCCACTGTGCTTCCCTCTTCCCAGTCTCTGGCCATCAGACCTCTCTGCCTGGCCAGTCTCTCCCATCAGCCCAGGGGCCCTCAGGGACCTGAATTTCACCCCCTCCATTCCATGGTTCCCGCACCCAGCACAGGTCTGGGAAGGCTGGTCTGAAGAAACGCACAGAGGAAAAGAGATGCGCTGACTGGGCAGAGCGCTCAGCCAGCCCGCGGGGCCTGACGCGCCTGGGCGGGCACTTTCAGCACCGCGGAGAGCTCCCTGCAGGAGGCGCGGCCTCCCTGAGAACAGCGCGCAGACTCCAGGCCCAGAGCCGGGTCTGAGCCCCAGGCTCCCAGATGCGCGGACTTCCCCTTCCTCAGACCCTTCCAGGCTGGGAGGAGAGGACAGTGGTCTCCCACTGTGTAGGGAAGCCCCTTCCTTGCTGAGCAGCTGGAGGGTGAGAAAGTTCTTCTACAGGCAGGAGTCGGCCTTCTGTGGTTCCCAGGCTTGGTCTTGGTGACCCCTGCAGCCACCTTATGTGGCAGGTGCCACAATCGCCATGGAGTCAGGTGGGGAGACTGGACCCAAGCTGTTTCACCTCCAGGAGTCGGGCCCACCCACAGAGCCCCACCTGGGGAAACAAAATGGCCCTGCGGAGTCTGTCCTTCTCCAGCCTGAAGACTGCCCCTCCCGTATTTGTGCAGGCTTCACAGGCCTCAGCCTCCAGCCCCTCCCTCCTGGCCGCCTCTCTGGTGCCTGCCCTCTGACCACGCAGCCCACAGGGACACCTGGACTTGGTTTGTGGAAAGTCTGAAATGAGCTTCTCTCGTAATTTCACTGACTTCCCACGGCAACTTTCTTAGAAGGTAAACTGGCTCTCTGGCAGTCAGATCCTAGGGCTGATTCCCACAGGCCAAAGCTGGTGCCACCCTACATGCTCTAAGCATTTTGAGACAGAGCAGAGACTCCCAGACTTTCTCAATCAGACAAATCTCCTGGGATACCTGCTAAAATGCGGGTGCATGGGCATCCCCCCGAGTCTATACTCCTAACCCATGGTCCCAGGTGATTTTTATATTTGACTGGAGTTGTTGAGGACAGGCAGGTAGACAGTATGTACCTTGCAAAGCAGACAGCCCATGCAAAGGCCCTGGGGCATGAAACTGGTGAAATCAAGGAATCCTACTGATGTCTTCCACAGACTCAGAATAAAATCTTCATGCCTTTTGCCATGATTTGTGGCCCTGCAGCCCCCTGTGGCCTCTCCACCCCACAGCCTGGCCACTCTCCCCTGGCCCGATAGCCCAGTCACACTGGTGTCCGTCAGTCTGAGAAACAGGCCTGTGTGTTCACTGTTCCTCTGCTTGAAATGCACTCCCTCTGGCCCTCCTATGGCTGATTCCTCCCCAACCTGCACATTTCAGCTTCAATGTCACCTCCTCACAGAGGCCACCCTGGCCACCCCTCTAAGCAGGGATCCCCATTCTTCTCTGGAATCATGTCCTGTTTGTCCCTTGTAGCACCAATAATTATGGAGAATGACCTTGTTAGTGTGTGTTCCCTGAGGCCAGGCCTCTGTTTTGTTCATGCTGGGTGCCTAGTGGCTAAGTCAGCCCCCAGCACAGGCAGCGGTGGGCAATGACACATCCAGGGAGGAGTAAGAGTTCTGTGTGGAAGGAGTGGGCAAGGGGCAGGCTGAGGTGGGACGTGGGGAGAGGGGCCAGAGCACGGATGCTCAGAGTGGTCCTGCCAACCTCCACCCACTCCTGCCCCAGGAAGACGGGCCCCACTGTGGCCCAGGCCAGATGGAACCTGATTGGTCACTCAGCTGGCTGTAGCTCAGGTCCAGGGGTTTCAGGCCCATGTGGGCCAGCAGGAGTTCAGCAAGGTACTGGGCCGCCTGCTCCTCCAGGCCGTTCCCTGCCAGCTGTACCCTCTGCATGGCCGGGGTCACTGTGAGGGCAGCACACACAGCCTGGGCACCCACCACTCCCGGCTGGTTCTCCGACAGGTCCACATCTGGGGGCTGGCACCACTCCCCAGTCAGTGGGACCCAAGTCAGACACTGCCCTCCTCCACCTTCCTCCAGCCCCCAAACTGTAGGCCTGAGGCAGTGGGAGGGGCTTTGCAGGGGGACTGTCCTGGGGTTGCATGGCCATTCTGCTACCCATCGGCTGGATACCTCACCCCACCCCGTGTGTCCACGAGCTTCTTTGTCAAGGGGTTAAGGCCACCTCCTTTGTGGTGCCGTGGAGGATGCTGGGATGGAGGTGCAGCCACCCTGTTGATGGCTCGTGCCTGGCAGCAATATAACCCCCACCGGAGTCCCCACTGCCACATCTCTGGGGACTGGCAGTGACAGCCCAAGGGGCCATGCATGGAGCACGTACACGGGCAGACACTCTGCTGAGCATTTAATGCTCATCACAACCCCAAGGGCTAAGTGGCATTGTTGGGTCCGTTTCACAGATTGGAGACTGAGGCTCGGCAAGGTTGAGCTGCTTGCCCAGGGTCACACTGCTCTTCTGTGGCAGAGATGGCATTTGGATCCAGTCCCACCAACTCCCACCCAGCCCTCCCTCCTCTCACACTGCCAGCCCCATCTCTCTGTGTGGAAGGACCCTCCCACCCTGCATTCAGGCACTGGGAGGCCACCACATGCAGGAGGCACTGGCCAGCAGAGGAGGGGGCTGGAGGGGTGGGGTGGGTGAAGGAGGGAGTGTCATCCAGCATTGGTTGCAGCACAGAGAGTCTAACTCCACCCCCCCATCCTGTGCTGAGGCCCCTCCCTCAGCAACCCCAGCAGGTCCAGGGGGAGAAGGCCTGGCTGTGGGGGTCCCACACCCCGCAGGAAAGGGAGGACTCAAGTCTGCCTACCTGTCCCAGGCTGGGCACCTCCTACAGATGCTGCTGCTTCTGCTCAGGACACATGCTAGGACCTGTGCACCAGCCCCGCACAGCCCAGTGTCCGAAAGCTCCAGCCACTTGACACAGCGATTGGAGGTCAGCATGGAAGCCAGAGCCCGGGCCCCCTTGGACAGAGAGGGGCCTGAGGGCCTGATCCTCCCCAGGGCTGAGGGTCCCGCACATAGCTGCTGACTACCCTGGCTCCTGTTCCCAGGGCTCCGCCCACTTGATGCCCTCCACCTGGAAGGCCCTCCCCTTCCTACAGGCCCAGGGGATGCCTGCTTCTCCATCTAGGCTCCACCAGACCTCCTGGAGCCTTCCCTGACACCCCAGTGCATTAGGGGGGCTCCCCAACCCCTAGAGTGATCTCCGTCACAGCCTGGATCCCATCTGCCACCCAGATGTGAGGGATGGGACATACCCGGCACAGAGCAAGGCTGGGGAATGTGTGGGATGGGCTCAGGGAGGGCCACTCCCATGGCTGCTGCCTCCCAGGTCCTATGCTCCAAGCCTGGCCCAGTGTCCCTCCAGGGGTAGCTGGGGCCCCAGGCCATGGTGCCACAGGTTCAGCTCTGGGGCACTTCCCTGGCACAGAAACCAGGAGGCAGGCATGACGCTGTGGGCCTGGGGAGACCTCAGGGAGAGGGTGTCCTTGAGGAGCACTCCAAGCCTGCGGTGCCTGATAGGAGACAGGGGCTAAGTGTGGCTGCCTCCCCAGGCACCGCCGCCTGCCTCCTCCCCTGCATCTGTCACTCCCCAGCCTGTTTCCCCTCTAGAGGCATTTCTTCCTGTGCCAGTAGCCACTCCTGCCCCATATACAGATGGGGACACCGAGGCTCAGAGAAAGCAAGTCCTTTCCTCAAAGTCACACAGCTAGAAGTAGCTGATCCCAGCAGAGCCAGACTTAGGACCTGCCTGTCTGACAGCAAAGTGCACATTATGTCTTTTCTACTGCATTGCAGACCACGTATGTTTCATGAACATTTTATAGGGCACAACACTGAAATAATTCTAAGTTCTATGCAATCATTAGTTTACTTTCTCCCATGCGTTCTGAAAACCCAGCCGCAATCCTATTTCAGGAAGGGGTGGTGCACCCTTCCTTAGACTGTTTGGCTGGATTTTTGCATTTTAACCTCATTCTGGAAGTGTGTTCTGATGGTGGAACAACTGATGCTGCCAAGAGCATTTCCGGGAGGGCACGGGGCCGGAGTGGCCGCCGGCTGCCCTGCAGGTGTCCCACGGAGGGATGTACTCTCTGCTGGACATGCATCCCCTGCCCCCTCCACAAGTGCCTAGAAGCCCCCAAGGTGAGAGACAGACCTGAACCCCTTGACCGGGCACCTGCTGTCTGAAGGTTGGAGTCCAAACCCGGGTCCAAAGTCTCCTCAGCCACCAGGATCCCTTCTTCCTGAAGCTTTCCTTGGCCCCTCCTCTGGGCTCTGCCATCACCATGGCACCCTCTCAAAGTACCTATAACCCTGTCACCCCTGAGGAAGTGAGGCAAAAGGGCAGGGGAGAGGGGCTGCTCCTGTCTGTGCCCCAGGGCCGAGCAGAGGGAGGTTGGGAAGGAAGGGAGGCCCAGGGCAACTGGGGGTTGAGGCTGAGCCCAGGGCTGGGGTGGGGCTGGATCCTGCCCCCAGTGGAAGTGTCCTTTTAATGGCTGCTGGCCTGGCCTGGGACCCTGCTTTGCCTCCTATTCAGCTGAGGCTGCAGCTGCTGTGCTGACTCCTGCTCCCAGCAGCCAGCAGGAGCTGAGAGCAGGGGCTCCCCACGGACCAGGACAGGCTGGGGTCTTCTGGATTACAAAATTGAGAAGTAAGGAATGACCAGGAAGTGGCAGGTGGATGCCCTGCAGAGGCTGCTGCAGCTCGGGGTCCTGGTCTGCATGGTGGGTGAGAGAATGGCTCCTAGGTGGGTTGGCTGGAGGGACCCTGACTGGTCCTGCTGGGCTGAGGGTTGGGGGTCTGACTCTTCAGGGGCCGGGCTGGTGGTGGTGGAGGGGGCATGTTGGAACAGGGGAGGGGCAGAAGGAAGGCTCTCTGTCTCTCTAGAGGCCAGCAGGGACAAGAGCGAGCCATATGCTTGTGTCCCCCTGTGTGGCCACTTACCTCCTTTCCTGGGCCTTGTCCCCAGCCACGTGTTGGGCTCTGGGTGCAGAGCAGGATGGTCTTGCCCTGCCCAGGAGGCCCCGGAAGGGCAGGAGGTAGTCCCTGACCCCTGTGAGAGCTGCAGCCCTGAGGTCCCTGAGAAAGGCCACCAGCTGTGCCAGGTCAGGGGAGCCTTTGAGGAGGAGATGGTGTGGCTGGGGCAGGGGAGGGGGACGGCTGGTGAGGGAGGAGGTGGGCAGCTCAGTCTGAGCACATGGCTCTCCGATGTGTGGCTGCAATGTCTGGTCTGTGCAGGGTGTTTGGGTGGAAATGAGGCTGGAGAAGAGGCAGGGCCTGAAGGCTGTGCTGGGAGCCTATAGGATGTGTAGGGGCTGAGTGGGTGGGGCCAGCTCTACTGCTGGTCACCCTGTGCAGTGGATGTGCCACACTGCCCATCGCCTCCTCCCAAGGTGGGCCCTCCTTGCCAAAAAAGGCTACCAGAAGCACTCCCTGGATCCTCAGGTTTCTGTCATCATGAAACTCAAAGGGGTTTCTGTGACCCAGAAAAGGAACTGGGACATGATGACTTCGTGAAGCCACCACAAGTGGGTGTGTGGGTGCTGCTGCCAGGCGCTCACACCTCTGACCCCACCCCTGCAGCGAGTGTGTGCAAGAGGGGATGTGATGCCAGAGGGGGTGCTGGCGCTGTCACAGGGCCAGGCTCAGGAAGGGCCTGAACGAGGAGTGGCCCTGGACAGGTTTTCAGGGATGTGTAAGAGGTTTCCAGGTGGACAGGGGGAGGAGTCAGGGAGCCGGGCCAGAGGGACTGCATTTACAAAGGGGAATCTGGAAGAATGGAGGGTCTGAGGGCTCCAGCCTTGAGCTAGAGGGAGGGGTGGGGGCAGGGGGCAGGGCCTGGAGCTCCTGAATGCTCCCTCCCTGCCCTTTGTCCTGTGGGCTGGCTTCCCCTCTGCTCACCCCACGCTGCCTTCCGGGCCTCCTCCCTCCACGCAGATCTTCCACAGCCCCCATTTCCTCTGTTCTGCTGATGCCCACACTGTACCCCAGGGACACCTGCCCCAGCATAGCCACCTCCTGGTGCACACCCGCCTTGTCCAAAGGAACCCTCTCCCTCTCCCCAGGGGGTCCTCTTTTCATCCAGTGAGGCCATGATGTCCCCAGGGCCAACGCTGGACCTGGCTTGACACCTCCCCCTCCCTCCCTCCCATCCATTCCATCTGTGACAGTTTCCCTGCTGCCTCCGTTGTCCCCGTGGTCTTCCTGTGGGTCCCAGGTGAGCTCATGCAGCAGCCAGGCTGAACTTTCACAGGTGACACCATCAGACCTGCCAGCCATTGCTTGCCACCCTTGGAGGCTCCCTTCCGTGATGGTGGCCACCTAGTCCCTGCAGATCCTGACCGTTGCCCCCAGCTGCCCTCTGCCCAGCCCTCCCCTCCCTTCCTGCATGTGCGTCCCCCTACACGTGCAGAGCTGTCATGGGCAGCACATGGTGCCAACCACCCTTCCCCACAGCCCCTGCCTTTTCCCAGGCAGAGCTCACCACCTGCTCCCCTGGCCCCCAGTCATGCATGCAATGAGGGGTCCACCTCCCCACTAGCCTGGGTGGGCACCCGGCCCCATTTAGCTCTGGATCCTCAGTGCCTAGAGCAGTAGGTTCATGGAGAATTCTGGTTGAGCAAATGAGAGTAATAAAGAAAAATACTTGCCCCAAAGAGGCAGACAGGGGCTCAGAAATGGCTGGAAACCCAGCCAGCCTCCTGTCTCAGCCTCAACTTGCCTCACTGGAGGCACAGGGTTGTCCTGGGGCACAGGATCAATGACTCGATGGGACAGGACCCCTTCCCTCCCAAACCCAGATGCCAGCCTCTGGCCTCTCCCATCGAGGAACCAAGCAGGGCCAACCTTGACCCCTGCCTTCCAGGGAGAGAATGTGCTCTTCTTGGTGACCAATTTCCTTGTGACGCCAGAACGAGCTCAGAGCAGATGCCCAGAGGTCAGGCTGCCTGGGAGCCTCTCAGTGGGTCCCTGCTTCCTCCACCAGCCCTGGGTCACAGCCGTGTCCCCCCTTCTCCTTCCCAGGTGCTTGAGGCTCAGCATGTGCTGCTGTAGCCCAGGCTCTGAGCTGAGACCTTTGCTGAGTCATTTCATTTCATCTCACAAGCTCCCTGCCTGGCAGGAATTACTGCAGGCCCCATTTAAGAGGAGAAGACTGAGGCTCAGCTAGGCTGAGTCACTGACCCAAGGCCTCCAGTGTGTGGGGGTCGGGAGTCTGCACCTCAGAGCAGTCTGCTTCCAGATCCTTCCACTGCTATTCTCTGTGTGTTTCCAGGCCCCTCCCACCCTGGCCCCTCCTCTGGGCACTCTCCAGGTTGTCAGTGTAACCCCCAGAACTGGGCACAATGCTTAGGTGGGCTCTGTTAGCAAGAGCCAAGCTGGAAGATCACCTCCCCTTCTCTATGCCTAGCCTCTGTTAATGTGTCCCAGGGCAGCTTCCATTTTTTTTTGGCAAACATAGCACATTCCTTATGCGGAGCACAGGGTCACTTATGATCTCTGGATATTTTTCTCGACAAGTGTGGTCAAGCTAGAGTGGGCCACCCTCTTCTTGCTTGTTCATGTGGAAACGCAGACTCTTCCTCCAAATCCCACGTTTTCCTCTCACCTGGGGACGTCCCAGGTGCCTAGTGACTCTCACAGATCACACTCGCTGTCCTCCCCAGCTGTGGATATTTTTCCCAATATTTTTATTTCCATAAAATATGTGTAATGTAAAATTTACCATCTTAACCACTTTTACATGCCCAGTTGCCCAGTTGTGGATTTTGTGTGAACAGTTGGGACCCAGACCCAGCCCTGGAAGCCTACTTCCACAGCGATATCTTTCTGACCAACACTGAATCACTTGCTGGGCTGGAGGGTAACTGTGTGGCCCCTGTCCCCTGAGGCCTGGTCATTGGTCCCACCACAGTGGCTGGGGTGCCACATGTGACTGGTTGGCCCCGTCCACAATGAGGTGAGGCACGTGCACAGAGCATGTGCTGACGTTCAGAAACACACACGATGTCCTTCCCTTTCTAAATGTTCAGAGACGTCTGGTTAATGTTCGGTTTGTAGACTGTCCTGAAATTGTGCTGGGGCCATGGCTGTGTGTTTTCTGGAATCCGTGTGATCCTCTTTGCTCCTCTCCGGGCTTCTGGCCCTTCCCTCAAAACTGCTGGGGCTGGGTAATCCACCAGATCTGACAAGCCGGCTTCCTGAGAATAGCAGAGTTCCTGCCAGCTCCTCTCAGGGGCCTGGTCGTCTGGTCCCTCCCAGCACATGCACTGTGTCCTTGTAGTGTCACAGCCTCCAGCGAACACCTGTCAAACCTTTCCCAGACCAGGCTTGCAAAACTCCACTGTCCCCACCTCACAGAGCTCCTGCATTGACAGCGCAGCTAAGGCGGCCGGTCCTACGATGGGGACAGAAGCTACAGCTGGGAGACCCAGGGAGGCACGTCAGGTGACCCGGGGCATTGGGAAGGGTTTCCTGCAGGGTGTGAGGCTGGAGGGGGATCTTGAGGATGTCCAGGCAGAGGGGGCTACGTGGACAAAGGCCCTGAGCTGTGTGAGATGAGGCCCCTTGGAGGCTCCCTGCACTGAGTGGGGTTGTCCCTAGGTTTGGACTGGACCAGGAAGGGTGTCCTCCTGGATCACAGGGCCTGTGAACTCATCTCAGGAGCTGAAGTGGATCCAGCAGCAGCGGAGCCACAGACGGGCCCAGGGGAGGGGCGGGCGACCATCTGTGCATTGGGATGGACCACGTGGGCTGCTGGAGGGAGGTGGATGGGGGCAGAGGTGGGGCCCGTGCTGGTCACCATGGGGTCTGATTGGAGGAGATGGTGGCCCAGCCCGGGTGGAGAGGAGGAGCAGACTCAGGACATAGGTAGGGACAGCAAGGCAGAGAAGGTGGCCCCATGCTGTCCCTGCCCACTTCTCACAGTCCCACCCCCACAAAGTCCCAGCATCTCCTTTGGCTTCTCCCCAGCCCTTCCTGCCACCCTGGTGCTGTGTTCCTCCTGCTGCCCCTGAGCCAGGGGCCCTGGACAGCGGCATCCACCCACCGCCTGGCAGAGCCATATCTGTGCCAGTGCCCAATGCTTGAGGGCACTTCCTCTCCGGGGTCTGGGACTCCCAGAGAACTCAGCCCCGCCCCCTTCTGGCTGATGCCCAGAACTCTGTGACCCTGTGCAGGCACTGACGTCCCTATTTACAGTGGAACAAGCCAGGAAGTGACTGGCCTGTGGTCCTTTGGCCAGTGTGTGGGGTCCCACTTCCCTAGAGGCTCTGAGGAGGGTCCCGCCCTTTGTGTGCCACACCCAGCACATCCACCCTGGCCTGGCTCACCCTCCCAGAGTCCCACCACCTTCCCTATTCTGTCGTCTGAATTGGACCAGAGGAGCTGGGCCTGGAGGAGTCACTTCTGCTCCCCCAGGGACAGAGCTGTCAGGAGGGAAAGAGTCTCGCTCTGCCTTGGGAGACAGCGCTGCATCCCTATCTGGCTGGGGGGCTGTTCGCCCTCCCCCTCTGACCACCTCCTTTTATCTGCACCCTCCAGGTTTCCCATGTGCCCCAAACTCAGGGATCTTGGGGGCTAAGCAGGGGAGGGTCGTGTCCCCGTGGACTGCAGGGCTGGGTCACTCAGGGGAGACACCTCCTGGGCATGGACAGCTCTGCTCTCTCACCACCTCAGCCCCTCCATCTCACTGGGGACCTGCTGGGTGACAAGGACTGTCCTGAAGGGGAGACGGGGATGCACAGCCATGGTCACTGTGGGCCTGTCTTCCAGCGCCTCCACTGGGATGGGGGTTCAGGGGGCTGGGCTGGGACCCTGGGTGGCTCCCTCATCCAGGCCTGGCGGTGCCTCTGCATCTCTTCTTTCTGCCAGCAGCCCCCTGTCCACTCCCGTCCCAGGCCCTGTGGGGATTGCAGGCCTGGACTTTGTCTTGCATTTTCAAGGCACAAAAATGTGCCAGTGTGTGATCTTCAATGGGACCCACAGGACGTGAAATCTGGAGCTGGTGCCCCATGGAGAGTGAAACTGAGTCTGTGTAAGTGTCGGACACCCAGGACAGGGTCGCAGGACCAGCAGAGCCTGCCCTTACCTCCCCCACCTGCAGGAAGCCCCTGCTGGTCCAGGCTGAGTCCTTCACGCTGTTCATCAAAAACACTGTCACCTTCAGCAAGTTCAACTTCTCCAAGTGAGCATGGTGGGTCCTGGCTGGCCCCAGATCCTCCTTGTCCCCTCCTGGCCTGACTCCTCAGCCCCACCCCCTCTCAGGTCCACTGCCTTGGAGACCTGGGACACCACCTATTTCAACTGCTACCACTACAACCCACGCTTCAGCCTCTGCTGTCCTGTATTCTGCATCAGGGACCTCGTGGCCACAGGTGGAGGGGTCTTTGAGGACCTGGCATTGCTGGTGGGCTCATGGGGGTCAGGGTTCTCAGAGGGCTCAAGGGCTCGCGTGCTGGCAGAGCAGTGATGCGCTGTGTGCAGGGCGGTGCTGTGGCATCCACGTCCGCTGGGATTGTGACCTGGATGTCGGGGGCTCAGACTCCCAGCCCCATGACTCCTTCCAGCTGCAGGAGAGGAGCTCCAACTTCAGGTGTGGCCCCACTGCCCACCCGCTGCTCCTCAGCCAGGTCCTCCCCAACCTGTCCTCCTGTGGCAGCCGGGACAGACCACAGCCTGACCCATCCCTCTGGACACTCTGCTGTGTGTGTGAGGGGGTCCCAGGGCAGGAGGGGTCTCAGCTCCAGGTCCCCCATCACAGGCTCCATCCAGCCTCCCTCCTGAGCCCTTTGGCCTCCACCCCATCTGTCCCCACACCCTGCTGCAGCTGGGACCCCTCACCCCAGCCCCTCCTCCACTCCGCCCTGCCTCCAGCACCTCCCTCCACGGCACCAGGGCTTTCTTTTTACTTTTCCCTTAAGGTTTTATCCAAAAATCACAAGAATCTCCAGAAAACTTCAAGGATCAGTACCGTGAAAACCCATTATAGCCTTCATCTGGGTTCTCCAGGTTTTTTGTTTTGTTTTTTTGTTTTTTAACATTCTGCCCTGTTTCCTTTCTCTCTCCCTCTGTAAAGAACCGGGTATGTTTAGATGGATTTCACAGCAAACTGTTGGAAAGTAAGTGGCAGATATCTGGACACTCACCCCTCTCAACGCTGTCTTGAGAATGAGGACCTTCCCTGGGTGATCGCTGTCCTCTTGTTACACTCAGGGAATGTAACATTGGCAGATAAATTGAATGTTTAGATTTCCCCAGCTGTGCCAATAATAGTTCTCAGTCTTTTTATTTTCCAATCCAGGATTCACTCAAGGCACTTACATTGTAAGTACTGTCATGTCTTTGTCTCCTAAGCAGACCTGTCTCATCCTTCTGCCACTTTGTGTCACCTTGTCACCCTCATGCATACATGCACACAGCCACCAGGCATGGAGGTGATGTCCTGTGACACTGGCCGCTGGACCCTCCTGGCCTTGCTTCACTGGCCTCCCCAGTCCTTTGCAACCATCTGGGGCTGGACCCGCCCACGCCCTACTCCCCTCACCTCTGCGCTCTCCCCGCCCTCTGTCTCTGCCTAGAGCTCCTTCCTGAGCCCTGGGAATCCAGCCTGAGGGGCTCCCAGCAAGAAGTCTTCCCTGGTTCCTGGGGGAGAGTGAGTGCCCCTCTCTGGACACCACAGGCCTGGGCCTGCCCCACCTCCCCCCCACACTGCCAGTGTCTGTTTAGGGACCCTTCTGTCCCCATCCCCAGCAGGCAGGGAGCTTGTGAGAGGCAAGTCCCAGCTTGCTTGTCCCCTGTGTCCTCAGCACTGATAAAGGGCTGAGACCCAGGACTCAGGCTGGGGTGGATGGAGTCAGTGGATGAGTAAGATGAGGCCTGTGAGGGCCAGGCCACCCAGGTGTGGGCAGAGCAGCCACTGGACTCTCTCCTGCCCCAGGACAGCCGGTCACTGGTGGGAGATTTCAGGGATGGAGGCCCAGAGCCTGCTCAGCTCTACGGGATCCGCTTCAACATCCTCATCACTGGGCAGGTAGGGGTCAGGCTGGGGTAGGTGGGGGCAGGCAGTGGTGAGGGGCAGGAGAGGGGGACAGCCACAGGCAGACAGGCTCAGCCTAGGTCTCTCTCAGGCAGGGAAGTTCGGGCTCATCCCCACAACCCTCACTCTGGGGTCTGGAGAGGCTGGGTTGGGTGTGGTGAGTCTGGCCAACATGGCTCCCTCTGGCTGCAGGCAAGCACGTGCCCCTCGGGTGACCACCAGAGCCCTTTGTGCTGACAGTGAGTCTCTGGGTGAGGGTTGGGGAGGCAGTGGGATGGCAGGTTGGGACCAGGCCATGGGTCTGCCCTGCCTCTCCCAGATCACCCCCTTCTGTGACCTGCTGCTGTTGTACGTGGATGGAGAAGCCCATTTCTACTGGAGGACCAAGCATGAGGAGGGGGCTGCGGGCCTGCCTGACCCTGGGCTACACTTTGGAGAATGGTGGCTGGAGCCCCATCCTGCTGTCCTCATCTGCAGGTAAAATCCTGAAAGGGGACTGCCAGCCCTGAGCAGACAGGTGGCTTCCCCACCCCCACGTGCAGCTGCCCAAGGGCCTTAGAGGGGGCCCAGCACCTGTCCCCACTGCTGCTGCTGGGAGATGGACACCATCACCAGACGGGCCTGGCACCACTCGCTGGCCCATTCCTGAGACCTGTAGCCTTTCTCTGCTGGTTGGTGGTTGAGGGATGGGGATTGGGGGCTAGCAAGAGTGGGGACCCAAACTTGGGGCTTCATGGATGAAGCCATGGTAGGACCAGGGCAGGGGTGGGGGCAGAATTCCACCCTTCAGTTCCCAGGCAGACTGTCCTTCCCCCAGCTCCAGCCTCGGCAGGTGCTACCTGGGGACCACAGAAGCCAGTTTCGTGTACAGACTGAAAGGAACAGATGCAGGGCCCTGGTCCAGTGGGGCTCCGGCTGGGGTTGGAGCTGGAGACGCTCTCCCAGACTCCATCTCCAGCATTCCCAGCAGCTCCCTGCTCTCCAGTTGTCCACCACACTGGCTGTGGTCACCTCCGGCCCTGCCTGGCTACCAGCCCTCCTCCCCCTGCCGGCACCCCCCTCACAGGGAGAGCCCCTGCCCTCTCAGCTGCCCTGCACTGGGGTCTGTGCAGCCAGATTCCAAGGCCAGAGAGAAGGCAGCCTGGCAGGAGGAGCTGTGGCAGCTGCTCTGTGCTGGGTTCCCAGGGCAGGGCCCTTCCCAGCTCTAAGCCTCATCCATGGAGTGAGGAGTGTGGGGGGAAGATGATCTGACCCCCTAGGAACCCAGGCAAGGGCATGGGCATGTCTTGGGCCCCTACCTGCTCAGCTGATGAGCATCAGCCCCTTCCTGGTTGCAGCCCTGGGGCTGTGGAGGGGTGGGATGGGGAAGGGGAGAGGCTGAGCAGGTGGGTATGGGGTCCTTTGGGACCTTCCATCTGTCTCCTTGGTGACACCAGCCCAATGCCCTGGAATATGCCTACCAGGCTTCCTGGGAGCCATGGGGTTGGGTCTGTATATTTGGACACATGTCACGGCTGCCCAAAGTCACAGCTAAGAACATGTCTGGGCAGCTGCCCACTCAGCCTGAGGCAACTGTATGAGGACCATGCTCTGACCTAGACCCCAGGTGGAGTTCAGGGGCTGGAGAGAATGTCCCTAACAGAGGACATGGAGCCCCCAGCAGGCTGGCCTGGTTCAGGCTCTGGAATCCTCCTGGGAGCCTGAGGCCTTCCTGCTGGAGAATTTCCCCGTGTCCCGGTCCCACGGTCAGGAGGGGAGGGATGGGGCTGCAGGAGCCAAGCCCTCTCTGGGTCCCAGGGAGGGGCAGGGTTTGGTGTACCTACCCCAGGGAGACAAGGGGCTGCCTCCTCATGGGTCCCTGGTGAGCTTGGCCATGCTGGCAGCTTGCTGTTGGAGTGACTTGGGCCAGGCTGGGTGGGGGAGGCCTGGGGCTCATGCTGGGCAGCATCTGGAATCATCTGGCACCTGGAGCCTCAGCAAAGCCTTGGGGTCCCTGCTGCCTCTCACCCCCAGGGCAGTGTCCATGGAGGTGGGTTCAGAAGGGCTAGGGTGAGAGATCATGGCCCTGAGGCCTTGTTCTTGGAGTGGGGTCATGTGTCCCTGGTTGTCCTTGGGGCCCAGACAAAGTGATGTTGAGGCTGCAGAGAGTTGATGAGTAAAGCTGCCAAAGCCAGCAGCTTCCTGTGTGGTCCTCACAGACAGGAACCAGGAGGGGGAGGCATCTATGGTAAACAGAGCATGGCCTTGGGGAGACCACGGCGGGTGCAGGGTGGGCCTGGGGACCCCCAAGCCTGGGGCTCCACAGCCACCAGGTGGGCTGGAGGTCCCTGGAGCAGGTCCAGGTGCCTGTGCACCAACTTGCCTGCGTGTGTCCCATCCTAAGCCTTTGTCACAAAGCCCTGAGGGGGCGGCAGGGAGAGAGGCTGCTGGAAGCTGTGGGCAGCCCTGGGCTGGGAAACAGCTGCTGCCTCAGTCTGCACATGGGTGCACACCCAGGGAACCATGTGGGCCATGTGGGCATGTGCCTGAGAGATGCGTGTGCCCGGGCAGGGGGGCCTCTCCATCCCGGGCAGGCAGACATGCCCTGGTCTCTGGGAGCCCTGGGAAACTGAGGGAAACCCGGAACTGCACTGCCCTTTCTAGGCGGCCTCCTTGGAGTCCAGGCTCTGCTCTCTGGACGTGACCCTGAGGGGACATGAGGGGAGCCTGGGAGGGAGCCTGGCCCTGCCCTGTCAGGGACCCCTCTAAGCCTGGTGTGTATAGCTCCCCTCTGAGCTGAGCAGAGGGCACTGGCCTGAGTGCAGGACCCCAGGACCTAGGCCTGGATGTGTCCCTGACTCAGGACTGTCCCAGTGCTGGTGCCTCCCCCTTACACAACCTCAGCCACTTTGCTCTGGATTGGGAAAAATCATCTGGTTCCTGGGGGGCAGGTGAGGACTCTGTGCCAAAAGGAACACCACAGTGGACATGCCAGCAGGCCACTTGGCTGCCTGAGCAGTTATTACTGTGGGTCCCTGGGACTCAAGTCTCCTCCCTGCCCGCCCTACTTCACCTGCCCAGGTAGCTGGAGTTGGTCATAAACCGGAAGGTGCTAAGCAGAGTCTACCACACCAGCGCTGGCCATGGCCCACTCCCGAAGACTCAAAGCTCGGCACCTGGGCTGAGGACCCCCCGGCATGGGCAGGTATGCAAACCCAAGCTGCTCTGGACAAATGGGGCTGCCAGACCCTCTGGCTTCCCGAGGAGGTGTGGGAGGGTGGGCAGGTCCCCAGTCATCCTCATAGACTGGTGGGCTGCTCCGTGTGGCTTGGCTTCTGGGCCGATGCCCGGCTGGGGGGATGCAGGGCTGGCACCGTCTCCTCCAGGCTGCCGCGTGGGACAGTCAACCCCGGCCGTTCCCGCTGGTTCTCCTTGCTGTGCCAGATGCCGTAGCCAAAATACACCGTGAGTCCTGCAAGGGTGGCACAAGCCTGAGGGACAGTTCCCAGCCCTGCTTCCCTGCTTGCCCTCCTCCTGCAGCCCCCCAGGGTCGCAGCCTGGCCCCCACTCACCGATCAGCAGCCAGATGGAAAAGACCAACCAGATCACATAGCTCAGGTGCAGCATGAGGAAGATGTTGAGGAGGATGCTCAGGGCGGGAGTCAGGGGCACCATGGGAACCTGAGGGGACAAGTGCTGGGCTGGGCTGGGCTGCAAGGAAGGTCTGCTGGCCCAGGGCCTGATTTCTCGGGAGTCCACAGAACCTTTCTCTGCCTCTGGAGATTCCGGAGACCAGGGCCCACCCGCCATGCAGAGAGAGGGGTGTGGGGCACTGGCCTCCCCCGCCCTGCAGCCCTGGTGCATCCTGCCATGGCAGAGGAGGAAGGGGCGAAGGGAGCCGGCTGGGCAGAGCACGGTGGGTGCTGGCTGGAGGAAGTACCTGAAAGTGTCCTGCCGGCGCTGCTGCTGGTGGGCCCCCAGGACGAGGAGACTGAGCAGAAAGGTGGCGGAGCTGAGCAGGAGCAGCAGGGTGTAGCCCCAGGGAGGAAGGTGCAGGGCCGAGTCCCCAAAGACCAGCACGCAGTCCAGGGTGATGGCCGAGGCCACCAGGACACCGAGGGACCAAGCCACGGCGGCTCCAGGTCTGCACCCACCCAGGAAGCGGAGATAGGGCCTCAGGGCTGCTCGCAGTTGCCTGGGCTCAGGGGCTGAGTCCTGCTCTGTGCCCACAGGGCTGCCTGGGTGCTGAGAAGTGGATGGAGGGGACTTTCGGAAGCGTAGAATGATGATGCTGGTGGGCACGAAGGTGTAGTCCAGCAGTGCACCAATGGAATGGAACTGGACCAGTGCCTGGAGGTCCAGCAGCAGAGCCAGGAAAGCCATGAGGACCCCGAACACCAGGAGGCTCACCACAGGCACCTGTGTCCGGGGGTGCACGCGGGCAAACCCCTGGAAGAAGAGCCCGTCAGCGGCTATGGCAGAGACCATGCGTGGCAGGAAGAAGATGTACCTGAGCAGGACAGTGGTCATGGCTGTGACAGAGGGTGGGAGACTGGTCAGTGTGGTGGACAGGCCCTGGGGCAACTGCTGGGAGCAAGGGCATGGGTGGCCCCTTGAGAACAGAGGCGTGAGTTTAGGCTCTGAGAGTGAGCCTGAGTGTATGTGGGTGCTGGATTGTTCCCCCTCACCACCCAGGAATTGGGCATCCCAGTTTAGGTGACAGGCCCACCGGAGAATCTGATGAGGGCTGAGTCTCTCTGCCTGGAAGGATCTGGAAGCACATCCCAAGAACTGACATTCTGTGTAGAACTGGGAGGGATGGTGAGTAGGTCCCTTCCCACAAGCCTGGGTGGAGAGTCTAATCATTAGCACCTTCCTGGGCCCAGGATGTGACTGGGAGCACAGGCCCAGATGGAGATGTGTGCCCTGGAGGCTTAGGGCAGGGCCCCACCACTCTGTTCCCTCCCACCTTGCCCAGATGGGCCCCTTACCACAGATTGCACCAGCTGCCACGATGAAGCCCTCCCAGCTATAGCCTCTCTGGTGGAAGGCGTCAGCGAGTGCCCAGTCAGGGTCCAGGCTGTGCCATGGCACCATGAGGGTAAGGACTGTGGAGACGAGGATGTAGGCACCAGCCGCCAGGCCAAGCGAGATGATGATGGCCATAGGCACTGCTCGCTTCGGGTTCCGGGCCTCCTCACTGTAGTTAGCAACGACATGAAAGCCCATGAAGGCATAGAAGCAGGTGGCGGCACCGGCCATGATGCCAGAGAAGCCAAAGGGTGCAAAGCCGCCCTCCTCAGTGCTCCAGTTGTGCGGATGGGCCAGGACAAACCCCAGGATGATGATGAAGAGGATGACAACCATGGTGATAACAGAGAAGGTGCGGGTAAGCCAGGAAGAGACACGGGCTCCACAGAAGATGAATGTAGAAGCCAAAAGAGGGATGACAGCAGCCAAGAAGTCTGGGTACTGGCTGAGGAAGGGCACCTGCCAGATGCCCACATGGGCCTCAGTGAAGCTGCGGATGCGGTGGCTAAAGATGGAGTCCAGGTAGCTGCTCCAGGCACGGGCCACAGCAGCGCCAGTAATGAGGCACCTGAGGAGCACGTTCCAGCCGACGAGGAAGGCCCACAGCTCACCCATGGACACGTAGGTGAACAGGTAGGCAGAACCTCTGCGGGGCACATGCACCCCTAACTCCGTGTAGCATAGGGCTACCAGCAGGGAGGCGACGGCAGCCACGCCAAGGGACACGACCACTGCAGGGCCTGCCATCCCCTTGGCCACGGTGCCCATGAGCATGTACAGCCCCAAGCCCACTGTGCCACCCACACCCAGCAGGATCAGGTCCAGTGTGGTCAGGCGGCGCTGCAGCAATGTCTCCTTGGTGGGCTCCTCCAGTGTCTTCACCCGGTTCAGCTTCTGGCAGATGCACACCAGGCTGGCGGTGCTGGGCAGCCCCCAGGCCATGGTGGATGGTTGAGATGAGCACCAAGCCAGATGTCCACACCTACAAAAGCCAGAGGGAAGTGACAGTCTGCCCTGGGTCCTGACCAGCCTTCAGTCCATGTTCTGACCCTGCCCTGGGGACCCAAGCCTGGAACCACTGGCAGCTGCAGGGCTGGATGAGGCAGGCTCAGGGCCTGGCAGCAGGTGGGCAGGAGGCCACAGGGAAGCATGGGGATCCCTTTGAACTGCCTCCTGGGCAAGGGAGCTCAGGTGAATCAGGACCTGAGCATGTATGGGAGGGGCTCTGAGGTGGGAGGAAGCAGCCCCAGGACCCCTGCACACAGATGTGCTACCACCCAGCCATTACAAGAGCTCATTTCACCACACTCCTCTCCTCAGGTACCCAAGCCTTCACCTCCTCTCCAGCCTGAGTCCATCCCCACAGGACTTGCTGCGACTCACCTGCTTTGCCTCAGTGGCCCTCATAGTTCTGCACCTACACCTACCCATGGGTGTCAGATCCAGCACTGGGCCCTGCCTCGTGGTCACACACACACCCTGCCCACACCTCACATGGTCAAGACCAGAGCTCCCCAGGTTCTGGGGAAGCCCTATGACTGCCCGCTTCACAGATGAGGAAGCCCAGGCCACCAGGCAAGTGACTAGCCCAGGTCACCAGGGTGGCCTTGGGAGGCAGGTGGAGGCTAAGGTCCAGGTCTGGGTGGGGTCTGGAGCCCACCTGCTTTCCACTGCTGCAGATGCCCTCCTTGATCCCTCATCCCAACACACGGACTCCACCAGCTGGGCACCATCCAGGCCCCTCGACCCTGGGAGGTGTGGGGGCTGCGGGTCTCAGGCAAGATGCTGGTAAGATGAGGGTCTGAATGCGGCTGAGAGGCCCTGGGCAGTCCCTGACCTCTGGCACAATGGGATGGCAGTAAGCCACTTCATCCACTGAAGAGGGAGTGCCCGGCTGTGGGGAGTGTTCTGTGAATTGGCAGAGCTCATTGTGGCTGTTCTGAGCTTCTACCTACAGACAGTGTCCTGAAAGGAGGCAAGCAGACCCCTGGGGATGACCTCCAGCCCTCCAGCTTGGGGCACCCGTAGGGAGCCTCAGATACCGATGGCAGCTCCTCCCAGCTCAGGAGCACCTGTCAAGCCTGGAGGACCCTCGGGGACCCTAACAGCAGCTCCCACTTATTGATATCCATGAGAGATGTCATGGACTGAACATCTGCTCCATACCAGTCCCTGCATCACGGGGACACATCACGTGTCTCATCACACGACCATCACACACCCCCTCAGCCTTCTTTATTCCTCGGGCTGAGGGGTCTTTGTCCTTCTGCTCTTCCCACTCCTTTGAAAGTGGAAAGGCTGGTGTGACAGGGTGTGAACTTGTTTACAGCAAAATGAGGACAACCCATCCAAGCAAAGCAAAACCAAATGAGATGTCCTTTTCCCTCAGAACTTTCTCCAGGTTTTTGGGTTTATATTTCATTTGCAGAATAGAGCTTTAGCAGGCTGTCTGGCTCAGCGGGCTGGTGACAGGGTGGTGGACTCCCAGAACAGATGGTGCCACCTGGAGCACTCTACCTTAGCCAGCCCCTTGCTCCCTTCTGGTATTTGGCTGATGTTGTCTTGAGGAGCTTCTCAGATGAGCTCCGACTTCCTGCAGGGGTGACCCCTCCCGCACCTCGCTCCTTGTGGCCTAAACATAACTGAGCAGAGTTCCTTGTTCTGAAACGCCTTCACAGAAACCCAGAAAAATGCATTTCCAACCAAGAGGCCTGGGCAGTTGTGTAACAGGAGCTCCCCCAGGGCCTGACCGACGGCCACCTGAGAGCTGGTGTGCAGGGTTTCAGAGCACTGACTTTTCATCTACCCAGAGAAGGGCTCTCATCACATCCCTTTCACAGGGGCGAACATCCAGTGGATACTCGTGGCCAAGCGTGGTTGACACAGTAAACTGTAAACTTCCAGTGACATGGCTGGGCCAAGTGCTGGACCCCACTGAGCAAGGCAGTTACACTGAGCAACACATGGAGATGCAGTGAAGAGAAAGCACCAAAAATATAAGCAGAAGAAGAGAGAACACTTCCCACCTCATCCTACACAGCCAGGAGCACCCTGACACCAAACCCAACAAAGACATCACAAGGAAAGAAACCACAGGCCAACATCTTTTATGAATATAGATGCAGGATTGCTCAACTGAGTACCAGCAAATCGAATCCAGCAACATATAAAAAGGGCCAAGCGGGATTTATCCCAGGAATGCAAGACTGATTTAACATCTGAAAGTCAATCAATGGAATATGTCATACTAACAGAATAAAGGGCAAAAACCACATGATTGTCTCAACAGACACAGAAAAAAACAGTCAACAAACCTGGACTAGAAGGGACCGCCCTCAAACTGACGAAGACCATCCACAAAAACCCCTCGGCTGCTGTGCTCAGTGGAGAGACACTGAAAGCTTTCCCTTTGCTCAGGAACAACATTGGGAGATCCTCTCTCCACTTGTATTCAACACTTTACTGGGGGCTCTGGCCATGGCAATTAGGTGAGAACATGAGATAAAAGGAATCCAGATTGGAAAGGGAGGAGTAAAACTATCTCTAGCCTCAGATGACATGATCTTATGTTAGAGAAAACCCTAAGGAATGCACACAAAAAAATATTAGAACAGATAAACCAGTTCAGCAAAGGTGCAGGACACAAGATTAATATACAAAAATCAATTGTATTTCTATACATTAGAAATGAAATACCCAGAAACGAAATTATGAAAACAATTCACCCCACATAGCAACAAAAAGAATAAATTTACTTATAAACATACTTAGAATAAATTTAACAAAAAAATGCAAAACGTGTACTCTTAAAACTACTAAACATCACTGAAAAAATTTAAAGAAGACCTAAATAAGTGGAAAGACATCCCACGTACATGAACTGGAAAATTTAATATTGTCAAGATGGCAATACTCCCAAATTGGTCTGCAGATCCAGTGCAACTCCTATCAAAACCCCAACTGCCTAATTTTCAGAAATTATCAAGTTGATCCTAAAATTCATGTGGAGATGCAAGGAACCCAGAAGAGCCAAAACCATTTTGAAAAAGAACAAAGTTGGAGGACTTACATGCTCTGATTTCTAAACTGACTACAAAGCTACAGGAATCAACACTGTGTGTTACTGACATAAGGAGAGACATAGATCAATGGAATAGAGCTGAGAGCCCAAAAATATGGGCAATTGATTTTTAAAAGTTTATTGCCAATTTAAATTCATGACCAATGATTGTTTTAAAAATAGACTTAACTTTTTACAGCAGTTTTGGGTTCACAACAAAACTGAGCAGAAGGTGGAGTTCCCACATACCCCCAGCCCCTACACAGGCATAGCCTCCCCCACCTTCAGCATCCCCCAGCAGATTGGTAAAGTTGTTACAACTGAGGAACCTGCATTGACACATTATTATCACCTACAGTCCATGGTTTACATTAGGGCTCACTCTTAGTGTTGTACACTCTTGCTGTTTTGACAAATGTATAATGACGTGTACACACTATTACAGTAAGCCCTAAAAATCCTCTGTGCTTCACCCATCCATCCCTCCCTCCCCACTAACCCCCGGCAACCACTGATCTTCTCACTGCCTCCACAGTTCGGCCTTTCCAGAAGGTCATATAGTGGGAATCGAATCACACACCATGTAGCCTTTTCAGGTTGGCCTTTTTCGCTTAGTAATATGCATTCAAGGTTGTCTCATGTCTTTTCTTGGCTTGATAGCTCCTTTTTTTTTAGTGGTGAGTAATATTTCTTGTCTGGATGTACCATGCTTTATTTATCCATTCACCTACTGAAGGACATCTTGGTTGCTTCCAAGTTTTGGCGATTATGAATGAAGCTGCTGTAAACACCCATGTGCAGGTTTTTGTGTGGATATAAGTTTTCAACTCAACTGAGTAAATACCACGCAGTGTGGTTGCTGATTCATATGGTAAAAGTATAATTAATTTTGTAAGAAACTGCCAAGCTGTCTTCCAAACTTGCTGGGCCATATTGCATTCCCACTAGCAATGAATGAGGGTCCCTGTTGCTCTGCATCCTCGGCAACATTTGCTGTTGTCAGTGTATTGGATTTCTACCATTCTAACAGACGTGTACTGGCATCTCGTTGTTTCAATGTGCAGTTCCCTAATGACACAGGATGTGGAGCATCTTGTCATAGGCTTACTTTCCAACTGTCTATCTTCTTTGGTGAGTTGTCCAGATCTTTTGCCCATTTTCAGTTGGGTTGTTGGTTTTCTTACTGTCGATTTTTAAGAGTTCTTTGTATATTTTGGATAATAATCCTCTATCAGACATGTCTTTTACAAATGTTTTCTTCTAGTTTATGCCTTGTTTCCTCATTCTGTTGATGGTCAATTGATTTTTGACAAGAGAGCCAAAACAAATCAATAGGGGAAAGAAGAATCTTTTCAATGCACTGTGCTGCAGCAACTGGATATCCACAAGCAAATGAATGAAGTCAGACTCTTAACTCACACTGCATACAAAAACTAACTCAAAAATCAATCAAAACCTAAATCTAAGAGCTGAAACTATACAGGCATAACTTGGAGGTATTGTGGGTTCAATTCCAGACCACCACAATAAAATGATTATCACAATACAGTGAGTCACACAAATTTTTGGTTTCCCAGTGCATATGCAACGCATGTTTACACTATACTGTAGCCTATCAAGTGTGCAAATTATTATGTATAAAAAAGAATGTACTTTAAATGTAACTTAAAAATACTTTATTGCTAAAAAATGCTAACCATCATCTGATCCTTCAGTGAGTCATAATCTTTTGCTAGTGGAGGGTCTTGCCTCGATGTTGATGGCTGCTGACTGATCAGGGTGGTGATTGCTGAAGGTTGGGGTGGCTTTGGCAATCTCTTAAAATATGCCAACAAGGAAGTTTTCACTTTGATTGACTCCTCCTTCCATGAAAAATTTCTCTGTAGCATGTGATGCTGTTTGATAGCATTTTACCCATGCTAGAACTTCTTTCAAAATTGGAGTCAATCCTCTCAAAATCTGCCACTGCTTTACCAACTAAGCTTATGTAATATGCTAAATCTGTTGTCATTTCAACAACCTTTATAGCTTCTTCACCAGGAGTAGATTCCATTTCAAGAAACCACTTTCTTTGCTCATCCATAAAAGCAAATCCTCATCCATTAAAGTCTTATCATGAAATTGCAGCAATTCAGTCACATCTTCAGGCTCGATTTCTAATTCTAGTTCTCATGCTATTTCTACCATATGTGCAGTTACTTCCTCCACTGAAGTCTCGAACCCCTCAACGTCATCTATGAGACTTGGATCAGCTTCTTCCAAACTTCTGTTAATGTTGATACTTTGACCTCTTCCCATGAATCATGAATGTTCTTAATGGTGTGTAGAATGGTGAATCTTTTCCAGAAAGTTTTCAAATTACCTTGCCCAGGTCTATCAGAAGAATCACTTTATATGGCAGCTATAGCCTTATGAAACATATTTCTTAAATAATAAGACTTCAAAGTCAAAATTACTCCTTGATTCATGATCAAAATGGCTGCCTAGATCCTGCAGAATGGATATGGTGTTAGCAGGCATGAAAACAACATCAATCCCATTGTTTATCTCCATCAAAGCTCTTGGGTGACCAAGTTCATTGTCAACGAGCAATAACATTTTGAAAGGAATTTTTCTTTCTGAGTGGTAGGTCTCAACAGTGGGCTTAAAATATTAAGTAAATCAGTGCCAGTCTGGTTGCTGAGTGGTTGAGTTTGCATGCTCTGCTTCATTGGCCAGGGGTTTTGCTGGTTCAGATCCTGGGCACGGACCTAGCACCACTTGTCCAGCCATGCTGAGGTGGCGTCCCACATAGCTCAACTAGAAGGACATACAACTAGAATATACAACTACGTACTGGGGGGCTTCGGGGAGAAGAAAGAAAAAAAGAAGAAGAATGGCAGCAGATGTTAGTCCAGGTGCCAGTCTTTAAAAAAAAAATCAGTAAATGGTGTTGTAAACAGATATTCTGTCATCCAGGCTTTGTTTTTCCATTTGTGGAGCACAGGCAGAGTAGATTCAGCACAATTCTTAAGGGCCCTAGCATTTTCAGAACGGTAAATGAGCATTGGCTTCAACTTAAAGTCACCAGCTGCATTAGCCCCTAACAAGAGAGTCAGCCTGTCCTTTGAAGCTTTGAAGCCAGGCATTGACTTCTCCTCTCTAGCGACAAAAGTTCTAGATAGCACCTTCTTCCAATATAAGGCTGTTTCATCTACATTCAAAATCTGTTTTTTAGTGTAGTCACCTTCATTAATGATCTTAGCTGGATCTTCTGGAGAACTTGTTGCATCTTCTGCATCAGCACTTGCTGCTTCCCCTTGCACTTTTATGTTATGAAGACAGCTTCTTTCCTTAAACTCATGAACCAGCCTTCGCTAGATTCAACCTTTCCTTCTGCACCTTCCTCACCTCCCTCAGCCTTCCTAGAATTGAAGAGAGTTAGCGCCTTGCTCTGGATTAGGCTTTGGCTTATGGTAATGTTGCAGCTGGTTTGATCTTCTATCCAGACCGCTAAGACTTTCTCCATATCGGTGATAAGGCTGTTTCACTTTCTTATCATTCATGTATTCACTGGAGCAGCACTTTTAATTTCCTTCCAGAACTTTTCCTTTGTATTCACAGCTTGGCTAACTGTTTAGTGCAAGAGGCCCAGCTTTTGGTCTATCTAGGATTTTGACATGTCTTCCTCACTAAGCTTAATCATTTCTAGCTTTTGATTTAAAGTAAGAGATGGGTGGCTCTTTCTCTCTCTTGAACACTGAGAGGCCACTGTAGGGTTATCAATCGGCCTAACATCAATATTGCCCTGTCTCTGGCAATAGGGGACCTGAGGACAGGGAGAGGGATGGGGGAACAGCTGGTTAGTGGAGCAATCAGAATACACACAACATTTATCAACTGAGGTTACTGTCTTATATGGGTGTAGCTTGTGGCAACCCAAAACAATTACAACAGTAACATCAAAGATCATTGATCACAGATCACCATAACAAATTAGTGATAATGAAAAAGTTTGAAACATTACTAGATTTACTAAAATGTGACATAATGACATGAGTGAGCAAATGCTGTTGGGAAAATGGCACCAATAGACTTCCTTGATGCGAGGTTGCCACAAACTTTTGATGTAGTGCAGGACAGACTGCCCCAAGGGGTGGGGTATGCCACTCTGGTATGCAGATTATTTCAAGCTGAAGACAATCAACTCTCAAGAGACTCTGGAAGAACACTTGGTCTTCCCTCAAATTTTTTAAAACAATTCAAGATAGAAGGGCCTGTCCCAGGAGGAGCTCTTACCACGGATAATTCTAGGTGTGGCAGGTAAGAGGGCATCTAGCAAGGGCCATTTTACCAAAAGATCTCTTTTAGGTCCCATTGTCTATAGACGGGACAATGCAAACATTTGTTTACCAAATATGAACTCTTCTCATCTTCCCATAAATTGCCTTCTCCCCCTTTGATGTCTCAGACCTTTAGCTCCCTCTCCTTAGTCCAAAAGGACATATATACCTCATTTTTCCTGACTGTCTTTGGAATTCTTCATGCTTTTGTGAATTCCCTGTATACAAGTATTAAAATTTGTCTGATTTTTTTCCTGCTAACCTGCCTCATGCCATTTTTAAATCTTTGACCAGTCATGAGAATCATAAGAAAAAAGGTGGGGAATTCTCCCTCTTTCTGTATAGTTTTGGCATAGCAAGCAGAATTCCCACTGGCTGGCAAGCTGCTCTCTCTGGCTGGAAGGACTGCTTTCTCCCTAGGACAACTGCAGATGAGGAGATCTGGGTCACCTGATGAACGCCTAGAAGAGGGAAGATTTGTTACCACGTTAGTTTCCTGGAATCTCTATCTGCGGGGTCCAGTGGAAGTAAGCGGCAAGAATCTTTTTCTCTCTTTCTAAATTTGGATTGGCAGGAGAAAATCTTTGGGAAATTAAGTTTTGTGCTTTTTAATGACTCTGGTAAATTAGGTAGAGTACTCTTGACTTTTATTCTTTTCCTCCCAGAGGTGGCCACTGTTTTTTCACTTTTTTGTTTCTGTCTTTTGTGTCATATGTCATAAGCAGGAAATACCATAGGGTGGGACACAGGCATAGGCCCTATAAGCCTGTTGTCTGGTCCAACCCCACAGGCTGGTGAGTTTGTGGTCTCACCAGACTGGCTTCTATTTAGGCAAACTTTGCTGTGGGTTCACATGCACATAAGGTGAAAGCTGTTGCCAAGGGACACCTTCAAAGCCAAGAGGCCACAATATTAGCGGTAAAGGGTCAATCAGTTAAGAGCCATCAAGGTGCTCACTACCTTTAGAAGACCCCTGTGATAGGATAGGTTGGTCACAGAATGGGGTAGATGACAGCAGGTCCCCCATCAACCTCAAGAAAATTTCGGTGCAGTGAGGTACTCTGTAAAACACACACAATCCCCGACACCACAGCACATCCCTCAGAGGTGTTAGTTTGCCTCCATGAGACCCAAGGCATAGCTAAAGCTGCTATTGTGCATATAAGAAACAAAAGAAAACAACTCGATGAGGTTTTTCCTTCCTTTCCTTCCATCTTGTTCTATGTCCTGAGAACTTGGCTTTTTGATCAGTGAGAAGATTCTCCTTGGTCTCCACCATCTGGAAGAGGTGCATTTACTGGGGTGAACTTGGTGGCCAATCAAATAGACTGGGGTTCCAGGCTCCCTCTGTCTGGCTGCACCAAGCATTCAGGGGAGTTTGTCATAAAGGGTCCAGTCCATAAAGGCCTTTGTGGTCTCAACCTTTGTTACTGGTTAGTGCTGGAAAAAATCCCATACCTGTGGCTCCTTCCTGGTGTCACAGATTAGCAGGTCTGTGACTGGAGGCATCCCATGCTCTTGTGGGAGACTGGAGACACCATTTTCACTACACCATCCTTACTGCCTGACCAATGAAGCTCTTTACTGTCTCTGACTATTTTGACAAGTGAACTTTTGGCATCATAGGGGCTACATGATCTGCGCCCTCCTAAGGACATCTCTTGCATCGGTGGTAAAGGTTTTTTCTAATTCTGGAAAGTTACCTCCAGGTATTTCCTTAAAAAGCCTCATTTGATTGAGTCAGTATTGGAATAAGTATACAAATATATATCTTTATATTTGATGAGATTCTACTCTTCAATGGCTGGATGATGTATCTTTTGAATTGAAAAAACTTCTATATTTGAAAACTATTTTAGAGAGTTCTTATCACAAGGAGCTGCCTTATTAGTATTTTTGGGAAGATCAAATTGAAAAGAAGCCCCTCTCCCCCCAAATATAATGGCTAGGCTTAGGGAATCTCTTAATGAAATGAAAGAACAGAAGTCAGACTTAGAACAAAAATTTTAAAACAAATTTAAGGAAAATTCCCCTTTACCTTCCTATACTCCCCTATATCTCCAGCTCTCTGTCCCTGACTCTCCAGAAGATCTTTGCATCTCTGGTACTCTGGCTTAAACCACCCCTCAAGACTAACTCCTCTGCTAGTTCCTCAGCCATATCTTTCTCTATCCAATTTTTAAACCTGTGTTTATCCCTGACTGATGTTATTAACTATCAGGCAATGGCCCCACCATCTGAAAAAGACAATTGGATACAAAATGGTGTCAAACAATGATCAGATGGATTATACACTGGGCCAAATGACTTCCTGTAGCTCCTTTTCCTTTGAGTTTTTGGCTTGCACTTATCTCCCACCAAATGGGACATATGTGCAGATGGGGGACAGTTAAGGAACTGAAAGGCAATTGGTTTTGCCCTGGTAGCCACAAAATTTTTGACCAAGTTATTTCCCAGTGCACTACTTGCCAACATCACCAAGTTTCTGGGAGACATCAGTGTACCCCAGGAAGTCCCCCCGGGCTCACACTGCCCTGTGTGGTGCTGTAAATGGACTTTACGGCCTTGCCCCAGCTTTAGGCTATTCTCACTGTTTGGTTACTGTCTGCATGGTTAGTGGATGCACTGATTTCTACCTGACTAGATGTGCAGATGCCACAACAGTGGGAAAGAAATTAATGACTGAAGTTATTCTTTGTTCTGGCATTCCTTAATGGATTGAATCAGAGTGAGGAGCTCATTTTACAGTAGAGATAAATGACTTGCTTGCAGAAAATCTGGGGTACTCATTAAAATTTGATACCCCATATCATCCTCAATCATCAGGGCAAGTGGAACACAAAAAATCTAGACATCAAAAGGACTTTAGGAAGGTCTGTCAAGAAACTTGGCTTAAATAGCCAGAAGCTCTGCCCTTGGTCCTAATAAAGATCTGAAATTCTCCAAATAGGAGACATCTATTGACTCTTTTAGAAATAGTTTTGGACACCCAATGCCTATTGGCCTCTCTAAACCTTCCATTCCTGGATTAAGAGAATATTATGGGAACTTAAGTGAACAATTGATGCTATGACTAGCTATAGAAAAAAATTAACTAGTCTACTTGAAGCTTATCATCAACAGGTAAAAGAGCCACCTTCTGACAAGCTTTGCCATCCCTTTGGACTAGGAGTTCAGGTGTCCATCCAGGACTTTAGAAGAAAAAATGCACTGTCACTTCGCTGGGAAGGACCTTATGAAGTCCTACTAAGCACCCACACTGCCATCAAAATAAAGGAAAAATCTTCCTGGATCCATGGAAGCCACACCAAAATAGACCCAAAACATTGCTCTCAAGACAACTGGGAGACAGTCCCCACAGGTGACCTTAAGCTAAGGATTTCCAGGGCCAATTCCCAGGCCCCAGATGTAGCTGACCTCGTGGAGTAGACAGCTTTTCATAAGATCACTGTTCACCTCACTTTCACCTAATTCCCTCCATGCTTTTAAAACTCCCCCCCCCCCCCACCCGACCCCTTTCCTATTAATGAATATATATATAATATATTTAATTATATATATATATATATTCCTTTTAATCATTTGCTAGCCGACTGGAGAATGCTGGTCTCTGTCTATCCACTTCCCCTCTGTAAGTTTCCACTCTGGGCTCTTTTCCAACCTGTGTCTTGCTCTTACTAGCTCTCTCCCTCATCAGGTCGAGCACAGACCAAACACCCACCTATGCAAGTTTACCAAACCCTGGCCACGCTAACTAATCAACCTGACTGTTGGCTATGTCAACAGCTAGAGAACACAGAAGAACCTGAACTGGTCTCTGTTCCTGCTGATGTTAACACCTGGTGGACTAAGAATGGAAGATGGACGAACGACAGGGAATGGTGTCCACGACAAAGAAGATGTCACTCTGCCTCTTCTCCTGGTGAGTCACATGGGCCCCAGAAAACCTCTATAAAAGCTCCATGACTTCCTTGCTCAGATAAAGACAAAAGGTGAAAATTTTTCCCACTGTATTGAAAGTAAACATGACCCTGGACCCTTCTTAGGTGATTTGGATGGATTTTTTGGACACTCCCTGGTTTAACAAGTGAATCTAGGAAGCAAATTTCATAGGCTTTAAGTCAGTACAATAGCATCCATGCTGGGCTGTGAAGCAGTCATGCAGGCCATCTTCAGCCTGTGTCGAAATGACCTTGCAGCCCCACACCTCATGACTGAAGACGCCAGCTGGACGGATCCACAGCAGGAAGAGGTACAGGTTTCACTCTCATGTTTCCCAGCTGCATTTCTTAGAGATTGAGGGAATAATTAATGGCTGTGGCACTTGCCTCCCTCCACACATAGATAATTGTTTGGTGTATAACCAAGGAATTCTTGTTTATGTTACCTTCAATGTAGAATCTAGAGAAAAGACCAGGTATAATATATGCCCCCTTTTTTGACATACGTGAACTCTAATTGTAAGGTTTTTTCTTTTCCACTTCCTTGCACGTACACTGTTTGTGAAAGAGCTGCAAGCTGTGCTTAAACTCACATACCTCAGAGCACTCTGTTGAACTGTTTTCCCAGTGTTTGAACTCCTCATGCTGATTAATAAATAAATGCCTTCACTAATATCACCAAGACTCTTTATTTCAGGCAACAGTGACATACCAGGACAGTATTGCAATTAAACTCTGTGGTTTGCGTTCACAGGTGGCATTTTCAAACCTCTCAAGGAAATTGTAAGTGACTCCAACACTATTCCCTTTGGCACAAACATTTGCCGAATCACCAACTGTTCTGGATGGTTTATGAGTCACCCTTGTACAACTTGGGGTATTGCAGCTGCCCATATAGTTAAGCTGTCCAATACCACAAACTATATATGGGCGGATGTGAACTCACTTGGTCAGGTGACAGGACCAGGCTTTATAGCTGTCCAAATCAGACTGCAGGCCTCCTGTACCAGCTATCCTGTGATCTGTTCTGCTCTCCTAGTTGACAGAAGTGCATGGAAAGTAGAGATGTTTAGGCACTAACAGTACCAGTGGCAAAGGTCATGGAATATTCCAGACCCTGGGAACTTTAGGTTCAGTTCTAACCTTGTCTGTAAACCACACTGGTCTTTTTATTTTATGTGGCAACAAAGTATAGAAAGGATAGTAGGCACTGGCACCATGGCTGAGTGGTTCAGTTCACATGCTCCACTACGGCAGCCCAGTGTTCTCTAGTTTGGATCCTGGGCATGGACCTACACACTGCTCATCAAGCCATGCTGTGGCAGCATCTCACATAGAAGAACTAGAATGACTTACAACTAGGATATACAACTATATACTGGGACTTTGGGGAGGAAAATAAAGGAGGAAGATTGGCAACAGATGTTAGCTCAGGGCCAATCTTCCTCACCAAAATGCATACTGTTAGAAAAAATGGGAGAGTGTTCCAACCTAATTGGCCAGGAAGTTGTGGATTTGAATACCTGGCCCCTTCTCTCACCAGGTACTCCACCCTAAATGGCAGCCAAATTGCAAATGTAGGTTCCTTTATTCAAAAGGGTGTGCCACATAAATGTGCAACTTGATAAATCATAGAGTATATGCTTGTGTATCACAACTCCAAGATCTTCTCAGCATCAAGTCTTATTCCCTAGATTAGGAAATTATGAGTTGGAAAAGGTGATGTTTAAATCTCTCCATGGTAGTAGAACAGGAGTTCAACACCGCTCTGGTGGAGCAGAATTGGCCACCCCCAAATGTCTCTCTTTGGCTTGATTATTTTTAATGACAAAAGACTCTGAAAGAATCTTTGACCTCCCCCACAACTGCCTAAAAGAATTTAAAATGGAAGGCCTGTCTCCAAGACAGGCCATCACCATAGATGACCCTGGGTATAAAAGACTGGGGGATCCTTGCTAAGCCCAATGTTATCAAATTTCTCCCTCTCTTTTTCTGGTCACATTGTCTATAGCTGGCCCAGGAAACACTTGTTTATCAAGCATTTGCTTTTCCATCTCCATATAAATTGCCTTCCCCCGCTTTGAAGTCCCAAACCATTACCCCCAACATCTTCTTTTGTCTTTAGCTGAATATGGTATTTAAGGTCATGGCTTCCACCATCTTGGTGAGTTTCTCAGTTTTGCTGGGTTTATCCCATGTATACATGTTATTAAACTTTGACTTTCTCCAGTTATTCTGTCTCATGTCAATTTAATTTTTAGACCAGCCAGAAGGACCTAGAGGGTAGAGGAATAGTTCTTCTTCTCCTACAGCATGGTGACCACAAAGGGACAAAACTTCACTGGCTGGACACTGCTCACTCATGGACTACTGCAGCTGATATATCCTGGACCCCTGACAAGAGCCAGCAGGAGGTAAGAGCTCTTATCACCTCAATCTCCTGCATCTCTGCTTGCAAGGTTCAGTGGAAGTAAGAGTGTTAAGGTTTCTTTTTTCTTTTCTAAATTTAGATTAGCAGGAGAAAATATTGATGAAGCCAGCTTCTTGGACTCAGTGACTATGGGAAATATGGTTTGAATACTCTTCATTTATCGATTCTTCTCCTCCCAGAGAAGATGGCTATTTTTTCCTTGTCTCTGTATTTTGTGTCACTTGTTATAAAAAGGAAAAGCTATAGGGCAAGGCACAGGCATCTCCATAATCCTGTTTTCTAGGAATATGAGCATGAAGTGAAAGCTGTTGCTAAGGGCATCTTGGAAGCCAAAGAGGCCAAAAATTTGGTGGGCATGGGTCAAACAGTTAAGAGCCATTAGGGTGCTTGCCACCTCAGGAAGACTCCTGTGATAGAATAAGTTGGTCACAGAACAGGGTAGATGACAACAGATCACCCGCCAACCTCAAGAAATTTTTGATGCGGTGAGGCACTCTGTAAAACACACGCAATGCTAAACCCCACAACTTCTCCCTCCTACATATTAGTTTGTCTCCAAGAGACCTAAGGCTTAGCTAAAGGTGTTAATGTGCATGTACAATGAGATTTTTTCTTTTATCCTGAGAATTTGCCTTTGTGAACTTTCTGGTCTGCCATTGGGAGGATGCACGTACTGGCATGCATCTTGGTGGCCAGTCAAGTAGACTGGTATTCTGAGATGCACTCTGTTTGTCCAGCTGTATCAGGGGAGTTTGTCATAATTGGTCTCAGTTGCTTTCATAAGGAGTCTTTGTCCTTTCAACCTTCATTGTTCATTAATGCTGGCACCTTACTGCTTGTGCAATGAAGGCCTTTGCTTTCTTAGACTATTTTTTTGGGGTGAACTTTCTGGATCTTGTGAGGACTGATTCTTTTACACTCACTTTTGGGGATGCCTCTTGTGTCCATGGTTAAGACATAAAAGGCTTATTGGTTGGAGTTTCTATTAAGATCCTCCTTGTCAATGACCAGATAATGGATCATTTAAATTGGGAAAACTTCTAAATTGGAAAAAATTTTAGAGAGCTTTCATCATAATTGTTTTATTGGTACCAAAGACCAAATTAAAAAGGAAATACAGGGGCTGGCTGCATGGTCAAGTTGTTAAGTCCGTGCGCTCCACTTTATTGGCTTAGGGATTCACTGGTTCCGATCCTGGGTGTGAACATGGAACCGCTCATCAGGCCATGCTGAGGTGGTGTCCCGCATAGCACAATCAGAGGCACTAACAACTAGAATATACAACTGTGTACTAGGGGGATTTGGGGAGAAGAAGAAGAAAAAAAGAAGATTGGCAACAATGTTAGCTCAGGTGTCAATCTTAAAAAAAAAAGGAAATACAAAGAAATAACGACTAGCCTTAAGAACTTAATCAAATTTGGAATCTACTTAAACTCTATTGGTAGGACCCTGACTCAGGATACAATTAAAATGAGAAAATGTAAAACTATAACTGTTGATGAAATTATAAAATTTGGAATGTTTGAGCTAACTTTCTATAAAGAGGTTATATCAACTTTACCTGAGCATGTTTTGAAAGTGGATGTGCTGTCTGCCTGTGAATGCTTCCCCTACCCAATATTGTAAGACTGACACCTGTTGATGAAGTCCAAATGGAAGCTATGATTGGAGGTATAGGGGTGGCTGGAATTCAGGTGAAATTTTATAGGAAAATTGATATATTTACAGGCTTTCTGTAAAGTGATTGCATCTTTTTTACCTGATTGTATTATAGATTATGTTGTGGGGATAGACATTGTGTCTCACTGGGGAACATTTGCCCTGCCTGATCGTAAGACAGCATGTAAATTTGCCCTTCAGACGACATTAATTAAACATGATAAAGGGAAGTCAATAGTGTTGCCTGAGCCCACACTGTGTGAGACAAAAACTAGAGCCTAATATCAGGTGTGAATAAAAAAGATAATAAAAGCTCACCTCCAAAGGTAAATTCATCTAGAGTTAAATTGTACATGTAGAAAGAGGACCTTTGTTAAACACTTTGTGCAGACTTTTAAAGGTTTGGTACATTGTCCTAAAGATTTAACAATTGCTATGGAGTCTCTGTTTTGTGTGTCTATATATAGATTATATATGTGTGATATTTTTCAACTTCTGGATGGTATGGCCAAAAATTAAGAGCTCTGTTTAATCAGCTTAAAGTGAATGCTTACATAAATTATTTCTAAGTGCAATAGAAACTAACCCAAATATCTTTCAAATTAATGTGATATGAAACAATCTTTGGTAAATAAAAGCTTATTGAAGTTTATTTCTTTCATTGAAATAGGCATGTCCTGGAGTTATCAGCATTGGATCTGATGCAGACATACAGTCTGGGTTTACTAGTCAGATTAGCTCTTGTCATTCCTGTTACAAATTTGTCAACAAAATAATAGCTTAGAGTGATAGCTGATTTTGTCTAATTTCTCATGCAGTTTTTGTAGGGAAGCTAAGCATGAGTATTGGAAACAAGTAAACTAAATAGGTGAAAGGAAGATAAAAGTTTTTGGGTAAACATTTTAACAATAATTGTGTGTTATGGTATATGTGCTTGACTTCAAAACCTTTTGGTGACTTGAAACCTTAGAGTTTTGTTAAATTAAGTTAAATGATAAAATTTTATTGAATATGTAGATAATTTCTAAATAAGAAAGTATTAGACATTATTAAATATAAGTTTATCTACTTTTGGCTTCTTATTACAGAGAAATTAAAATGTGTTTTGGTCTATTAGTAAACATGTATTTTATTAAAAGACTGTACAATAAAGTAACGTGTTTCTAGAAATTATAAAAAGCCTTTATAAATTTGCCAAACCATAAAATGTTAATGTAAAAGACAGTGCATGGGGGCCGGCCCGATGGCGCAGCGGTTAAGTGCGCACATTCCACTTCTCGGCGGTCCAGGGTTCGCCGGTTTGGATCCCGGGTGCGGACATGGCACCGCTTGGCACGCCATGCTGTGGTAGGCATCCCACATATAAAGTAGAGGAAGATGGGCACGGATGTTAGCTCAGGGCCAGGCTTCCTCAGCAAAAATAGAGGAGGATTGGCAGTAGTTAGCTCACGCTAATCTTCCTTGAAAAAATAAAAAAGACAATGCATAATTACTTACTTCTTAGTTTTCACTAAATATTAAGGTCTATAAGGGTAAGAATTCTAATTAATAAATATGATTAAAGCCATTAAAATTCAATAAGGAACACATCTCTGTATCCAAGGAAAGTAAAATGCATGTTTTCAGTACAGAAGTTATAAGAAAAAGATATTTTTGTTTGTTAAAAAGGTTATAGAAGTTTTATCAAAAAATAAACTCTGAGCAAGGAGTTTTCTACATCATCAAATTGCTAAGATTGAAATGAATTTAATTAAGTGAATGAGTTTTAATATCAAAGTAAGCTGGTGCAAAATTAGAATTTGATTTTTCCCCTCTCTCCAAAGGATAATTTTCTTAAATTTTTAGACTACTATTGATAAAGAGATTATGAAAGGTATTTTCTTTGAGTATGCCACCAGAAGGTTAGAGATTTTATGTTTTATCAGAATAGATCTCCTGTATTGTCTTTGTCAGGTCTTTTATCATAGGTGCTAAGGTTTTACTTACAGCTATTTAGTTCCACATTCACCTGAAGATCTTTCATTGTCACCACAGCTGAATGGATGACTCAGAATGTTTTCATAGGGACCTATGATATTGTGTGGGTAAATGTTATTAATATAAGAGTTTTAAAAAAATTATATAAAATGCCTAAAATCCTTATCTGTCCTGGTTATCAGTCATAATCCTAGTCAGTATTTTTAAGTGTTGCATGTCATAAAAAGCCAAATTTCTCTGTCAATTGCCATTTTTAAGTCTTTTGTCATTTATAGACAGTTTTGCTTTACTCTGCTTTTGCAAATCTATTTCACCTTCAGAGAGATTTATGGAAAGGACTCCGACACTTACTCTAGAATACAGGTTTCTGACAATTTTTCAGATTATAAAACTGGGTTGGGAAAGAAATTACAGAACTCTAACAGAGAAACTGATAATGTCATGAAACTGCTAAGAAAAGATCAAGATCAAGAGTTGATTACATGGGACTGAGTGGACAGATGAGGATGATTATACTTCTTATGACTTTGTTTGAAATATTGCTGATGTTTTTAAACATCTTATTTTTCCAGATTTAAGGAAACCTTCTTCTCTTTTCTCTTAAGCTAACAGTAACTTATAACAATTTGATAAAATTATACTTTTGTAAGCAGAATTGAAACATTTATCTTTTTCTCCCCACCTGATCCCTTCAGAATTTGGAAATTCTTAGTGAGTGAGTATTCTTGTTTTCACGGCAATATAGTTGTTTACATAAGTTCAATAAGAGTCTGTTCTCCTTATGATCCGACACAATTGGAAATATTGGTTATATTACCAAAGCTTTGACTGGAATGTCATATTTGAGAGAAACATGCATAGACTCAGATGTGACCATACAGCTTTTGAGGAATGAAGATTGACTTTATGAAATAAAGCCACTTGGAAATATTGGCCCGGTACCTTGCTTGCAGGGATCCTGGCAACCCTACCAGGTGTGCAAAAGTCACTTCCATGGAAGGTGCAAAGAACCTCAGGGTATTTTGGGAACCTCAAGAAGAAAGGAATTCACCCGAGCCTATATGTATTTCATGCAGAGTTTTGCTTTCATGCCTTGGTTTTGCTTTCCTGTGAGAGGCCTTTCAAGCTCAATGTGACATTCCCTACAAAAACTTCCAGCAAAGCAGATTGAAAAGAGCCTATATAATCAATTGTTATTCTTGCCATCCTTATGTAAACAATTGGGCCAAGTTTATTGAAACTAGGCATTTTACAGAGCAATGAGTCTTAATTTAGCTATCTTTAGTAAAAATGATGGTGACTTCAAAGAGAAAAAATTGTGTTTCAGTAGGAACTATAATACACAATTGTGGATATTAGATTCTAGTTCTGCTAATTGTAGTTGAGGTTTTTGTTTCCTATCTGTAAACTGACTTGGATCCTGAATTCTTCTGGTTTCCTCAAATATCTGGCTACAAATATCCAAACAAACATTATCAATTTTTCCCTTCATCTTCATTTGGAGTCATTGAGAACTGAAATCACCCTTTTCTTGTGAAGCTTTGCAAATTGAAGCTGGACAACTTGATATAAACTTAAAATAGATCACCACAGTAGCATGCCTGTTACTGGGGAAGCCACTCAAATGATGTCATCACTCACCTGGTGACATTATCAGAGACATTTCAAACTGCAAATGTGCTTGGACCCTGACACCTAGAAGTCTTCTTGACTGGCTGTCCCTTGGGCTCAGGAACTGGTTTAAAATTTGCTCTAACCATTAAGCTTATTTTTCTTTTTGTTTCCATAGAAATTCTTCTTATTAAATACTGATATCTTATTTATACAATAGAGACCTAGCTTTGGGTGCCCACCTGCATTGCTGCCTTCTGATATGATGAATTTAACTGGACTGATCTATTATCAAGGCTAAGAGACAGATTCAGTGAGATGGGACAATTTACCAACTCCTCCTCTGGATAATGAAAGTTCTTAAAGTTTCAAAGACTGGACTGTAGGGGGTCAGAATTTGCCACCCCAAAATGTGTCTATTTAGCTTGATTATCTTTAAGGACAAAAGAATCAGAAAGAAACTTTGACCTTCCCCCCATCTGCATAAAATAATTTAAGATAGAAGGCCTGTCCACAGGACAAGCCATCACCATAGGTAACTCTGTGTATAATAGACTAGGAGGATCCTTGCTAAGCCCATTTTTATCAAAGTTCTCTCTCTCTCTCTTTCTCCCTTATCACACTTTCTAAAGATGGCCAGCAAACATTTGCTTATGAAACATTTGCTTTCCATCTCCATGTAGATTGCTTTACTCCCCTTTGACGCCCCAAGACACTACCCTAAACACCCTCCTTAGTCTCTAGGTGAAGATGATATTTAAGATAGTGGCTTCCACCATTTTGGTGACTTACTCAGTTCTGCTGGGTTTCTCCCATGTATAAATGTTATTGAACTATGATTTTTCTCCTGTTATTCTGTCTCATGTCAATTTAATTTTTAGACCAGCCAGAAGGACCTAGAGCTTAGAGCAATAGTTCTTCCTCCCTTACACCAACACACAAACTTTGAAAATACTCCAGTCAGAGATTAAAAGCCTAGTCTTCGTGGTCCTCCAAAATCAACATGCTCTGGGCACACTGACTGCCTAGCAAGGAGGACCTTGTGCAATCATTGGTGGAAAATGTTGCTTGTAGGTGAACCAAACAGGACAACTAATATCTAACTTATATCTTTTAAAAGAGAATGCTGCCAACACCACCCTGACCAAAGCTAGACAAGGACACAAAGAAGCAAAATTACAGGCCAATATCGCTGATGAACATAGATGCAAAAATCCTCAACAAAATATTGGCAAATCAAATACAGCTATACTTTAAAAGGATCATACAACACAAACAAGTGGGATTTATACCAGGGACACAGGGATGGTTCAACATGCACAAATCAATCAATGTTACACACCACATTAACAAAATGAGGAACAAAAATCACATGATCATTCAATAGACACAAAAGAAGATAAGCTACAACATCTATTTATGATAAAAACACTAAATAAAATAGATATAGAAGGAAAGTACCTCAACATAATAAAGGCCATATATGACAAACCCACAGCCAACATCATACTCAATGGGAAAAAATTGAAAGCCACCCCTCTGAGAACAGGAACAAGACAAGAGTGCCCACTCTCACCACTCTTATTCAACATAGTAATGGAGGTTTGGGCCAGAGCAATGAGGCAAGAAAAAGAAATAAAAGGAATCCAAATAGGCAAGGAAGAAGGGAAACCCTTGCTGTTTGCAGAGGACATGATTTTATATATAGAAAACCCTTAAAAAATCCATCAGAAAGCTATTAGAAATAATCAACAATTACAGCAAAGCTGCCGGGTACAAAAGCAACTTACCAAAATCAATTGCATTTCTATCCCCTAATAATGGGCAAGCAGAAAGAGAACTTAAGAACACAACCCCATTCACAATCACACACCCACAAAAATCTTGGAATAAATTTAACTAAGAAGTGAAAGACCTATACAATGGAAGATACAAGGCTTTACTGAAAGAAATTGATGATGACAAAGAAATGGAAAGACATTCCATGCACACAGATTGGACAAATAAACATAGTTAATGCGTCCTAACTACCTAAAGCAATCTACAGTTTCAATGCAATCCCAATCAGAATCCCAATGACATTCTTCACCAAAATAGAACAGAGAATCCTAAAATTCATATGGGGCAACAAAAGATCCCAAATTGATAAAGCAATCCTTAGAAAAAAGAACAAAGCTGGAGGGATCACAATCCCTGACTTCAAAATATACTACAAAGCCACAGTAATCAAAGCAGCATGATACTGGTACAAAAACAGGCATGTCGATCAATGGAACAGAATTGAAAACCCAGAAATAGGGGCCAGCCCTGTGGCGGAGTGGTTAGGTTTGTGCGCTGTGCTTTGGTGGCCCAAGGTTTTGCTGGTTCAGATCCTGGATGCGGACATGGCACCGCTCATCAAGCCATGCTAAGGCAGCATCCCACATGCCACAATTAGAAGGACCCACAACTAAAAATATACAACTATGTACTGGGTGGCTTTGGGGAGAAAAAGGAAAAAGTAAAATCTTTAAAAAAAAAAAAAACGAAAGCCCAGAAACAAAATCACACATCTACAGACAGCTGATCTTTGACACAGGAGCTAAGAACATACAATGGAGAAAGGAAAGTCTGTTCAATAAGTAGTGCTGGGAAAACTGGACAGCCACATGAAGAAGAATGAAAGTAGACCATTCTCTTACGCCATTCACAAAAATAAACTCAAAATGGATCAAAAACTTAAGGTAAGACCTGAAACCATAAAACTTCTAGAGGAAAATACAGGCAGTAACCTCTTTGACATTGGTATTTTTTTGGATACCATGTCTTCTCAGACAAGGGAAACAAAATAAAAAATAAACAAGTAAGATTTCATCAGACTAAAGAGCTTCTACAAGGTAAGGGAGACCAGGATTGAAATGAAAAGACAACCCACCAACTGCAAGAAAATATTTGCAAATCATATATCTGACAAAGGGTTAATCTCCATAATATATGAAGAACTCACACAACTCAACAACAAAAAATCAAACAACCCAAACAAAAAACGAGCAGAGGATATGAACAGACATTTCTCCAGAGAAGATATACAGATAGCCAACAGGCACAGAAAAGATGCTCAACATCACTAATCATCAGGGAAATGCAAATCAAAACTATACTAAGATATCACTTCACACCTGTCAGAATGGCTATAATTACCAAGACAAAAATAAGGAATGTTGGAGAGGTTGTGGAGGAAAGGGAACCCTCCTATGCTGCTGGTGGGAATGCAAACTGGTGCAGCCACTATGGAAAACAGTATGGAGATTTCTCAAAAAAAATAAAAATAGAAATAACATATGACCCAGCTATCCCACTACAGTGTATCTATCCAAAGAACTTGAAATCAGCAATTCAAAGAGCCTTCTGCACCCCTGTGTTTGTTGCAGCATTATTCACAATAGCCAACACATGAAAAGAACCCAAGTTCCCATCAACTGATGATTGCATAAAGAAGATGTTGTGTATATATATACAATGGAATACTACTCAGCCATAAAAAATGACAAAATCATCCCATTCGTAACAACATGGCTGGACCTTAGGCATTATGTTAAGTGAAATAAGCCAGGTAGAGAAAGAGAAACACTGTACAATTTCAGTCATGTAGAAGATAAACACATGGACAAAGAGAACTATTTAGTGGTTAGCAGATGGTGGGAGGTGGGCACAAAGGGTGAGTGTGTGCACTTATATGGTGACTGACAAATAATGTACAACCGAAATTTCACAATGTTGTAAACTTTCATAACCTCAATTTAAAATTTCTTCTTTTAAAAAAGGGATGTTAACACTTTCCATCAGATGAATGAAGCTCACCTGTTTCATTGGACTGACTCATTCCCAGGATCGGGAACTTGTTTAATGGCATGTGAGGAGATGGGCTCCCATCGCTTCCTATCTGCTTGTTCATCCTCATTCTAATCCATGTTCTTTTCTCCCTTTGCAGATTCCTGACCACTCAGCTACTAACTCATTTTCTCTCTCCACAGTCACCAGCTCAGCATTTAATATGTGAACCTTCCAAGGAAGTTTCAGAGGAGGGAACTGATGGGGTTCAGGGCAGGCCACCCCAAGATGTCCCACTCTGGTGTGCAGATTATTTCAAGCTGAAGATAGTCAAGGCTGAGAAGACTCCAGAAGAACATTTGACCTTCCCCCTTAATTGACTAAAAGAATTTAAGCTGGAAGGTCCTGTCCCAGGAGGAGCTCTTACCGTGGATAATTCTAGATGTGGGGGGCAGGAAGGCATCTAGCAAGGGACCTTTTATCAAAAGATCTCTTTCCATCCCATTGTTTATAGATGGGACAATGGAAACATTTGTTTACCACATATGAAGTCTTTTCATCTTCTTGTAAATTGCCTTCTCTGCTTTTCAAGTTTCAGACCTCTTTCTCCCTGTCCTTAGTCCAGAAGGACATGTATACCTCATTTTTCCTAGCTCTCTTTGGAATTCTTCATGCTATGTGAATTCCCCACATACACATATTGAACTTTGATTTTCTCCTGCTAACCTGCCTTAGATCATTTTAAATTATTTGACCAGCCATAAGAACCAGAAGAGGAAAAGGGAGAGAATTCTCCTTATTCCCCTACACCTTAAATTAGTAAAAAAGAATAACAATAATAAAGTAATATCTGTAAATCTCAATAAAAGGAGGTATGCCTTTATTAGGTGTTGTGACTTTGCTAAATTAAAATTTGTTAAGAAGAAACTCAGGAGCATTAGATGGTGAGCCTGGGTTCAACAAAAGACCACAAAGGAATTGAAATAGAGAGGTTTGTTACTCACAGGTCCTGAAGAAGGTCTACAGCACACCTCAAGGGGACACACCAGGAGGTTAAGGCAGCGGGCAGCCAGATAGCAGGGCAGGACCTGGGGCATACGACTTTACTGGGGTCTATAGGCAGAGTGTTTTTTGGGTTCCCAGGCTAAGTCTGAATTGGTTAATTCAAACCAAAAATGTAAGGTTTTGCTAAGCTTTGCAGGGTCTTATCTAAGGGGTGCACAGGGGGAAGGCCCTGGGAGGTGGGGAGAATTCTTCTCACAAGGGCAGTGGCGGGAGTCATATCAGGAACTGACATTTACTCTGACTCTCCCGGTGTTTATCTAGGGTGTGCACTCTCGGGAGAGGCTAGTGTCACTTCAAGGCCCCTGCATGCCACCTGGCCACACAAAATAGATACCATGGCAGCAACACTATGGAGAAGTTTAACTAAACTCCCAACAAACTCTTAGAAGATAGCATAGGAGTAAATCTTCATGACTGCAGATTAGGCAACACTTTCTTTCTTTTATTTTTATCAAGGTAATTTTGGTTTATAACATTGTATAGGTTTCAGCTGTACAACATTATCATTTTAAGTTGGTGAGTATTATGACATGTGAAAATAGTTGTAATCAAAGTAATAGATAATGCACCAAACTCTTTCCAAGAAGGAACTCCAAGGGTAGGAAGGACTGGGTGTCAGAGAGAGATGAAGCCTGGTAAACAGAGGAACAGAGTAAGAAGTGGGGAGACCAGTGTTTCCCCGAAGCTGGCCCCTTGTGTGTTACCTGATGGAGCTTCTGGAATGTGAAACAGTCGTTCGTGTCTAAGGGCTTTAAAATGGAGCTGGGAAGCCATGAAGGAAATGGGCCTCATGCACGTCTTCATCCAGCGGACATGAACCTTTGAACTGAGTAACGCTGCAAGAAACCTGCAGCTCCTCACAGTGCTGGACTTTTGCCTCACTCTAGCTGGACTTAGTAATCAATTATTTTTAGCCAAGATTAGCTTTCTGCCCCAACCCCAATTAACATTGTTCATAATGCAAACCTCCCTTCTGTGCCTTTAAAAGCTTCTGACTTTTACTCCCTAGTGGGACACTATTTGTGTTTCTACCTGAATCTGTGCTCCCTGAATTTCAATTCTCTGATCCTAAATAAACACCTCTTTGTTTCTCATTTTAGTTCTTTATTTGTAGTTTAACATACATGGTGTCAGAAAGTGGGACCTGATGAGATCTCACCTTTGTGAAACAGCCTCCTCTGGAACTGGGTATGGTACCAATGATACCAAACTTCTTAATGTCAAGTTCATGTGCCCAACGCACAATAAGCCCATCACTGAGATGTCAGTTCTTGGATGTGGAGAAAGTTTTATTCAAGTTGGCCAAAATGTGAAAGCTGGAGGGTAGGTTCTTTCAAATCAGCCTTAACTAAAGAAGAGAGCAGCATATTTTATAGAGCTAAGGAGATTGGGAGGAGGAGTTTCAGAGAACAAAGGGGTAAATCTGTATTTCTTTCACCCCAGGCAAGGCTTTAGGCAATCAGACTTCTGAGTGTCAACTGCAGCTGGGGCCTGGTTATCTGATGATCTAGCTTCCTTGAAGGCATTCTTTTTCTTCTGCAAAACAAGCTCATAAATCCTTGTGACCCTTGAGTCAGCCCTCAGATTAAACAAGAAAACAGCAAATTCATAACATTAAATTTTCATTTGTGTCTGTGTTGGGAACAAGGTAGAAGGGTAACCATGTTATTGTTGAGTATTAACAGTAACCCTGAGGTACCCAGCTTCACCTACATGAGCCACCTGGGGCTCACCATTTATATGGATCACTGACTCTTCCAATTGTGGGTCCTCTCAGGTTCTGATCTCCATCCATTTGGTTGAGGTCAGTACCCTTTTTTGGGGATTGGGGGTGGCTGCCCAGGAGATGACTGTCACAGTCCAGTGTGGTAGCCATTGTCACATGAGGAGATTCCCTCAGTAGAGTTTTTCTTTGGTCAGTGAGCACTCTCACTAAATTGAGGGGTTTATCTATTGTCATTCCTCTCTGTGCACTTTTCTTTCACATGGGATTTCCATTTTCTAAAGTTTCCCCAAAAGCTTTTTCCTCAGGAACTCCAGCTGGTTTTATGTTGAAGAACTAATGTCCTTCTCTTGTAAATTTCTATCTCAACGGACCAAAGTTACTAAGGATGATTTAAGATCACAGTGGCCAGTAGAAGGAACATTCTAATTAGATGAGATCATTTAAAAGTTGCATTTAAAAGCAAAGCCAGCAAAATTCTAAAATAGCTTCATTGAAAGTTTTGTTGCAAGAAGCCAATGAAAAATTAAAGCTATCAGAGGGATCTAAAAGAAAAGACCACACGACCATAAACAGAAGTCCACCACGTTGGTGGCCTTACTGATGCCCTCACATCCACTCCCATAGGAGGGTCCTGATAAGCACCTCCAGAGTTGATGAGACTCTGAGGGTTTTCCTGGTAAACTGCTGTGTTATTCCCTTAAACAGCCCAGGGGAAACTAAAATTAGAATAATCAAAGTATTTTAATACTGCCAGAAATATTTATTGTTTGTCCTGGCTGAAAACTAACAAGATATTTGGTATATTTTTTAGTAGCTCTATGGTTAAAAATTGCCTGGATTAAATGTTGGTATTCAGAGCCTGAGAGGAATTTTAACAGGCTTTCTTCCCTGAGTTAAAATAAAACTATGTATACAGAGAGAAAGAAGCAAATTAGGGATACTGTAATTGGATGGGTAAATCCACACATGTTGTCATTTAAGTTACAACCTAGTTTCTGAGACACTGAGAGCAACTGTCCTCATTTCACAAATCCAAATCTTTGCAAAACTGAAAATGCAGATCCACAGGCAGCTCAGGTTCCACCATCCCCGTCACCGATCCTGACACCTCCCCATCTGACTCAAAGCCTGGAAGCACTCTAGGAACTCTTATTTAGACCATCGCCAATTCCTAAGACTAAAGGGAAATTTTAAATCCCAATTACCCTGAAACTGCTAGGAACAATGGGCATTTTTTTCTCTCTGTCCTTTCAGTTGTGAATATTTCCATATCTTTAGAATGTGAACACTTCAGGAGATAACAGCCCACGGTCACCAGAGACTAAACCTGGCTAGTTCAATTAGTAAAGCCTGAGGTTAAGGAAAAAAGGGGAAATATTTCCATTTATTTTGTCATTTTTTACTTTTATTATTTATTTTTTGCTGAGGAAGATTCATCCTGAGCTAATGTCTGTTGCCAATCTTCCTGTTTTTGTATGTGAGCTGCTGCCACAGTACAGCCACTGACAGACAAGTGGTGTAGGTCCACACCAGGGAACTGAACCCAAGCTGCTAAAGCAGTGTGTGCCAAACTTAACCACCAGGCCATGGAGGCTGGCCCAAAATGTTTCCTTTTAAATACAGGCCACTAAAGAGGCTCTCTAAGCCCAAATCTAATGCATAGCCTCCTTTTTAACAGTAAGGATAAATCTTAAAAATGTTCTCTACAAATATTAACACAAACAGCAACAAAAACTTTTAAGCAGGTAAACTTAATTTGTCCATCTGATAGAGACAAAATTTTCTATAAACTAGTGAGTTTGTCTTGTACCTGATTCATGGATGAAATTTTTCAAGTGAAAGCTATAAGATCTCTGTGCCAGTCTCTATATATCTATATAAATTAGATATGTCTGACATTGTTCTACCTCCAGATGGTATTAACAAAATTTATTTCTAAAAAGAGTTCTATTTAGGAACATGACATCAGCATCATGGTGGAGTGAGCTCTCCCCTTAGACTCTTCCCTCTAAGATTCAATGAACCGGACATTCATATATCATCAGAAGACACTCACACAATACAAAAGAACTCTGAGAGACCCACACAGCCATACATCTCAATGTGGAGGCGCTGGACCCCCAGAGGGAGTAGAAGGAGGTAGGGGAAACTTCACTCCCACTTAAATCATGACAGCAGCTGCGGGACTATGCATGGCTCTGAGAGGAAAGGGGGGAGGGGTGGCTCTCTGTGGGAATACTATTGCTCTCTGAGTTCCCCCAAAGCCTAAGGGAAAGCCCCACACAGAGGGAAATAAGCTATTGCAGGGGTGTCTTCATCAAGCTAGCACCTCAGGAGAGCGGACAGTGAGGATGCAGCAAGAATGCCCCCAGGATCATGCAGGCAAAAGAACCCCCCCTCCAAAAGCACTCAGTGGCTGGAACAAACAAGTCACAGATCACGGTGGGCTCGTTAAACACAGCTCTTGACCCCCACCCATTGGTGGCAGGTGGAAGCTGCAGCTAGATACAATCTCTACATGGAGGCACAAGTCCACACCATCAAGCAATATGAAAAAATATGTTAAATCTCCACACCAGAAGGAAAATGACAAGTATCCAGAAATCAATCCTGAAGGCACAAAAATTTATAATCTAAATGACAGAGAATTCAAATTAGTTAGCATAAAAAAACTCAAGTTACAAGAAAATAGAGATACGCAGTTCAATGAAATCAGCAACTTCCTCAAAAAGAGATTGAAACTACAAAGAAGAACCAATCAGAATGTTACAGATGAAAAGCACAATGGATGATATAAAGAAAAATCTGGACTCCCCAAAAAATAGAGGTAATATAATGGTAAATCAGCACCTTTGAGGGTAGAAATATAGAAATGCTTCAGAAGGAGGAGAGAGAACTAAGACTAAACAGAAATGAAAGAATGCTCCAAGAAATATCTGACTCAATTAGGAAGTGCAACATAAGGATTACAGGTATTCTAGAGGGAGAAGAGAAAGAGAATGGAGCAGAAAGAGTGTTCAAAGAAATAATAGCTGAGATCTTCCCAAATCTGAGGAAGGAGCTAGTAATACAGGTGAAAGAAGTCAATAGATCTCCTAACTATATCAATGTAAAAAGACCTTCTCCAAGGCATAGAGTAGTAAAGCTAGTGAAAGTCAGTGACAAACAAAAAATATTAAGGGCAGCAATGCAGACAAAAATAACTTAGAAAGGATCCCCTATCAGACTTTCAGCAGATTTCTCAGCAGAAACCTTACAGGCTAGGAGAGAGTGGAATGATATATTCAAAGTTCTGAAAGACAAAATCTTTCAGCCAAGAATTCTCTATGCAGAGAAAATATCCTTCAGAGGTGATAGAGAAATAAAAACATACCCAGATAAATAAAAGCTAAGGGAGTTCATTGTCACAAGACCCTGCCCTACAAGAAATCCTCAAGAAGGCCCTCATACCTGAAAAAGAAAAAAAAAAAAGATAGGAGTTACAAAGCACCGAGCAAGGAAATAAATAGGGAGGCAAAAGCGCAAAATCAGAAAATTTCAGCTCTCTATCAGAAAAGGTTAGCAAACACTTAATTATAACATTAAAAATAAAGGGAAAGAAAACACCAAAAATGAATATAATCTTGTCATTTTAACTACAAACTCACAACACAAGATGGAATAAGATGTGACAATAATAACATAAAAGGGGAAGAGGTCAGGGATGGAATCAATTTAGTCTAAGGAAATAAGAGGCAATCAGAAAATGGACTGTGTCATCTATGAGATTTTTTATACAAATCTGATGGTAACCACAAAACAAGTAAGTAGAACACAGACACAAATGATAAATAAAACGAAAATTAAGAAAAGTATCATAGAAAACTACCTAACCAAACTAGCAGTCTGAAATGCATGGGATAAAAAACAAAGGAAATGTGGAAGAACTGGAAAATGAGTGAAAAAATGACAACATTAAGCCCTCATATATCAATAATCACTCTATATGTAAATGGATTGAATTCTACAATCAAAAGACACAGAGTGGTGAGGTGGATCAAAAAACAGGACCCAACAATATGCTGCTCCCAGGGAAGAACACTCAGCTCTAAAGACAAACACAGGTTCAGAATGAAGGGATGGAAGGGGATACTCCAAGCTAATGGCAAACAAAAGAATGCAGGTGTCATCATACTTATATTAGACAAAGTAGACTTCAAGGTAAAACAGATAAAGAGAGACAAAGAGGGGCAGTATATAATGGTAAAAGGGACACTCCACCAAGAAGACATAAGACTTATAAATATACACGCACCCAACAGAGGAACACCAAAGAATATAAAGCAAATATTAACAACCTAAAAGGAAGTATTAGCAACAACACAATAATACTAGCGGACCTTGATGCCCCACTTACATCAATGGATAGATCATCCAGGCAGAAATTCAACAAGGAAATAGTGAATTTAAACAAAAAACTAGACCAGATGGACTCTCTCTCTCTCTCTCTCTCTCTCTCTCTCTCTCTCCCCCCCCTCTCTCTATACATAACACTCCATCCAAAAACAATAGAATACACATTCTTCTGAAGGGCACATGGGACATTCTCAAGGATAGACCATATATTGGGAAACAAGACAAATCTCAATAAACTTAAGAAGATTGAAACCATATCAAGGATCTTTTCTGACCATAATGTGATGAAACTAGAAGTCAACTACAAGAAAAAAGCTGGGAAAGGGACAAATATCTGGAGACTAAACGTCATGCTACTGAAGAACTAACGGATCATTGAAGACATTAAAGGAGATGTCAAAAAATATCTGGAGACAAAGGAAAAAGAAAATACACCATAGCAACTCATATGGAATGCAGCAAAAGCAGTCCTAAGGGGCAATTCATAGCAATACAGCCCCACCTTACCAAACAAGAAAAATCTCAAGTAAGCAATCTTAAACTACACCCAACAGAACTAGAAAAAGAACAAACAAAGCCCAAAGTCAGTAGAAGGAGGGAAATAATAAAAATTAGAGCATAAATAAAGGAAATTGAAACAAACAAACAAAAAACAGTAGAAAGGATCAGTGAAACAAAAAGCTGGTTCTTTGAGAAGATAAACAAAACTGACAAATCCTTAGCCAGACTCACTAAGAAAAAAAGGGAGAAGGCTCAAATAAAAAATTTAAAAGTGAAAGAGAAATTACAACAGATACCACAGAAATACAAAGGACTATAAGAGAATAGTATAAAAATTATATGCCAACATATATGTCCAACAAATTGGAAAATCTAGAAGAAATGGACAAATTCTTAGACACTTACAACCTCCCAAAACTGAATAAAGAAGAAATAGAGAATCTGAGTAGATCAATCACAAGTAAAAAGATTGAGACAGTAATCAAAAACCTCCCCAAAAGTAAAAGTCCAGGACCAGATGTCTTCTCTTGAGAACTCTACCAAACATTCAAAGAAGATTTAATACCTATCTTTCTTCAAACTATTCCAAAAAATTGAGGAAAATGGAACACTTCTTAACACATTCTATGAGGTCAACATCACCCTAATACCAAAGCTAGAGAAGGACAACACAAAGAAGGAAAATTACAGGCCAATATTGCTGACGAACATAGATGCAAAATCCTCAAGAAAATATTGGCAAGCTGACTATAGCAATATATTGAAAATATCATACATCAGGGTCAAGTGGAATTTATACCAGGAACACAGGAATGGTTTAACATCCACAAACCAATCAACGTGATACACCACATTAACAAAATGAGGAACAAAAATCACATGATCATCTCAATAGATGCAGAGAAAGAATTTGACAAGATCCAACATCGATTTATGATAAAAAAACCCTTAATAAAATGGATGTAGAAGGAAAGTACCTCAACATAATAAAGTCCAGATATAAGAAACCCACACCCAACATTATATTCAACTGGAAAAAACTGAATGCTAGCCCTCTGAGAACAGAAACAAGACAAGGGTGTCCACTCTCACCACTCATTCGACATAGTACTGGAGGTTTTGGCCAGAGCAATGAGGCAAGAAAAAGAAATAAAAGGAATCCAAATAGGCAATGAAGAAGTGAAACTCTCACTGTCAGCAGATGACATGATTTTATATATAGGAAACCCTAAAGAATCTATCAGAAAAAAATTAGAAACAATCAACAACTACAGCAAAGTTTCAGGGTACAAAATCAACTTACAAAAATCAGTTTCATTTCTATAAGCTAATAATGAACTAACAGAAAGAGAATTCAAGAATACAATCCCATCTACAATCACAACGAAATGAATAAAATATCTAGGAATAAATTTAACCTTGGAGCTGAAAGACTTTTACAATGTAAATGATAAGACATTATTGAATAAATCGACGAAGATGTAAAGAAATGGAAAGATATTCCATGCACATGGATTGGAAAAATAAATATAGTTAAAATGTCCATACTACCTAAAGCAATCTACAGATTCAATGGAATCCCAATCAGAATCCCAATGACATTCTTCACCAAAATAGAACATAGAATCCTAAAATTCATACAGGGCAAGAAATGACCCCAAATTGCTAAAGCAATCCTGAGAAAAAAGACCAAAACTGGAGGCATCACAATCCCTGACTTCATAACATACTACAAAGCCACAGTAATAAAAACAGCATGGTACTGTTACAAAAACAGGCCACAGATCAATGAAAAAGAATTGAAAGTCCAGAAATAAAATCACACATCTATGGACGGTAATGTTCAACAAAGGAGCTAAGAACATACAATGGAGAAAGGAAAGTCTCTTCAATAAATGGTGTTGGGAAAACTGGACAGTGACATGCAAAAGAAGGAAAGTAGACCATTATCTTTCACCCTACACAAAAATAAACTCAAAATGGATCAAAGACTTTAAGGTAAGATCTGAAGCCATAAAATTCCTAGAATAAATATAGGCGATACTTTCCTTAACACTGGTTTTAGAAGGATCTTTTCGAATACCATGTCTACTTGGACAAGAGAAACAAAAGAAAAAATAAACAATTGGGATTTCATCAAACTAAATAGCTTCTGCAAGGCAAAGGAAACTAGGAACAAAACGCAAAGGCAACCCACCAACTGGGAGAAAATATTTGCAAATCATATATCCTACAAGGGGTTACTCTCCAAAATATATAAACTCACACAACTCAACAACAAGAAAATCCCAATAAAAAATGAGCAGAGGATATGAACATTTTTCTAAAGAAGATATAAAGATGGACAATAGACACATGAAATGATGCTCAACATCACTAATCATCAGGGAAATGCAAATCAAAACTACAATGACATATTACCTCACACCTGTCAGAATGGCTATAACTACCAAGACAAAAATAACGAATGTTAGAGAGGTTGTGGAGAAAAGGGAACCCTCCTACACTGCTGGAGGGAATGCAAAGTGGTGCAGCCACTATGGAAAACAGTATGGAGATTCCTCAAAAAACTAGAAATGGAAATACCATATGACCCAGCTATCCCACTACTGGGTATTTATCCAAAGAACTTGAAATCAACAATTCAAAGTCTTAATACACTCCTATGTTCATTGCAGCATTATTCACAATAGCCATGATTTGAGAGCAACCCAAATGCCCATCAACTGATGATTGGATAAGAAGATGTACATATTCACAACAACATGGATGGACCTTAGGTATTATGCTAAGTGAAATAAGCCAGATAGAGAAAGACTAACACTGTATGATTTCAGTCACGTGGAAGATAAACAAACACATAGACAAAGAGAACAGATTAGTGGTTACAGGCGGAAGGGGCTTAGGGGTGGCAAAAGGGGTGAATGGGTGCACTTATATGGTGACTGACAAATAATAATGTACAACTGAAATTTCACAATGTTATAAACTATTATGACCTCAATTTAAAAAAAGAGTTCTCTTTAATGAACTTAAGTAAGAGTTAATATAAATTATTTCTAAATATAATAGAAACCAACCCAAATATTTTTCTAGTTAACATGATATAAAATAATCTTTGGTCAATAAAAGCTTATTTCAGTTTGTTGGTTTAATTAAATAGGCATGTTTTCAGAGTTATCAGCACTGGTATAGGAGAAGACAGAGAATTCCACCACCTTTTTCGCAAAGGTTGTTATGGCTGGTCAAATAATTTTAAAAAGCAGGGTAGCAGGAGAAAATCAAATAATATTTAATAACAAGTATATAGAGGAGAAACCCAGGAAAACTGAGTAACTCACTCAAGAGGTGGAAGCTGCCACCTTAAATATCATCTTCAGCTAAAGACAAAGGAGGATGTTGGGGGTAGTGATTTGGCATTTCAGAGGGGAGGAAGACAACTTACATGGAGTTGGAAATGCAAATGTTTATCAAACAAGGTTTGCTGGGTCAAAAATGGGCATGTTGGTGCCTTTCTTTCACACCTATTTTACATTATACTATAGCTAGCTTGTGGTATTAGCTCCTTCCTGGAACAGGCCTTCCACGTTAAATTGTTTTAGGCAGGTTGGCGGAAGGTAAACTGTTTTTCCTGAGTCTTCTGACCCTTGATTGTCTTCAGCTCGAAATAATCCACATACCAGAGTGGGGTGGTGCATCTTGGGGTGGCCTGCCCTGAACCACATCAGTTCCCTCCTCTGAATCTACCCTGGAAGTTTCACATATTAAAGGCTGAGCTGGTGACTGCGGAGAGAGAAATCGAGTTAGTAGCTGACTGGTAAGAAATCTGAAAACAGAGAAAAGAACATGGATTAGAATGAGGATGAACACTCAGAAAAGAACAAATCATAGCACATTTCCCCACATTCCATTAAGCCAGTTCCCCCATCCCAGGAATAAGTCAGTCCAATAAAATGGGTGAGTTTCATTCATCTGATGGAAAATGCTAATCTTCTCTTTTAACGGATGTAAGTTACTTACTACTTGCCCTGTTTGATTCACATAAAGCAACATTTTTCACTGATGATGGCACAAAATCCTCCTTGCTGAACGGTCAGTGTCCACAGCACTTTGATTGTGGGGGACCACAGAGGCTAGGCTGTTAATCTCCAACTGAAGTAATTTCAAAGTTTGCCTGGTGATGGTGAACTCTTGTTCCATCACCATGGAGAGATTTAAGATCTTCTTTTCCAACTTGTAATCTCCAAAGCTAGGGAATAAGACTCTTGATGCTGAAAAGAACTTGGAGTTGTGACACACAAGCAGATTCTCCATTTTCTTGACTGGCTCACTTATGTATCACAATCTTATGAACAAAGGAACCCAAGTTTGCAATGTGGCTGGCATCTAGAGTGAAGCATCTGATGACAGAAGGAGCCAGGTATCCAAGTCCACATCGTCCTGACCAATTAGCTGGGAACCTTTTCTATACTTTGTTGCCACATAAAATAAAAAGACCAGTGTGGTTTACAGACAAGGTTAGAACCGAACCTGTAGTCCCCAGGGTTTGGAGTATTCCATGGCCTTTGCCACTGGTACTGTTAGTGCCTAAACATCTCCATTTTCTATGTGTTCCTGTCAACCTGGGGGAGCAGAACAGATGCAGAGTAGCTGGTACAGGAGGCTGCAGCCTCATTTTGGCAGCTATAAAGCCTGGTTCTGTCACCTGACCAAGTGAGTCCAGAGTAGGGATCCACCCATATATAGTTAATGGTATTGGGCAGCTTAATCATGAGGGCAGCTGCACTACCCCAAGTTGGACAAGGTAGTCTCACAAGCCATCCAGAAACTTTGGTGATTTTGCAAGTGTTTGTGCCAAAGGGAATAGTGTTAGAGTCACTTACAATTTCCTTGAGAGGTTTGAACATGCCACCTGTGGAATCAAACCACAGAGTTTGATCGCAATATTGTCCTGCTGTGTCACCCAGGAAAGGTCCAGTGTCATGTTTACTTTCAGTGCAAAGGGAATAATGTTCACCTATTGTCTTTATCTGGGCAAAGGACAGTGCTGGAGCTTCTATAGAGGTCTTTTGGGGACCAAATGACTTGCCAGGAGAAGAGGCAAAGTGACGTCTTCCTTGTCGTGGGCACCATACCCTGTTGTTCATTCATCTTCCGTACTTAGTCCACCAGGTGTTCACATCAGCAGGAACAGAGACTAGTTCAAGTTCTTCTGTGCTCTATAGCTGTTGACATAACCACAGTCATATCGATTGGTTAGTGTGGTCAGGGTTTGGTAAACTGGCATAAGGTGGAGTTTGGTCTGTGCTCAGCCTGTTGAGAAAGAGAGGGTTAGTGAGAGCAAGACACAGCTTGGAAAGAGCCCATAGTGGAGACTTAGAGAGGGAGAGTGGACAGATAGAGACCAGCGCTCTCCAGCCAGCCTTCTAATAAATGAGTAAAAGAAATATATATATTTGCTAATAGTTTGTGTGTGTGTGTGTGTGTGTATGTGTGTGTGTAGGGAGTTTTAAAAGCAAAGAGGAGAACAGAGTTGAGAGCGAGATTTCTTGATCCATGATCTTGGGAAAAGCTGTCTACTCTGTGAGGCCTGCCACTTCCAGGGCCTGGGTATTGGCCTTGAAAATCTTGTTTAAAGTCACCTGTGGGACTGTCTCTCAGTTGTCTAGAGAGCAATGATCTGGGTCTATTTTGAGGTGGCTTGCAAGGATCCAGGAAGATTTTTCCTTTATATTGATGGCAGTGTAGTTGGTCAATAGGACTTCATAACACCCTCCCCAGTGAAGCGACAGTGCATGCTTTCTTCTAAAGCTCTGGATGTACATCCAATCTCCTGGTCCAAAGGGAGGGCAAGGCTTGTCAGCAGGTGGGAGCCATGCCTCTTTTACCTGTTGACCATATGCTTGAAGTAGACTAGTTAATTTTTGTCTATAGCTAGTCATAGCATCAAATTATTCACTTAAGTTTCCATAATATTCACTTAATCCAGGAAGGGAAGCATTAGAGATGTTAGTAGGTATCAGGCATCCAAAAGCTATTTCAAAAGGAGTCAATTCCCATCTCCTATTCGGAGTATTCCAGATCTTTATACGGGCCAATGGCAGAGCTTCTGGCCATTTAAGTCCAGTTTCTTGACAGACCTTCCTAAAGTCCTTTTGACATCTAGATTTTTAAGTTTCAGTTGCCCTGATGACTGACGGTGATATGTTGTATGAAATTTCAACAAGTACCCCAGAGTTTCTTCAAGCAAGTGGTTACCTCTGCTGCACAGTGAGCTCCTCGCTCTGCTTCAATCCATAAAGGAAGCCAGAACAAGGAACAACCGCAGTTGTTAACTTCTGTCCCACTGTTGTGGCCTCTGCACGTCTAGTTGGATAGCACTCAGTGCATCCACTAACCATGCAGATGACACCAAACAGTGAGGACAGCCTAAAGCTGGGGCAAGGCTGTAAAGTCCATATGGAGCACTGCACAGGGCAGTGAGGGCCCGGGAGGACTTCCTGGGGCACACGGATTTCTCCAGAAACTTGGTGAGATTTTCAAGTATTGCACTGGGAAATAATTGAGTCAGAAATGTTACGGATACCAAGGCAAAACCAATTATCTTTTAGTTCCTTAACTGTCCCCCATCTGCACATATGTCCCATTTGCAGGGAGATAAGTGCAAGCCAAAAAGTCAGAAGAAATGGAGCTACAGGAAGTCCATTTGGCCCAAGGTAGGATCCATCTGAGAATTGTTTGGCATCCTTTTGTAATCAATTGTCTTTTTCAGATTGTAAGGCATTTGCCTGATAGTTAACATGAGCCAGAGACAAAGGTAGGTTTAAAAATTGGGTGGAAAAAGGCTAAGAGGGTCTGTTGTGAGCTGTATGTTTAGCAGCTCTGTCAGCCCTGTCATTTCCTAAAGATAGAGTATCAGTCTCCTTAGTATGGGCTGAACAATGAACAATGGCAATATTAGAAGGGAGGTAAATAGCTTGTAATAAGACTGCTATTAAGTGACCACTAGCAATAGGAGTTCCTGTGGAAGTTAAGACTCCAGGGGATTTCCAAATTGTGCCCACAGCATGGCAGACTCCAAAAGCATATGTGGGGTCCATGTACAGAGTGGCAGTTTTCCCTTTTGCTCATGTGCAGGCTCTAGTGAGAGCTATGATCCAGCAGCTTGGGTGATTTTACAGTGGGCAAGGAACAAGCTTCGAGCATTTCATGTGGGGAAACTGTGGCATAACCAGTTATATTATGTGTCCGCAGAAATTCCATTTACAGGAAACATCACAAAACAGAGGTAAGTCTGGATGGTCTACAGACATGTCCAAGATAACCTCTTATGGCTTTGAGACCATTTCTATAGTTGCAGGGTAATCATGTGGGATGGAGTGGGGCTCTCCATCATCAGGGAGGGGTAATAAGGTGGCTGAATTTAAAGTGTTACAAGGATGTAAGATGATGGAAGGGTTAGTTAAAAGAGCCTGCTCGTAGGTGGTCTGTGGCCCCGTAGAGAGGTGTTGTTACCCATGAAGTTGCAAAAAGGCAGACACAGCCTGGAAACACAGAGGAGAATGGGAGAGCCTAATGTTAGAGTACTGGCTTTGTCAATCTGGGTAGCAGCTGTGGACACCACATGTAAGCATGGGGCATACCTGATGCCACAGGGTCTAGCTGGCATGAGAAATATGCTATAGGACAAGTCTGAGGGGCAAAAGACTGTCCTAGAATGCAGGCAGCAATTCACTTATTTTCATGGCAGTATAGATGAAAAGGTTTGTCAAAATTAGGCAACCTGGGAGCCGAGGGTGTGGACAAAGCTAATTTTAAGGTTTCACAGGAATTTAATGGCTCTGAAGGCCAGGAAATAGGCTGTGGGGTGATGTCTGGGAGAAGAGCACACAGAGGGTTAGCAAGGGCTGCAACATCAGGAATCCACTGGGGCAGTAACCAGCTGCCCCTAGATGCTTACGTAGCTGTTTCTTCATTTTGGGGAAAGGGTTGGACAAAATGGACTCAAGGCATTTGGGGTGAGCTGTTGAGTGCCTTGACATGGTTCCTGCCCCAAGTAGGTCCCAGTCGTCTGCACCCACTGAGATTTAGATCTGGAGGCTTTATGGCCTCGAGCAGCTCGTGCCTTCAGGAGAGTGAGGGGTCTGTAAGGGCTCCCTGTTTACTCTGATTACAGAGTAGAAGGTCATCCACATACTGAACAGGAGCGGAGCCTTGAGTGAGGGCTACAGAATCCAGGTGGGCTGTAGGATTGGGGACAATATGAGGGGGACTCACAATATCCCTGAGGAAGGCGAGTCCATGTGAATGGCCTCCCTTTAAATGTAAATGCAGAACGAACTTGTGAGGCTGCAGTGGGATTGACAAGAGAGCTGAGCAAGGTCAACTTCTGTCACCCAGGCTGCACCAGCAGGAACCGAGCTCAGGATGACAGCTGGATCAGGGGCCAAGGATGTGGAGGAATACAAGACTTCATGGCTCTGAGGGCTTGTACAGATCCATGGATTTGGTTCTCATCTTAGTCAAACTCAGCTTCTTTTTTCACTGGGATGATTGGGTGTTACAGGGTGAGGAAGTAAGAATTAGTCCATCCTCTTGCAGAAGGGGGTCTGTTAGAGGTTCAATTCCTCACTCTGCATCTCTGGAGAGTGGTAATGGGCTACTGATGAAAACAGTTTATTCTATTTCCAAGTAATGTGCACAGGTTCTGCACTCAGTAAGAATCCTACTTCATTTGCATGTGTAGCCCAGAGACTAATGGGGACATCTTTCAAAGACTCATCCTATTCAGAAGAATTTAAATCAGATGAGTTTCTAGCAAGGAAAGTGGAAGAGTTAGGGTTTAGTCAGAGGGCAAGTAGATAAAGACACCTTTCTCATTACAATTTCTAGTGGCATTGAATTTACATAACAAATCTCTGCTAAAGAGGTTTGCTGGTGAGCAGTGGGAGCCTAGAGAGTCAGGGTGAGTGTTAAGGGGCTAAAGATGTGGGAATGGGCTGGATCTGGGGCATGAAAGAGGCTGCCCAGAGACTCCAACAGCTTGAAAAGAATCAGAGGGGATGGGTAGAGATCAACCCTCTGAAGGGAGAGTAGAGAAAGTCACACCAGTGTCTCTTAAGAAATCCGGTTCCAGATCCTCTATTTTAAGTTTAGTGGTGGCTCAGGGCAGTGACTGAGGATCAGCTGACCCCATCATTTAAGGGGGAAATGCCCTCAGGAGGAGAAAAGTGAGCATTCTGGGGGAGCTGGGGCCAAGGGGGGTATTTTTCCAACTTCCCTTCCCTTAAGAGCAGGATGATCTCTCTCCAATGCCCTGGTTTCTTGTGAGAACTGCAAGTGTCTGGAGGCGTATAGGGAGCCCTCTGAGTGGCTTCAGTTTCCTCTCACAGTTACATTTTTGCTTCTCTTAAGATTCAAGTTGTAAAATGAGAAAATATGCTCTTAATTCTTTTTGTCTTTTGCTTTCCTGCTGACTGTTTTCAAAGAACTGTGTAGAAGCCTCCACTATTACACTTAATGGCTGCCCTGACCAACCAACCACACTATTTTGAAGTTGTTTTTTTCTATCAGGAAAAAAATTTCCAGCAAAGACAAAATCAGGAGATTCCTATGTCTTGGGGCTTCTGGGTTTAATGCACTGCGCCTTTGAAAAGTTTGTATTAAATGTTCACAAAGGCTTTGAATGTTCCCCCTCATTCTGAGTGCATAATTCAACTTTTGACCATTTACCTTTAGGAGGAAATACCTCTAAAATGGCTCCTATTCATCCTTGAGTGTCAGCCTCGAGCAGAGCCACTTCCTGGTCATTTGCAGGAGGGCCTGGGAGAGGGTCTGGTCCTCTATTTCCCCTGTGAGGGGGTTTCCTCCAGGGGGCCCCCTGGCCTGTCTGATAACTACAGTGTAATCCTGGGCTGGAAGAACCCCCTTAGCACCTAGCCACGATCTCCGTGGGTGGGGTTATGAACAGCCACTGACCTTTCTGAGTCCTCTCTAAATTTAGTGGGATCTTCTGACCATGGAGGCAGGAGAGGTTGATAATGTAATAGATGGGCTGTGTCCAGGGGACATGAACTGTCTGCAGCGGAGGTCCAGGGCACATCCACAATGGATCCTGCACAGACTGCCTGACGCCGGCAGAGCCTGATGACAGAGCCCTGGAAAGCAGGAGACGTTGTAAGGGACAGTAAAATGAACCTTCCTGCCTTTCCTGGCTGCTTCCACTGAATTCACTTCCTGGCTTTCAGCATTTACATCAGTGACCTGTGTGCCCTAGCTTGGAGGTGATGGGGCTGAGAGCAGGCCGCTCCAAGGTGTGCCACTCTGGTATGCAGACTATTTCGAGCTGAAGACAATGAAGCCTCAAAAGACCCAGAAAGAGCATCTGACCTTCCCCCAAGCTGCCTAAAGAAATTTAAAATAAAGGTTGTCTCCAGGACAGGCCATCACCGTAGATAACTATCTAGGACACTTGGGGGGATCCTTGCTAAGTCCACTCTTATCAAAGTCCTGCTTATCAAACTTCTGCATTCCATCTCTATGACGATTGTCTTTCTCCCCCTTGAAGCCCCAGATCATTATGTGCTCCTTGCCCATAGCTGAGGGTACTTAAATGGGTGGACTCAGCCAGATGGCCGAGTTACTCAGTTTACCCTGAGTTTCTCCCATGTATACATGCTATTAAATTTTGTTTGATTTTCTCTTGCTAACCTGCCTCTTTGATTATTTGACCAGCCATAAGAACCTTGAGGAAAGGCGGTGGGGGGAATTTTCCCACTTCCCTGACAGAGGTCAGGCCTGAGGGCCCCCTGTGAGTCTTCTAAAGAGAGGGCAGTGAAGATTGGCAGATGGATTCTGTCTGGAGAAGTTGGGGTTTTAGCATCTAAGGGAACTGACTGAGGAGCTAAGTCTTGAGAGGGGGAGTTGAAACCAGGGGCCCAGAGACCCACCAGACCTCCTGGGGAGTCAGGGACAGGGAGCTGGGGGTACAGGGGAGCAGAGGAGGGAGGAGAAGGGGAATTTTCATTTAATTTGCTTTTTAATCTTTGTTCTAAGTTGGACTTCTGTTCTTTCATTTTATTAAGGGATTCTCTAAGACTAGTGTAGGGGAGGAAGACATTTCCTCTACCTGCTTTGAATCCTTCCGGGCAGACAATGAATTAAATTGACATGAGACAGAATAACAGGAGAAAATTAAACAAAGCCTTATAATGTGTGTATGTGGGAGAGACTCAGGCAAACTAAGTAACTCACCAAAATGGCGGAAGCTCTCACCTTAAATACCATCCTCAGCTAAAGACAAAGGAGGATATTGGGCGTGGTTGGAGTCAGTTATGGGAGATTACCAGAAAAGTACAGTAAACAAGAGTAAGGTTATTATGCAGATTTAACTCCTTGCCTTCCACATTGATGAGAGTTTCTAGAGAAAACTGTCTACAGAGAGGGAGACACATTTACAGATGGAGATTTCTCTTTACAAATGTAAATGTCTCTTAACAAATGGTAACTTTTACTTTTCAGGGTTTCTCTCATGTCTGCAGTTTTTAAAGTAACCAACCCAAAATAATCTTCATGCCAAAGAGACATATCTTGGGGTGGCCAATTCCAATCCCCCACCCTAGCCCTTGTATCTGGGGGGTTTTCTTTTCAATTTGATCTTCCCATAACTACCAATAAGGCAACTGCTTGTTATGAGAGCTTTATAAAATAGTTTTCACACATAGAAGTTGTTCCAATTCAAAAGATCCATCATCTGGCCATTGAGGAGTGGGATATCCATTTGCATTTATTCCAATAGTGACTCAATGCAATGAGCCTTTTTAAGGAAAGATCCAGAGACACTGTCCAGGCTTATAATACATCTTTCCCATGGATACAAGAGGCATCCTTAGAGAGAGCATAGATGATGTAACCCCCATGATCCAAAAAGTTCACTCCCCAAAACAGAGAAAGTAAAGACCTTCGTTGCACAGGCAGCAAGGATGGTATAGTGAAAACGGTGTCTGAAGTCTCCCATGAGAGCATGGGATGCCTCCAGTCACAGGCCTGCTAACCTGTGAATGGGATTTTCTTCTAGCACTATCAAGCAACAAAGGTTAAGATGACAAAGCCCTTATGGACTGGACCCTTTGTGACAAATTGCCCAGAGAGCTTGGAACAGTGAGACAGAGACAGCTTGGAATTCCAGTCTATTTGACTGGCTACAAGTGCACCCCAGTAAATGCACCTTCCTTAGGTTGGAGGCCGAGGAGAATTTTCTCACTGGTCAAGAAGTCAAGTTTTCAGGACATAGAACAAGATGAAAGAAAAAACCTCATTCATTTTTTTTCTTATATGCATAATTACTGCTTTAGCTAAGCTTTGGGTCTCTTGGAGCCAAATTAATACCTAGGAGAGAGGTGCCATGGGGCTGGGAAATGTGTGTGGTTTTACAGAGTACCTCATCACCACACAGACATTTTCTTGAAGTTAGTGGGGGACCTGTGTCATCCACCCCATCCTGTGACCAATTTATCTTTCATGGGAGACTTCTTGAGGTGGTGAACATCCTAATAGCTCTTAACTGCTCAACCTGTGGTCACCAAATTTGCAGGCTTTTTGGCTTCCAAGATGTCTTCAGCAATAGCTTTCACTGCATGAGCATATTAACCCACAGCAAAATTTGTCTAACTAGATGCCAGTCTGGTGAGACAGCAAACTCTCCAGCCTATGGAGCTGGGCTGGACAACAGGCTTATAGGGCCTATGCCTGCATCTTACCCTATGGTATTTCCTTATGACATACAACACGAAGGATAGTGATGAAAGAAAAAAACAGTGACTATCTCTGGGGGGAAAAGGATCGATAAAGAAAAGAGTACTCCACCAAATTTACTAGCCACTAAAAGCACAAGAAATCAGGTTCCCAAATATTTTCTCCTGCCAATCTAAATTTGGCTGAGAAAAAATTCTCACGACTTGCTTCCACTGGACCCTGCAGATAGAGATTCTGGGAGGCTGACATAGTCAGAAATCTTACCTTTTGCTGGCTTTCAACAGATGAGGCAGGATCTCCTCATGTGCAGTGGTCCCAGGGAGAAAGCAGTTCTTCCAGCCAGAGAAGGCAACTGGTCAGCCAGTGGGGATCCTGCCAACTGTGCCAAAACTGTAGGGGAAGAGGGAGAATCCTCCCCTTTTCCCTGAGGTTCTTATGGCTGGCCAGATAATTGAAAAGGCAGATTAGCAGGAGAAAATCAGACAAAGTTTGATAACAGGTATGCATGGGAGAAACCCAGGAAAACTGAGCAATTCTCCCAAGTTGCCAAAGCTGCCACCTCAAATATCATCTTCAGCTAAAGACAGAGGAGGATGTTGGGGGTAGTGATCTGGCACCTCAGAGGAGAAGAAGACAACTTACATGGAGATGGAAATGTAAATGTTTGTTAAATAAGCTTTGCTGGGGCAAAAATGGGCTTGTTGGTGCCTTTCTGTCACAGCTATTTTACATTATCCTATAGCTATCTTGTGGTATTAGCTCCTTCCTGGAACAGGTCTTCCATGTTAAGCTCTTTTAGGCAGTTGGGGGAGGGTCAAATGTTCTTCCTGAGTCTTCTGAGCCTTTATTTTCTTCAGCTCAAAATAATCTGCATACCAGAGTGACACATCTTGGGGTGGCCTGCCCTGAACCCCATCACCGATGTAATGGAAACATATAACTTTTATTCTATCTAGGTTATTAATCTAATAAGCTGATGCTATCACTGTTATAAGATTTGCAGCAAGAAAATATTAACTTAAAATGATAGCTAGCTGCTTTAATCTCATGAAATTTTTCTGAATAATATAAGTATGATTGTTAAGAATAAGTGAACTACTTAGATGTTAGTGAAATAAGAGTTTTTAAGTAAGATAACTGTGTTTTACGGTGTACTTTAAAATAGCCTCCCCAAATCTTTTGGTAACTTGAAACCTTAGAGTTTTGTTAAATGAAAGTGAATGATGGAAAATTAACTGAATATCTTCAAAAGATAAAACAGATCGCCAGATAAGCTAAAATAGGAAAATGTTAATTACTGCACAGGGGCTTATCTACTTTTGGCTTCTTAATCCAGAAAAACTGAAAGATGTTTGGGTCTATTAGTAAAAACATCTTGTGCCACATTAAAAAAATTGTGCTGTGAGAAAATGCATATTTTCAGTGAAAGAGGGTTATACCTTTTTGTGAAGAAAGTAAACTTGTCCTAAATTAAAAGTGGTTATGGGAAAGAAGAAAGTACAAATTCTGAATGTATAAAAGATAGTTTGTGGAAGAGGAACGCTGAGAAAAGAGATTTTGTGCATAGTTGAGCTGGCTGAGATTGGAATTAATTTAATTAAGCAAATGAGCTTTAATATAAAAAATAAGCTGTTGCAAAATAAGAATTTGTTTTTTCTCTGTTTTTGTTATAAGGAGAAGGTTTTTGGGGCCTTTAATCTACTCTTGATAAAGAGATTATGAAAAGTTTTTCTTTATTTTCAGCAATCTGCCTAAAAGGCAGGCATGTTATGTTTTATCAAAATTATTTCCTGTGCTCTATGTTAAGAGCTGAGATTTTCCTATTACAGAGAGCTAAGTTTTTGCAGCTATGTAACCTTCCATATTTGTCTTCAAAATCTTTTTGTCCTCTTGGTTAAACAGATAATCAAATATTAAGTTTCATAATGATCTGTGATCCCATTTAGGCAAGTATTTTAAGACTTTATTTGATATTTTTTACAAATATAACCAAATCAGATTCTAAATGAAGTCTTTTTTTGACCCTTAGCTAACATTGGTATTTTTCACAGGATTCCTGAAACATCTCAAAAGATTGGTTTTTCTCTCCTTATAAAAAGAGAGATTAAACTAATTAGACTTATCTGATATGTTAAATTACATGTAAAGCATTGGCAAATAAGAAATAACATTAAGCCTTCTTTATGTTATGTCTTTACAAGTATATGTTATAAGAGTTCCAGAAATTATGTGAAAATCCTGGGAGTCTAACATGTCCTGGGGTAAAATGCTGTCTGTCATCCAAATTGAGGCTCAGACTAAATGTCAGGAGAGCTCCCTACCTGATTTTCAGGTAAAGGCAGCAACAACAGAATGTATAATGATTGGTCAAGTGGATGAAGTCGATTTTGCTTCTGCAAACAATAGTCCCTCTGTTACCTAACCAGGTTCATTTCTGCCCACCGCCCAGAAAGTCAAACACCGAGACAATGAGATTGCAGCAGAGAGAGGGTCTAATCACAAGGCAGCCATGCAAGGAAGTGAGAGCATGAGCCTCAAATTCACTTCCCTGAAAACAGGGACTCAGGGACATTTATGGGATGGGGGGCAGGTGGTCTGAAATGTGGAGACAGGTGACTGGAGGTGAGGAGAGACAAGGTAATTGATGATCTGTGCAAGCGTAGTCAGACTCCATGCCTCTTCATAGGACACATGCTCACAAAATGGCAGCATGAGCAGGATCTGAGAGTGGAGTTTTTAGCCTCTTGACGTCAAAAGGTCACCTATCAGACGTCTGCATGGGCCCAGGTGATGAGTTGGTGGACTCAATCGGCCTGAAGTGGACAAGGAGTTCTAGTTCCTGAAAAACAGCTCACACACCCATTTCCATGGTGACCCAGGCTCCAGGGAGATGTTATCTATAGAAACCTAGTGGGAGTCAGCATATTGTCTGAACAGCAGTTAACAATGGGTGGGTTCAACAGCTAAAAGCTATCACCAGTAATTGCAAAAAGGAAAAAACTTTAGCTCCTAGCTACTTAATCATCAGTGGCTAACTCTGCCAGTTTCACCTCATTGCCAGACTTTTGCCATCTTCATGTCCTTATAACATGACAACAGTCTGCTCCTGAAGCAGAGAAATGAAGATGGGTAAACAGTGGCTGTAAATTCAACAGTCAGGACTATGGAAAATCCAAGACAGCTGCTGGGCTTTTCCCAGCTCTCTGGCAAATTGCATTTTTCAGTCGTTACATTCCTTCACCCACTACGGGAAAAACTATTCTGTCCCAGAGGCCTCAGAACTCCTTCCTGGGGTCCTTTGAGCACCTGCAGCTGGACTTCATTCAGCTGCCACTTCCTATGGCTCATCAATATGTTCTTGTTGCTGTCTGTGTTTCCTGGATGGGTTAAAGCCTTTCCCTTGCTACAAAGCTGATGCTCTCACAATGGCAGAGAAATTGCTAGAACACGTGCTTCCCACTTGGGATGTACTTTCCACAATCTCCAGTTATTGAGGCACCCACTTCACTGGGAAAACGATACAAACCTTAAGGAAAATTTGCAAACTTCTTGGGATTCTCACTGTCCCTATCACTCTCAATCATCAGGCAAAGTCAGGAAAATTAATGGAAAAACTGAATACCAGCAGAACAAGTATTAACTACTAGGGACTACACGAACTGAGGAGGATGTTCTAATATTTGTTTTTCCAGATTTAAAGAAATCTTTTCTGTTAAGCTATCAACAATTTGGTAAGACATACCTTTGTGAGCAAAGATGAAACACTTTTTTCCCTACTTGATCTCTCCAGAATGCAGCACCACTCACTGTATATTCTTATTTTCACTTGTATAAATAATCAGGCCAAGTTTTTAATATAAAAAAATTAGTTTTACTGTGATTATCTTTGGCAAAAATTTAATTTTGAGAGTAATCATAGAAAAAACCTGTTTGCACCTTTGTAGACATTAGATTCTAGTCCTGTTAATTATCTTGAGGTTTGTTGCATACCGTGGACTGGACTCCCCTGGCCTAAGGTATTGCCTTCAGCCTTGCTGACTGTTGCCAGTGCCCTCTTTGGAAAACATGGACTAACTCCACATGGGACAGTCACCAGCAGATCAGTGTCTGTTGGTCCACAACCTTCTGCTGCTCCCCTGTTGTCTTATGTGAGTGTGACCAGCTCCTGTGAGTCTCTACTGTCTTATCCCCAGCCCATCACCAGCAGGTTAAAGACGCTGTCCCAGGTCCCAGTGTAAAGGATCCTGTTGGTTACAGTGTAGAACCTGGTACTGGGTACTCTGGAAGCATCATCAGAGGAAGACAGCCCTTGAGCCCCATTGGAAAGGACCTTAACATATGCCCCAACCACTGACACTGCTGCAGAACTAGAAGGCACTGCATTCTAAGTGCCCCTTTTGTACACCTTTGTGTGTGTTTACTACAGAGAATCATGGGCTTATGAATGTCTGGACAGCTGGCATACGGCAGGACAATGCCTTTAGGATACCATAATATTTCATCTCAAGTTCTTGTTAAAGAAGAAATCCAACCACCATCTCATAGGTCTCAGCAAGACTTAGCGACCCCATTTTACACCCCATCTACTCTCCATTGATTACCATTGCCAAAGGCTTTGTCCCTTGGATTGATCTTGTCCATAATGACCTGATGATAAAGAACGTCTCCCTAACCATAGCTAATCAAGCAAATTCTACTGCTTGAGGCTTAGCTCAACACCAGTGATCCCTGGATTCCCTAGAGAGGTTGTATTAGATAATCAAATGGCACTTGATTATCTCCTTGCCAAACAGGGTGACATCTGTGTCATTGCCAACACCTTCTGCTGTACCTGAGCAACTCTTCTTGTGAAATTGAGCTAGAACTTGGAAAAAGCATAAAAATAGCACAGGGCCTCTGGTCCAATGTCTCTCAGTGACACCCTCTGGTTCCCTGTCAGTGTTTTCAGCTGCTTCCTTCAGGTACAGGTGCTTGGATGAGACCAGGACTTCAACTGTTGTTTATGATGATTATTAGGATTGTGCTGTGTGTACTTGTATTTAAGCCTTGTTAGTGATACTCAGATCTGCTCCAGAAATTCTACAAACACCAAGATTATGGTCACTCAATGTATAGAAGTGATACCTTCAGGTGACCAGATGAATTCCTAGGCAAAGAAACTGCCTAAGGTTCATTTCCTGACCACCTCCTTGTTTCTCAAATGTGGCCTAACCCTTATGACACTGACTCCTCAGAATAACCATTGGGGAAAAAATATCGCCCCTCCCTTGATATGGGACATGACTTTCTGGGACAGGTCCATTCCAGGGCTGTGTGACTAAAGAAATCTATGGTTGACCAGTGATGCTTTCAGACCAAGATCTTGAACAAAAGAGATAAAACATGAAATGTGAAATAAAATGGATTCACCCATGTCTAAGGGCTTTAAAATGGAGCTCGGACACCACGAAGGAAATGGTTCCTATGCACGTCTGCATGGAGCAGAACATGAACTTCTGAACTGAGTAACCTGCAAGAAACCTGCAGCTCCTCACAGTGATGGGCTTTTGCCTCCCTCTAGCGAGCCTTAACAATCAATTATTTGTAGCCAAGATTAGCTTTCTGCTGCCAACCCCAATTAACATTCTACGTAATGCAAATCTCCCTCCTATGCCTTTAAAAGTTCCTGAGTTTCACTCGCTGGCAGGACACCAGTTGGCTTCTACCTCAATCTGTGCTCCTCACATTGTAATTCTTTGATCCCAAAATAAATGCTTCTCTGCCTCTCGTGTCAGCTCTTTATTTTTAGGTTAACAAGGTCAAGGTGCTACTCCCCCAACTCTTCTTAATCACTGAGTCTACACATCACATATGACCTAGATGTCCCTATGTCCTTCTGCCTTCTGGAGTTCCCCTTTCTGCTAGTATCCAAATGAGATGGCTCAAATCAGTTCATTCATTTCAGGTAGTCCAGGCCTCCCCCATTTCTGAGAGCTTTTTTGGGGAGGGGGCATGGGACAAAAAAGTCTTACATTTCTCCCAAGTCAGTCCTCATTGCTATCTTTTCCTCCACTTTTGTTTGTCTCTGCAGCTTCAGTCCCCTCTGTCCTCATGCTGTCCCCTCCCCTAGTCTGCTATTCTCCCCTGGGTCAAATTCAGCCCAAAGTCCAGCATTCAAAGCCCACCAGCATGCAGCCCCATATTACCTCTCAACAATCATCCTCACTACACCTCATCATGAACTGGTTTCCCAGCCCTTCCTTCTTGTCCTCCAGCCCTGGCAAGGGCAGTCACCTCTGTCCCCACCTGCTCCAGCCCTGAGCAGAGGTGCACCCTCCCCCAATCCTGTAGCCTCTCTGCCTGAGGCTGATCGGCTCCTCATACCCACTATGTTGGGCCTCCCTGGGAGAGACCTGTGTCTGGTTCTCCAAACACCACTCCCTGGAAGCCCCAGCTAGCGGCCTGACCCTTCTGACCCCCAGACCCCACTCTGAAATCTGCCAGAGCAAGGGGGGAGGGGGAGCTGAAGAGTTGGTCCCACTGGATGCATGGGGAGCCAGGGGTGCGTGTGGGGGTTGTGTTGCTGAAACCCAGCCCATTTGACCTGCCACTGAGAATATTACCCCATGCGCCCATTGGCCTAGCTGTGCAGGCAGGGTAAGAAGTCCACATTTTGAATCTAAGTTTCTTTTTTAAATTTTACTTTATATTTATTAATATATTGATATATAATTTATATTTGTAAATTATTATAACTTATATTTATATTCTCTATATTTAACTCCTTTTTGGTGCTGCCTGCTCTATGAAAATTCTAGCCCATTCAGGTCGTGCTTAGAAGAGCCAGGAGAAGGACTCTTTCCTCTTGTATGCAGGAGGGAAACAGCCAAGTGATGTGGACCAGGGCTATCCCAGGTAGAGAAACCCAAGGTGTCCTTGCCTACATGCTGATCTATATGACCCAATGGATTTTATGGTGTGGATTAGGGCTGCCCCAGGGAGAGAAGCCCAGGGCATCCTGGCCTACATGCTGATCTATAGGACCCAATACATATCTAAAGTTATACGACCACACAATAACCAGACCCCACCTGCACTGATACCATTTAATGACTTTTTACATTATCTTACCCTTGTCTAGTAAAAATAAGTCATGTACCCATGCCTTATAAATTTAGCCCTAACCCTCAACACATGGCAGCTCTTCACTGCCCATGGGTCCTGTCCCCATGCTATTCTCTGAATAAAGGAGCACTACTGCCAGACCTCGAGAGTCCAAGAAATCTTTCTTTCGACTCCTTGACTCACTGAGCCCGCATCACAAGGACTGGACCATGGGGCTCCGGGAGTTGGAAAAAGATGTGCAGAGCCCGTGGCAGTGTAGACATGCTTTATTCTCTTTGGCTAGCAGGGGGAGGGAGCCCAGTGGCTACTCCTGGAGCCGCTTTTATATGACTTTCACACAAAAGTGGCACACAGCCAGCAGAGGTTACATAAGAGTGTTCACAGACACCCTTCAGGGCTCGCGCCGCCTGCAGCGGACATGCTGAGTCATGTCTGCCCGGAAACTGCTCTGGTCTAATTGTCCATAGTTCCTCCATTTTCCCTTTACCTCTGTAGGGTAAACACACACTCTCCTGTGGACCAGCAGCAGGAGTGGGGGGATTCTGGGGGTGGTAAACTGAGGGCATCAGTCACCCTTTGGGAACCTTGGCAATTCTGTTCTTTCAACAAGGTGTGGGGTGTGGGTAATTCTTTGGCCTCCTGCAATGACCCCGTGGGGGGTCTCCTGCCCCCATCCTCCCCCGCTGCCATATGCCCCCCAGTGGTCCAGTCCGACCTGCATCTGCTGCCTGCTGGCCTCCGCCCACCCAGGGGAGCCAAATCCTTTGTCCTGCCATCGTCACGCCAGCCCAGCCCAGAGCCGCCAGTGTCACGTCTCCACCGCAGTCCACGCGCCGCTCTGATTCCCACAGCTCCCTCAAGCCCGCCCTGCCCTCGTGCTGCTTGGAAACCTCGCGATACTTTCTTTAAGACCCGTTCACGCGTCTGAAGTCTCCCGAAAGGCAGAAGTACCCCTCCCTCCCTCGTCCAGCTTCCCAGCCACTTCCTCCCAGGACCCAGCACTGGTCCGCCCCGGGTGCACTTGCAGGAGTCCGGTGACACGTCTGCCCCTGACAGGCCCAGGCTTGAAGCTTCGTCCCAGCCCAGGACGCCGGCCTCGGCGGTGAGAGGGCCCGCTGACAGCCCTCCGCGTTGGCTACGCTGCCGGCTGCAGAGCCTCTCACAGGCCCGGCCCTGTCTCTCCTGGCCGGTGCTGCTCGTGGGGAGCCTGCCTTTCACGGACGGACGGGGCTCGGGCACCGAGAGCTGGCAGCGCGGCCTCCCCTTCAGGGCTCCCCCTGCCGCATGGCCACCAGCCCCCAGCTTCCCGCCCAAAGGGAAGACCAATCTAAAGAGCCCTTTCGCCCGTCGGGAAAATGGCCAATGGCGATTGGGGGCCTGGTCTAGGGCCCGCCCCCCGAAACGATCAGAGCCAATGGCCGTTGCTTGCGCGGCCAGCCAATCAGGATGCGGCTGGCCGCAATCAGGGGCGTGGCGTTGGATCTGGAGGGGTTGGGAGAGCAGATGCAGCTGGCGGTGGTCGCTCTGGCTCGGGGGCGGTGGGGCTCCAGGGCCTTGTCCCTGACCGGCAGCGCCGGGACGGGGCGCCACCCAGGGCTGTGTCCCCACAGCTTGTGGGTCGGGGGTGGGCACCGGGCACACTGCACGGGTGTGGTCGCCCTCTGCCCTCGCCATTCCAGACTCTTCCTTCGGAAGCAGCACCGAGTGTTGCGCTCGAGCTCTCTCCTGCGCGTCTCTGCTGTGCTGGGAGCTCGCGAGGGCGCCTAAACGATGGGCAGTATTTACAAGGGCTTGTGATAAGAACGATAGAAACCGGCACATGCGGAAAAATCTTGCTTCCCCCGTTAGATAGGGTTTTTTTTTTTTTTTACCTGGTTGTTAATACTGACAATTTTTTTAAAGCAAAAGCAAGCAAACAGGAATAGATGTGCTGACATCCCCTATTTCTTGCATCTAAGTTAGCACCCAATATGCACTCTGGCGCCTGGGGTTTCGTTGTACGGAAACTCCAGCTCCCTCCGTCTCAGCTCCAAGGATCTGCATGGTCGTTTGCTCCACACGGTGTCCAGAGCGTGGCTGTGGGTCCCTCGGCCTGTTCTGTGTTGCGGAGACTCGGGTGTTTCCAGCCTTGACCCAGAACGCTGCCGTGAGTGTCCGCGTGTGCCGCTTCCTGCCGTGTGGGTGTGAAGGGGCTGCCAGGGGCGGAGGGCTGGGAGTCTGTAGACGTGGGCAGATCCCCTTCCGTCGGCAACATGTGAGCATTCCTGTTTTCCCACACAGGGTGGGCTTCTGCCTTTAACTTGTGCATTTTTGTATCCTCAGCTCATAGGTGTCTCCTGGGTAATTGTTGGATTAGTATGCTAATAGTTTACATGTCGGTGGAACCCAACCATCACCTCTGTCATCCTGCGCTTCTAGAACAAGCAGTGTCCAGAGACAGCCTCATGTGGAGAGAGGCCGGAATGACCCTGGGACAGGACTTTACATGGTCCAGGTCAAGTTTCACTTGTTCCCAGGGAGCTGAGGCTGATGGGTAATCATCTCAGCCTCTGTTTCCCCTCCTGACCACTGTGGTAGCTTCCAAACTTTATAAAAAGCAAAGAACTATACAATAACACACACTAACCTCTGCGTTCTCCTTTCATAGAAGTTGGCTTTGAGGCTTCTGTTATTGGTCATTGCACAGCATGAAATCAAGCTGCTCACAAAAATGTTTTATAGAGGTGAAGTATTCCAAGTGTAAAGGAAAAGTGTCTCCTATTACCTGACAGGTGAAATGAAGCTTCTGGATTAGAAGAAATTTGTGCCTTTCATCATTTTTAGGAGCTGTTATTTTTAGCAAAGCCTTTGTCTTAAAAAAGAAAAATATTGGGCCGGCTGGGTGGCGTAGCAGTTAAGTGTGGGTGCTCGGCTTCGGTAGCCTGGGGTTCGGCAGTTCAGATCGTGGGTGCAGATCTACGCACTGCTTGTCAAGCCATGCTGTGGCAGGTGTCCCACATATAAAATAGAGGAAGGTGGACATAGATATGAGCTTAGGGTCAATCTTCCTCAGCAAAAAAACAGAGGAGGATGGCAGCTGATGTTAGCTCGGGGCTAATCTTCCTCAAAAAGAAAGAGTGAAAGAGAGAAAGAGAAAGAAAGAAAGGAAAGAAAAAGAAAGAAAGAAAAATACCATGATTAATACTTTCAGGAGAGCTATCCAGCCTGTTTGGTCTAATAGGGTCTTCTCAAGTTGAAATGCCTAAGTATGATTTTAAGAGTTCATACTACTTACTTGAACCAACTAAATTGAGAAACTTCAGGTGAGGGGGAGGTGGTGATGAGTTGATGTGAATTTAACCTAAAAGAACTTACACTGACCTTCTCTGAGACAGTGCTGGCCATTCCAGGTACTTTCCCTGTGTAAGAAGGGTTTTTGTCTCAAGATGAATTGAATGGAAATCCCAGCTGCAGAAATTTTGGTTAAAATCCTGTGTTATGCATCCCAGGGCCTCCTCACAATGTTGGGAAGCTTCTGGAGAATTTGTCCCACCTCTAAGGGTGATTTTTTTTCTGGCTCAGTATTTCAGTTTGATTGGAACCAGAATTAGCCTATTGGCTGTGAATTAGCCCCTTGTCTTTCACTGACTAAGGAGGAGACCAGAAGCAGAAGTTCTAGGCTTCCAGACCACCACTCTCACGAGCTAGGAGATTACAATGCTGGGTTAGGGAATCAGAAAGAACTACAAGTAGTTTGAGGTTTCTGAACCATAGTGTTGATGCCAGCCTTGATATCGGTTCCCTACATTGAACCCAGCATATATGGGTTAAAACCTCAGCACTCATTTCCTGCTTACTCCCTGGCTCCAGAATCCACTATCAGCCATGGAGACAAATGGTCAAGGACAGCCACCTGCAAATTCCCTTATGATCCTCCTTCCTGTAAGCAGCCTCCCAAGGCATAATGCAGGCTGGTGGGAAAGCTCCGACCAGCAAGGCCACAGACTGTCCCAACTCCAAGCAGACAGATTCCTTGCAACCTTTACAACCCCTCACCTCCCAACTTTCAGGGAGACAAGATGAAACAAGATGAATTTGAGGGCTCATTCTCATCTGCCGGCTGATGTCGCTTGAAATAAAAACCCTTTCCTTGCCATAAGCCTGGTGTCCCAGTTTTCATTTGTCCCCTCTTGTGTGGCGGGTAAGGAGACTATGTTTGTAGCAGGTAACAATGTGATCGTAATTGTATGATGGGACAATAATACCCATGCTTAAAATGATCTGAGTCCTGATGTGGACATTTTGACTGCCTGTTTCATTTTTATTCTGATTCTCTCTTCCTGAGCGAGCTCCAGTGGTAGGTGTAAGGAATTTGTCCGTTTCATCTGTGTTGTTGAATTTATTAGTGCAGAGTCGTTCATAATGTTCCTTTACCCTGTCAGTGTCTTAATATCAGTAGTGCCACCCTCTTTTTCATCCTGAGATTGGTGATGTGAATCAGTTTGGCTAGTGGTTTATCAACGTGATTCTTCAGCTCCAAGAACCAGGTTTTTATGGAGCTGGCCTGCTGGTGTAATGGTTAAGTTCGTATACTCCACATTGGAGGCCTGGGGTTCACAGGTTCTGATCCTGGGTGTGGACCTAGCACCACTCATCAAGCCATGAGGGAGAGGCATCCTACATGAAATAGGGGAAGATTGGCACAGATGTTAGCTCAGCAACAGTCTTCCTTGAACAAAAAGAGGAAGATTGGCAAGAGAAGTTAGCTCATTAGACAGCCAGAGGATCAGTGGGCAGGGGAGGTTGTGGCCTGCAGTGGTGGGCATGTGACAGAGAGGGAGCAGATGGGTCAGGAGGTGGAAGCCCCAGGCCTTTGTGGTGAGATCTGGGGAGGGCCTGGTTTGGGAGGGAGGCCACCCATGGGTTTGAGATGGGCGGAGTTTGGGATGTGGTGGGGACATGACTGCCTCAGGCAAGCCCTCCCTGGTCCCCACAGCTTGGCCCTCTGGGCTCCTTGTTCTCATGGCTCTGGTCCCTCCTGCAGAAGGGCTGCCCCAGGCTCTCTCTCGTGTCCTTGGGATGTGCTGTGTGTTGAGCACGGGCAGGCCTTGGACCTGGACTCCGGGGCTGGCTCTGGGCTCAGGGCTGGTAGAGGACCTGGCCACTTCTTGACCCCTCCTCCTGGACCTCAGTTTCCCTGTCTGTGGGATGGGCCAGCTGGAAGCCTCCACCTGTAGGGTCTCCTCCAGCTCAAAGTCTGAACTCTGTTCTGTGGGGATGTTAGAGCTTCCAGGCAAGGCCCCCTTCCTGTGACAGACTTGGCTGGTCCCTCTCTAAGGCCAGTCTGTATTGTGAGTGAGTGCACACCTGGGAGAGAGGATGCCCTCAGGAATGACTCTCTCCCAGGCCTGTGTCCCCGCCGGCCTTCTCCTGGCCTGAGCACTCAGGTGCCTGAGTCAGAGAGATCCATGAAGGCCTGAAGGGTATGGGAGGGAGGCAGTGAGGCCACCCCTGTCCTACAGGAGCTTGTCCTCTGGCCACAGGAGACTGGGACACCCACACTAAGCAGGGAGGGGAACTTGACTGCTCAGTGGTCCAGGGACAAAGATGCACAGGCCCTGTGAGGAGAGGCCACCAGGCAGGAGGACTCTTGACAAAGACGGTGGTGGGATGGAGAGGGGAGGGCACGCTAGGCAGGGAGAATGGCTTGAGCAAAGGGGCGGAGATGGAATGTACTCACTTCTCAGGAGGGAGGAAGACATGGTGGATGTGGGCTCAGAGCCCAGGCTGGAACCAGTCGCTCCACCGCCACCTCATCCTGGAGCAGGACTTGCAGATCTCTGCCTGAGCGCTTCCCTCCAGGGACTCCGGCCATCCCTCGGCTCTTCTGTGTCACCCCTGTGCAGCTGCTACCTGCCATCTGCTGGATTCTGTGTTTTCTGGAATCCCACATCTGCCCATGGAGCTACCAGGGACAGTCTTGAGCAGGAGCTGGAAGAGAGGATCCATCACCCCACCCCCTTCCCAGGTCACCGTGAACTAGTGGCACCAAGAGGGAAATGAGAAAGGCACCCACCTCCTGTAAGGGATTGAATGGTGACCCCCCAAAAGACATGTACCCCTGGAACCTGTGAAAGTGACCTTCTTTGGAAAAAGAGTCTTACAGATGTAATTGCCAAGGATCTCAAGCTGAGAGCATCCTGAAACACCCAGGTGGCCCTAAATCCAATGACAAGTGTCCTTATAAGAAGAGGAGAGATACAGACGGAGAGCTGAAGACACAGAGAAGGCCCTGTGACAACAGAGGCAGAACCTGGAGTGGGGCAGCCATATCACAAGGAATGCCTGGGGCCAGCAAAAGCTGGAGGAGGCAGGAAGGTCCTAGAGGCTCAGAGGGAACTCAGCCTGCCGATGCCGTGATTTCAGACTGCAGGCCCAGGATGGGGCCCAAGCCATGGCCCACCCCACCATCTGGGCTCCTTGGACCCACCTTGGTCCCTCTGCCCGATGGTGGTGTCCTGAGTGGCCAGGTCAGCTCAGGATGCTGGGGTGTCAGCAATGAAGGAAGGCAGTGGTGGGCAGGTGGGTGGGAGTCAGGGTTCGAGCAGGTAGCGAGGGACAGGGGGCTGCCCTTGAACTGGGGCAGGATGTGGAGGCGCCGGCTCTCCTACCAGGGCCTGAGATCATCGTCCTTCCTGTGGGTGGATTCGCCCGGAACCTCCACACTTCTGGACATCATTACACATCCTCTCCTTCTCTCCACCAGCCCCATGATAGGGACCCGGATCCAGTGAGTTAGAAGGTCTCTCCTTAGACACTAAAGTCACACATCTGAGGCCAGGCCTGCGAGCCCATGGGAGGGGCACAAACCCCAGATGTACGAGATGGAGGAAGAAAGGTGAGGGCATCTCTGAAACACGGGAGGGGCCCTCCTTCCAGCACATCCTGCAGGCCATAGGTCTGGGGTCCAGTCTGGGGTCTGCCCAGGCCATGTTCCCCTGGCCACACTTCTCACAGAAGGTCCTGCACTGGGCTGGGTGTCTGCTCTGCTGGGGGCCATGGAAGGTGATACAGAGGATGACAGGCCTGCACAGCAAGTAGGGGCTGGAGTGCTGAAGTCAGCTGACTGACACACCACCTGCCTTTCGACCCCAGGGAGCCACAGTCCTCAGGAAGGAACAGTCCTCTGGGCTTGGCCTCCTCCACCAGAACTGAAAGTCTCCTGTGACCCCACTGCCTCAGTTTCCCCAGGTCCCCTCTTCCTCTGACCAGATTAAGAGAATCTGGAACCTTCTCCCCCACCCCCAATCCATCATCTGGGGACTCCAAGAATCCCAACTAAAGACTCCGGGCTGTGTGTCCCGTGTTAACTGCCCAGAGGTCCGGCCATGTGAGGGAGGGGAGGGGACGCAGCCCTCATCGCCCTGTCATCCCGAGTCTGCAGGAGTTCCTGAACAGCAGCTTAATTCCAGTGAGTCCGCCCCACCTGGAGGACAGAGCCGTCCTCCTGACGCCAAGTCCATTGGGGATGCTCTCTCCTGCCCCACGTGCTTCCTCCCAGGGATGCTTGGAGGTGGGAGACTGGCCTCTGCAGAGCTCCTGCGGTCTCCCACTGCCCTCGGCTCCCTTCTCTGCCCCCAAAGCCCTGCACCCGGCCATGGCCTCTGTGAGGGCAGCCCAGGCCCTTGTTCTCATGGACCCATGGCCCAGCCAGGAGGCTCGGGGCCTGGGGATGAGTGCTCAGAGCAGGTGGCATGGGGCTGAGGGTGGCTCCAGACCAGGCCTCCTCCCACTGGGGCAGGGAGGTAAGGTGCCGGTCTGTCCCCACAGTGGCACGAAGCCCCCACTGTGAGACCGCCAGCCCAGCTGAGACACAACAGCAGGCTCTGCACCTGCCCGAGGAGGTGAGGTGCTGGACCTCCTGGTGCTGGCCCTCCACTCCGCACTGATGCCTCAGGCAGGGAGGTGGGGAGGTGGGCCCCCGGCAGAGAACTGGGGGTGCTCATCTGGGCCCTGGTATGGACCTCAGGTGGCTGGCACCCACGGAGATATGCCCTGCTTCTCCATTCTCACCCCGCAGGCCCACAGGTTCCTCCCGTGGGACATCAGCAGGAAACACAGTAGACTGGGAGGACGCACAGCGACTCTGGGGGCTTTTATTTTCTTCTTTCTGCTTCTCTGCTCTTCCCAACATTTCTGTAAGGAGCACACGTCACAGACTGAAAAGGACAGCAGCAGCCTCCTTTTATTCACCAGCTCCTCTCTTCTCTAGTGTGTGAGGGATCGTGGCACACACTCAGATAGACCAGAAAGACATCAGGTGAGAAGGAAAAGCCCTTCTGTGTCCTTGCAGCCCCACCCAGAGAGAAGCACGTCCACAGCTGCCTGATGGACCTTTCAGGAAGCGTCTGTGCACAGGCCTCAGTCCCCTCTGCACGTAGGCCTCCTACCCAGCCTCGGTCTCTCAGATGGGGACACAGCACCTGCTCACTATAAGGTGATGTCCTGAGAGAACACATCACTCGAAGGGCCCGGGTACATCCAGGTTCACAGCAGCATGAGTCCAGCAGCCAAGAGGTGGACGCAGCCCAGTGTCCACCGATGGATGACAGGATAAACAGATGTGCTGTATGCACACGCTGGAGTACCATTCAGCTCAAGAGAGAATGAGGTACTGTCACGGGCTACAACATGGATGAACCGTGAGGACATTATGCTGAGTGAAATCACAGTCACAAAGGGACAAATACTGTATGGTTCTGCTTCTATGAGGCACCTAGAGTAGTGAGACTCACACAGAGAAAGTAGATGGGGGGTCCGGGGGCTGTGGAGGGGGCACAGGGGTTAGTGTCTAATGGGGGCAGAGCTTCACTCTGGGATGATGAGTATGTTCTGGAAATGGACGGTGGTGACGGCTGCACAACAAGGTGAATGTACCTAATGCCACTGAACCCTACTCTTAAAAATGCTTAAAATACCCAGAAATAAACCCACACATCTGTGGACAGCTAACTTTCAACAAAGAAGCCAAGAACACACATGGAGAAAGGAAAGCCTCTTCAATAGATTGCGTGGGAAAACTTGACAGCTGCATGCAGAAGAATGAAAGTGGACCATTATCTTACACCAGACACAAAAATTAACTCTAAATGGATTAAAGACTTGAATGTAAGACGTGAAATCATGAAACTTCTAGAAGAAAACATAGGCAGTACACTCTTTGACATCAGTCTTAGCAGCATATTTTCAAGTACCATGTCTGACCAGGCAAGGGCAACAATAGAAAAAATAAGCAAATAGGACTTCATCAAACTAAAAAGCTTCTGCACAGCAAAGGAAACCATCAACAAAATGAAAAGATGACCTAACAATTGGGAGAAGATATTTGCAAACCATATATCGGATAAGGGGTTAATATCCAAAATATACAAAGAACTCATACAGCTCAACAACAAAAAAACCAACAATCCAATTAGAAAATGGGCAAAAGATCTGAACAGAGATTTCTCCAAAAGAAGATAGACAGATGGCCAATAGGCACATGGAAGGATGCTCAACATCATTAGCCATCAGGGAAATGCAAATCAAAACTCCAATGAGGTATCACCTCACTCCGGTCAGAATGGCTATAATTAAGAAGACAGGAAACAAGTGTTGGAGAGGATGTGGAGAGAAGGGCACCCTAATACACTGCTGGCATGAGTGCAAACTGGTGCAGCCACTATGGAAAGTAGTATGGTGTATCCTCAAAAAATTAAGAATATGTCTACCATATGATCCAGCTATCCCACTGCTGGGTATTTATCCAAAGAACTTGAAAACACAAATGCATAAAGATACATGCACCCCTATGTTCATTGCAGCACTATTCACAATAGCCAAGACTTGGTAGCAACCTAGGTGCCCATGAAGGGACAAATGGATAAGGATGTGGTACATATACATACTGGAATACTACTCAGCCATAAGAAAGGATGAAATCCGGCTATTTGTGACAACGTGGATGGACCTTGAGGGTACTATACTATGTGAAATTAGTCAGAGGGAGAAAGTGAAATACTGTGTGATCTCACTCATAAGTAGAAAATAAAAACAACAAACACACACATAGAAACAGAGATTGGATTGCTGGTTCTCAGAGGGGAAGGGGAGGGGGGAGGGTGAAAGGGGTGGTTATGCACATGTGTGTGGTGATGGATGGTAATTAGTCTTTGCGTGGTGAACATGATGTAATCTACACAGAAATCGAAATATAATGATGTACACCTGAAATTTATATAATGTTATAAATCAGTGTCACATCAATAAATAAGTAAATAAATAAATAAATGCTTAAAATGGTACATTTTACATTATATATCTCTTAGCACAATAAAACCAGAGTAAGTGCCTTCAATGGCAGCTCTCATGGTCACTCGAGCTCCTGGGACATCATAACAGGAGTTAACAGGGGGAGGGCGAGTGCCAGGCACCCTGCTGCTTGCTGTACATAGAAAGCGTTAACTTGGCTAATCCCGTGACAATCCCAGGACGAGGTATTACTGTGACCCCGTGTGACAGAGGAGGAGACCATGGTGCACAGAGGTGAGTGACCTGCTATCTGTCACACAGAGCGGTGGAGCAGGGCTCATGGGTGGATAGGCAGAGCCCCAGCCCACACGTGAACCACTTGGGTGGGGGTGGGGGGAAGGGGGGCACCCCTGGGGGAGACCAGGGAGGGGTCCCCTGCAGCAGAGGCATTGGGGGCTCTCCCTCTCCCGTGCCCTCCTCCAGCCTCCTGGACTGGGTGGACGAGCTGCTGGGAATAACTAGGGTCACCAGGACGTGGTGGACGTGAGGGGCAGTGTGGGATCTGAGGGTGCAGGCATCTCCCTTGGGGACCCCCATTCCACACCCACTGCATCCCCACATGGGTCCCCGCTGCCCTCAGCCTTGTTGGGCCAGCAGGCCATGGACTGTCAGCTGGTGTGGGGTCCCCATCCTTCGACCTCAGGGTTCAGAGCAAGCAGCTTCAGAGCTGGGGGCTGGGTTCTGCCTGCAGCAGGCTCCAGGGGCCCGGGTGAGGAGTGGTCTGGGGCCGGCTATACATGCAGGATCCTAGAGGGTGCTATGCACCCTGAATTGATGCAGGAGAATCTGGCCTTCTCCCAGAAACGACTAGAATCACTGGGGCCTCTTTAGGGATGCAATGCCACAGGTGGGTGTTGGGTAAGACGTGGCCTACAGGAAGGGAGACCCCCCTCCAGCGCTGCCATCCCCTTCAGCGGGTGGAGATGTGTGCAGTTGGAAAGTCTCTGGGCCTCAGGGAACCAGTGCCCCACCCACTCCCCACCAGCCAGGAGAGGGTGCCCCCTGCACCCTGCTTGTCTCTGTGCTGCTCCCCGTTAAATTCTCTGGGGAGGAAAAAAAATGGAAACAAATTCTCCGGGAGGAGAAACCCTGAGTCTAATGAACGTTTCAGCGTCTCACTGAGAAATCCTTTACCGCGTTCTTCCGGGCCAGCGCTGATGGAGGGAGAGAAGGCGCCCAGGGTTTGGGCAGGGGGATTCTGGGAGAGCAGTGAGCAGGGGAGGGGGCAGCCCACCTTGGTGGAGGCCCTGCTGCCCACCTTGTTGGCTTCCTCTCAGACCAGCAAGGGGGCATTTAACCCATCTGGCTCAGACCCCCTGGAGGGGAGACAGATTGTGCCTCTGCTGATGCCCTGGACCCCGCCCTATTGCTGGGTTCTCTGAAGCTGGGACCCTGACTGCTGCTCTGTGTTGCCACTTGCCCAGTGTGCCCTCTTCTGTGAAGATGCTGGGTCAGGCCAGGTCCTCAGGAGCCTGCATAACCCGACCAGCCCTCTGCTGACCCCCTGTGGCCGTGCAGAGGAGGCTGCGCATCCTGGCCTGGCTGTCCCAGGACTCTGTGCAGTGGCTGAAGATGGACTTAATGGCCAGGTTCTAGGTGGGGCTCAAGGTCACTCCCCAGTCACCCACCTGTGCTGAGGGGCCTGACTCCTGCCCCAGATGAGATGTCTGCCCTTGCTGCATGCTGCATGCCCCACCCATGGCCTGATGTCACTCCAGGTCTCAGCGCCCACCCAGAAGCAGAGGAGAAATGCACAGTATCCCCTCCAGACAGTGGGGCACCCAGGGATCCAACCCCATGGGACCCAAGAATCCTTGGTTTACAATCTAGAGCATGTGACTGCCTTTGGGCAGATACACGCCCCTGTACCTGCACTTGTCACCCTTGCCACACACAGGCACCGAGCTACTTCTGTGTTGTGTGATGGGGCCAGCAGGATGGCTCACCGTGGCCTTAAGGATGCTTTCTCAGACTCACACACTCACACAGAGGCACACAGGCCTTTGTGCTCCCGTGGGTGCCACCCAGGTGGTACCAGACGGGTACGGGGAGAAAAGAGGTGCCCTGGTCATTGCAGGTCACACTCGTGGGTGATAGAGGGTGAGCAGTTACCCCGCCTGTGTGCGCTGGTGTGCCCAACGTACCCAATGGATACACAGACCCCTGTGCTCAGACGTCTACACCAGGGACGCTGTGGACGTGCCGCATGCCTCCTGGGGGCTCATCGTTCTCTCTCCCCAACAGTCTGGCCTCTACTCTGCCTTCATGGGTGCTTCGTGTAGGTCTTCCTGGCACCTCCCAGGATGTGACTCTTCTCACCATGGCCATCATGTCCCTCCTGGTCTCCTTCTACGCCTTCCATGAGCCCACCTGTGCTGTGCTGCTGGCCTTGCCGTGGGTCTCCTGCCCTTGGCTAAAACCCTCGGGCCTTCCTGCCATGGTCAGGGCTGCCGTTCTGCTCTTCCTGGGGCCCCAAGGCCCCTGCCTCCTGGGGCTGCCCCTGCCTTCAGCATTTCCTTTTTTGCATTCTGAGGGCTGTCCCTGTGTGTGTGTGTGTGTGTGTGGTGGTGGGGGGGAGGGGTGTCGAAGTTCCCTCAGTCCTCAGCCCTGCCCTATTCTGCTGAGAGGCCAGGACACTTGCAGATGTGCCCAGAGACTCAGACCCCAGCCTCCCTCTCCTGCTCTCCAAACCAGCCAAACAGGGCGTGTCACTACTGGCCCTTAGCCCCAGTCCCACCCACACCCCATCTCCCATCCCATGTCTGCCCATGTCCTCTGGGACCAGGGAGACCTGTGACCACTCAGTATTTCCTCCTGGCTGACGGGGATCCCTGCTGGACGTCATCTCCTGCCCCGTCACTCATTAAAGTTTTCACCTCCGCTGCTACTGTCACCATTGGATTCAGGCAGATCAGGGTGGGCTCGCTGTTGTCACCAGGGCACCTGCTGGGTAGAGGACCAAGGCTGGGTCCTGGTATGTGTGGGCCAATTGATGTCCTGCTGTTCCAGAGCTCAAAGCACACGGTGCTCACGTGGGTCTACATGAATAAAATGACCTCTTGGGGGAGACGTTGGGGGAGGGTCAGATTCTACCACAGGTCTTTTGGGGACCGGTGATGACAGCCCCGCTCCGGGTGGAGTCTCCCCCCAGTGTGCTTGGCTCCCTCACTGAGTAGTTCTGTTCCGCTGCCTCTGCTGCACACTCAGCCAGCAGCCTTCACAGGCCCCGAGCATCCTGCCAAACTTCCACAAGCAAACGATTCCCCCATGCTCATTTAGCTAGATGATTCATTTTATGTTTTTTTTCCAGTTTTGTTGACTGTGTTTCAAATGCCCTGCTTCTCTATGTTTCTATGTAAATCTCTACAAGAAGCACTAGGTCAGTGATCATTGGATGTCCGAGGCCGTCATTGGTTCTCATGTGGGTCTGACGTTCCTGGGTGGCAGGAGCTGTATTGTTCCCGACCATGGCCGCCCAGTGCTGTGCTTGGTACAAAGCAGGTCAGCGCTCAGGTGGGTGTGCAGAGTGGACCCGAGCTGCTTTGTACTAATGACGCCATGTGACCCCTGCATCGTGACCTGGTGTCCCCACCTGGGCCTCTCCAAGGCCTGGTCCCCACGACCAGGCTTTGCCCCAGGCTGGCCTGTGACAGTCTTCCCTGACAGAAGGCAATGTGCAGATCAAGGCCAGGAGGAGACATGTGTGTGAGAATCAAGCAGCTGACACGTCTTCCCTCTCGCTCTGTGCTGGGGCTGGATTCACGCTTTCCCTGTGCTCATTTCTCACCACACCCCTGGGGGCAGGTTTCTCATCATCTCCATTTAGGGAGGAGGGAACCCCTTAGAAAGGTGGGGTGAGTGTGACTTGTATATTATCTGCACGCACATGTCAAGGGAAGCTTGGCAACTGCTGTTTCCTGGCAAGGCCTGTCCTTTATTCTGGAAATGACATCCTTCCTTTTCAGTGTCAATGATGCTCCTTGATACGATCATTGTGCACATACATGGCAGCTTCTTTACATATTTGTGCTTGGCGACCCTAGGCCTCTAAAGCCATTGAAACTTGACTGTGTCATGACAGTCATTGGAGAGCCCCTGGGCTGGGCTGGCGGGGGGGGGTCCCTCCTGACCTACCAGGACAGAAGAAGGGAGATGGAGGTTGGAGGTGTCACTGGCTAAGTAGCCGGGACTTCTGTGGCATCAACACCTCAGGCACCTTGGCCCTGGTGAGTGGTGTGCACCCAGGGGAGCGTATTATGGTGGTTGATGGTCACGTGAACTGAGGGGGGACAAAGATTAGCATCAAGAACAGGTGCACAGCTTTGTGACACATCCAGAACCACTTTGTGTTTGCTCACTCGTGGAAGGTACATTAAACCCTGATAGATTTTAACAGACACTCACCCTGCACCATCACTGCAAGTACTGAATTTTCCGTGATCCTCGTGTCTCTGCCTGTTGGCCGTGCTGACCCGCATTTGTGTCTGTTGTCTGATAGAGCATTTAGGGTTGGATTCAGGGTCAACCAAGAGCCCTTTGCAAACAATGTGGATTCTTTTCAGTTGTCTCCTGAGGTGTCTGTCACGTCTGGAATCCACTCCAACCACGAGGAGGAGAGTCCCTTCTGTGCCTATGAAATGGACTCCTCACGAGTTTATAGTTTTAAAACTGGGAATCTCTAAGATTCAATTCTTCATGAGTCTAAAATGTTTATTTCTTAATACGTTGTTTTTTCACAAACTGATGCTTTTGAAAGAGATAGTTAATTGTCCTCTTTGACTTCTGAGGTCATCCCTGGGGGCGGAGCAGTGATGGGTGTGGGTCCACCTTCACATTCAGGTGCAGATCTGTGTGACCCAAATCCTGACACTTCTTTCCGTTTGACAACTTCCCAGTGTCCCCTCCCCCTGAGTGATGATGATTCTTTCCAGACATTATGAATACGAGTTTTTAAACCTTTGATGCCTTTTTCTGAAAATTAAAACATGGAAATCTTCGTGAATGTTTCAGAATTTCCTGCTACCCAGAACGGTAACTAATAGAATTCCTCTGGGTGTCGTTGCCCTAGTTCAGATCTTTTAAGGTGCATGAACGAGATTCTGTGCTCCCTTCTGGGGGTTACTTCTGTGTTGACGACACACAATGCTGTCTTTTAATCATGGGAACAGCTTTAGTGAGATACGCTTCACATACAAGTCACACTCAAAGGCGTGCAATTCAGTTTTTTAGTGTATTCACAGAATTGTGCAACATCAGCACAGTGGATTCTGGAAGATTTCCACCATCCCTCTAAAGAAACAGCTTCCTCATTAGGAGACAGTCCCATTGCCCCCAGCCCCTAAGGCCTGGGCAAACACAAATCCACTTTCTCTTTCTATGGATTGGCCCGTTTTGAACATTCTGTATAAATGGAATCACACAGTGTATGCCCTTCTGTGTCTGGCTTCTTTCCCTCAGCGTAGTGGTTTCAGGGTCCAACCGTGTTGTGGCGTGTGTCAGCCCCTCATTGCTTTGACTGCTGAAGAATATCCATTGTGCGGCTGTAGCACGATGTATTTCTCCTTTCCTCAGGTGAGGGACATTTGGGTTGTGTCCACTTTGTGGCTCTTATGAATATGGCTGCTGTGAACATTCCTGCACAAGTTTCTGCATGGACATCTGCTTTCATTTCTTTTGGGCGCACACCTGGGAGCGGAACTGCTGGGTCAGATGGTCACTCTCTGTGTCCCTGTTTGGATGCCAGGAGGACTGTCCCCAAAGCGCCTGCACCGTTTCCCGTTCCTGCAGCAGCGTGTGAGGGTCCCAGTTCCTCCACATCCTCACCCACACTCACCGTCTGTCTTTGATTCTAGCCACGCTGTGGGTGTGAAATGTCTTCTCTCTGTGGCCTTGATCGGTATTTCTCTGATGGCTGACGATGTTGGACATCTTCTCATGTGCTCAATGGCCATTTGTGTGTCTTCTTTGGGGAAATGTCTGTTCAGATCATTGACCCATTTGAAAATTGGGTTATTTGTCTTTATATAACTGAGTCACTACTGTCCTTTATATATTCTACGTATGTTTCTTATCAGATATACGATTTGCAAATTTTTCTCTGTATTGTGGATTGTCTTTTCTCATTCTAAATGTTGTCCTTTGAACCCCACAACTTTTCCATTTTGCTGATGTCTAATTTATGCACGATAGAGTCTTACTAGATGGAAATGATTCAGACATTAACTCACATCCTCGTCAATATTTTGGTTATCTGAGTTAGAAGCCGGCTGACAGGGTCCGGGAGAGATTTGAATTAGTTCATTTCAAGATTTGTTATAGATCCAAAAGAACTCGTCAGGGAAGATATCAAATGTCGAACATTTCTTTATTATCCTTTTACCGCTCATGGGATCAGTAATCATAGCCCCTCTCTCATTTCTGAGATTAGGAATTTGTGTTTCTCTCTGTTTTTCTGAGTAGCCTGGCTTGAGGTTTATCCATTTTTTAAATCTTTTTTAAGAGCTAGTTTTCGTTTTATTGATTTCTCTATTGATTTCCCTGTTCCAGTGTCATTAATTTCTTTCTTATTTTTGAGGAAGATTACCCTGAGCTAACATCTGCTGCCAATCCTCCTCTTTGCTGAGGAAGACTGGCCCTAAGCTCACATCTGTGCCCATCTCCCTCTGCTTTACATGTGGGACGCCTACCACAGCATGGCTTGATGAGCGGTTTGTGAATCCGAATCGGTGACCCCCTGCCGAAGCAGAATGTGGGAACTTAACCACTAGGTCACTGAGCTTGTCCCTAAGTGTCATTAATTTCTGTTGTAATTTTTATTATTTCCTCTCTTCTGTTTGCTTTAGGCTTCCTTTGTTCTTCTTTCTCCAGCTTATTGTGTCAGATCTTTTTTTTTAAAGATTGGCACCTTGAGCTAACATCTATTGCCAATCTTCTTCTTTTTTGATTTTTCCTTCTTCTCTCCAAAGCCCTCCAGTTCATAGTTGTAGATCCTAGTTGTGAGTGTTTTCAGTTGTGGCATGTGGGTCACCACCTCAGCATGGCCTGATGAGTGGTGCCATGTCCGCGCCCAGGATCCGAACCAGTGAAATTCTGGGCTGCCGAAGTGGAGTTCGTGAACTTACCCACTTGGCCACCAGGCTGGCCCCTTTTTCCTAATATGTGCATTTACTGCCATAAATTCCCCTGCAGGTTCTGCTTTCACTGCATTCCACACATTTTGATTAGTTGTATATTCATTTTCATTTAGTGGAAAATATTTGCGTTTTCTCTTGAGACGTCTTTTTTTCATCCATGTGTGGTTTAATCTGCAAATATTTTGGGATTTTCCAGCTACCTTGCTGTTTTTGTTTCATACTTTAACGTACTTTTTGGTCTGAGAACATACTTTATTTGCTTTCTATTGTCCATAGTGACATCTTTCTTTAACTGCACCCAACACTGAATCACATGCTGGGCTGGAGGGTAACTGTGTCGCCTCTGTCCCCTGAGTCCTGGTCATTGGTCCCACCACAGTGGCTGGGGTGCCACATGTCCCGGTTGGCCCCGTCCACAACGAGGTGAGGTCCATGCACAGAGGATGTGCTGACGTTCAGAAACACACACGACGTCCTTCCCTTTCTAAATGCTCAGAGACGTCTAGTTAATGTTCGGTTTGTAGACTGTCCTGAAATTGTGCTGGGGCCACGGGTCTGCGTTTTCTGGAATCCTTGTGATCCTCTTTTGTCCCTGTCCGGTCTTCTGGTCCTTCCCTCGAAACTGCCGGGGCTGGGTAATCCATCAGATCCCACAAGCCAGCTTCCTGAGAATACCAGAGTTCCTGCCAGCTTCTCTCAGGGACCTGGTTGTCTGGTTCCTCCCAGCACATGCACTGTGTCCTTGTAGTGTCACAGCCTCCAGCGAACACCTGCTGAGCCTCTCCCAGACCAGGCTTGCAAAACTCCACTGTCCCCACCTCACGGAGCTCCTGCACAGACAGCGCAGCCAAGGTGGCTGGTCCTGTGATGGGGGCAGAAGCTGCAGCTGGGAGACCCAGGGAGGCACGTCAGGCGACCCGGGGCCTCGGGAAGGGTTCCTGCAGGGTGTGAGGCTGGAGGGGGATCTTGAGGATGTCCAGGCAGTGGGGGCTGTGTGGGCACAGGCCCCGAGCTGTGTGACTTGGGGCCCTTCCAGGGCTCCCTGCACTAAGTGGGGTTGTCCCTAGGTTTGGACTGGGCCAGGAACGGGTCGCCCAAGATCACAGGGCCTGTGAGCCCCTCTCAGGAGCTGAAGTGGATCCAGCAGCAGTGGAGCCACAGACGGGCTCAGGGGAGGGGTGCGACCATCTGTGCATTGGGATGGACCAAGCAGGCTGCTGGAGGGAGGTGGATGGAGGCAGAGGTGGGGTCCATGCTGGTCACCATGGGGTCTGGTCGGAGGAGATGGTGGCCCAGCCCGGGTGGAGAGGAGGGGCAGACTCAGGACATAGGTAGGGACAGTGAGGCAGAACAGGTGGCCCCTCTCTGTCCCTCTGCCCACTTCTCACAATCCCAATCCCACAAAGTCCCACCATCTCATTTGGCTTTTCTGAGTCCCCAGCCCTTCTTGCCACCCTGGTGCTGCGTTCCTCCTGCTGCCCCTGAGCCAGGGGCCCTGGACAGCGGCGTCCACCCTCTGCCTGGCAGAGCCATGTCTGCGCCAGTGCCTGACGCTTGAGGGCACTTCCTCTCCCAGGTCTGGGACTCGCAGAGAGCTCACCCCCGCCCTCTGCTGGCTGATGCCCAGAACTCAGTGACCCTGTGCAGGCACTGATGTCCCTGTCTACAGCAGAACAAGCCAGGAAGGGACTGGCCTGTGGTCCCTTGGCCAGTGTGTCGGGTCCCACTTCCCTACAGGCCCCTCTGATGATGGTCCCCCCCTTTGTGTGCCAAGCCCAGCACCTCTACCCTGGCATGAGCTCACCCCCCCAGAGTCCCTCCACCTTCCCTATTCTGTCATCTGAATTGGACCAGAGGAGCTGGGCCTGGAGGAGTCACTTCTGTCCCCCCCACCCCCACCTGGGGACAGAACTGTCAGGAGGGAAGGGGTCTCGCTCTGTCTTGGGAGACAGCACTGCACCCCTATCTGGCTGGGAGCTCCTTGCCCTCCCTCCTATGAGCACCTCATTTTATCTGTACTTTCCACATTTCCCATGTTCCCCAAACTCAGGGAACCAGAGGAGTGTGTCCCTACGGGTCTGGGTCACACAGGGGAGATATCTCCTGCACCTGGAAACTCTGCTCTCTCACCACCTCAGCCCCCTCCATCCCACTGGGGACCTGTAGGTCGATGAGGACTGTCCTGAAGGGGAGACGGGGATGCACAGCCATGGTAACTGAGGACCCTGTCTTCCAGCGCCTCCCCTGGGATGGGATTCAGTGGGCTGTGCTGGGACCCTGGGTGGCTCTCCTGTGCAGGCCCGGTGGTACCTCTGCGTCTCTTCTTTCTGCCAGCAGCACCCTGTCCACTCCCTTCCTAGGCCCTGTGGGGATTGGAGGGCATGGAGTTTGTCATGTGTTTTCAAGGCATCAAAACAGGCCAGTGCTTGGTGGTCAATGGGACCCACAGGACCTGTGAGTTTCAGGGCTGGTGCCCTGTGGGGAGGGACACTGAGCCTGTGTAAGTGTCCCAGACACCCAGGGCAGGGTCCCAGGATGAGCAGATCCTGCCCCTTACCTCCCCCCACCTGCAGGAAGCCCCTGCTGGTCCAGGCTGAGAACTTCATACTGTTCATCAAAAACACTGTCACCTTTAGCAAGTTCAACTTCTCCAAGTAAGCATGGTGGGTCCTGGCTGGCCCCAGATCCTCCTTGTCCCCTTCCTGGCCCAAGCCCCCAGCCCCACACCCTCTCAGTTCCAATACCTTGGAGACACGGGACAGCATCTATTTCATGTGCTGTTGCCCCGACCCACCTCTCAGCCTCTACTCCCCTGTGTTCCACATCGGGGACCTCATGGCCACAGCTGGAGGGGTCTTTGCGGACCTGGCATTACTGGTGGGTCTGTGGGGGGACGGTTGTGGGAGGGCTCAGGGAGAGGGACCGGGGCCCACGTGCTGGTGGAGCAGTGATGCGCTGTGTGCAGGGCGGTGCTGTGGCATCCATGTCCGCTGGGATTCTGACCTGGATGCCGGGGGCTCCGACTCCTGGCCCCATGACTCCCTCCGGCTGCAGGAGAGGTGCTACAACTTCAGGTGCGGCCCCACTGCCCACCCGCTGCTCCTCAGCCAGGTCTCCCTCCACCTGTCCTCCTGTGGTGGCCGGGACAGACCACAGCCTGGCCCATCTCTCGGGACGCTCTGCTGTGTGTGTGAGGGGGTCCCAGGGCAGGAGGGGTCTCAGCTCCAGGTCCCCGAGCACACGCTCCATCCAGCCTCCCTCCTGAACCCTTTGGCCTCCACCCCATCTGTCCCCACACCCTGCTGCAGCTGGGACCCCTCACCCCAACCCCTCCTCCACTCCACCCTGACTCCAGCACCTCCCTCCACGGCACAGGGGCTTTCTTTTTACTTTTCCCTTAAGGTTTTATCTGAAAGATTACAAAAATCCATAGAAAATTTTAACAATTAGTGCCATGAAGAACAATATTGCCTTCATCTGGGTTCACTGGGTTTGTTTTTTTTACCATTTTGCCCTACTTCCTTTCTTTCACTCTCTCTAGAGAGCCGGGTATATTTAGATGGATTTCACAGGAAATCATTGGAAAGTAATTGACAGATGTCCGGATGCTCACCCTTCTCAACGCTGTCTTGAGAATGAGGCCCTTCCCCAGGTGACCGCTGTCCTCTTGTCAAACTCAGGAAATGTAACATTGGCAGGTAGATCTAATATTTAAATTTCTCCAGCTGTGCTAATAATAGTTCTCAATCTTTTATTTTTCTATCCAGATGCACTCAAGGCTCTTGCGTTGCATGTATTGTGTCTTTGTGGCTACTAAGCAGACCTGTCCCATCCTTCTGCCCCCTAGTGTCACCTCGTCACCCTCATGAAGACATGCACACAGCCACCAGGCCTGGAGGTGACGCCCCGTGACACTGTTGGCTGGACCCTCCTGGCCTGGCTTCACTGGCCCCCCAGCCCTTCCCAACCATGTGGGGCTGGACCCACCCACGCCCTGCTCCCCTCCCCTCTGCGCTCTCCCATCCCTCTGTCTCTCCCTAGAGCTCCTTCCTGAGCCCTGGGAATCCAGCCTGAGGGGCTGCAGGAAGGAAGTCTTCCCTGGCTCCCAGGGGAGAGTGAGTGCCCCTCTCTGGGCCCCACAGCCCCAGGTTGGCCCCACCTCCCACACCCCACCTGCTGGTGTCTGTTTAGGGACCCTTCTGTCCCCATCCCCTCAGCAGGCAGGGAGCTTCTGAGAGGCAGGTCCCGGCTTGCTTGTCCCCTTTGTCCTCAGCAGTGACTCAGGGCTGAGACCCAGGACTCAGGTTGGAGTGGATGGAGTCAATGGATGAGTAAGATGAGGCCTGTGAGGACCAGGCCAGTCAGGAGTGGGCGGAGCAGCCACTGGACTCTCTCCTGCCCCAGGACAACCACTCACTGGGGGGAGGCCCAGATGTGGAGGTCCGGAGTCTGTTCCAGCTCTACAGGATCTGCTTCAACATCCTTGTCACTGGGTGGGTAGGGGTCAGGCTGGGGCAGGTTGGGTGGGCAGGGGTGAGGGGAGGGATGGGGAGACAGCCACAGGTAGAGAGGCTCAGCCCAGGTCTCTCTCAGGCAGGGAAGTTTGGGCTCATCCCCACAACCCTCACTCTGGGCACTGGAGCAGCCCGGCTGGGTGTGGTGAGTCTGGCCATTGTGGGTTCCTCTGGCTGTGGGTAAGCATGAGCCCCCCAAGTGCCCCCTTAACCCCCTGGCCTGACATTGAGTCTCAAGGTGAGGGCTGGGGAGGTGGTGGGATGCAGGTTGGGAGTCAGGTCATGAGTCTGCCCTGCCTCTCCCAGATCACCTTCTTCTGTGACCTGCTGCTGTTGTATGTGGATGGAGAAGCCCATTTCTACTGGAGGACCAAGCATGAGGAGGGGTCTTCGGGCCTGCCTGACCCTGGGCTACACTTTGGAGGATGGTGGCTGGAGTCCTGCCCTGCTGTCCTCATCTGCAGGCAAAGGTCCTGAAGGGAAATGCCAACCCTGAGAAGAGAGGTGGCTTCCCCACCCCCATATCCGGCTGTCCAGGTGCCTTAGTGGGAGCCCAGCACCTGTCCCCACTGCTTCTGTTGGGAGCTGGACACCGTCAACAGGGTGGGCCTGGCACCCACTCACTGCCCCATTCCTGAGGCCTGTAGCCTTCCTTTGCTGGTTGGGGCAGGGGACTGGAAAGCTTGGGGCTCAACCTTGGGGACTCATGGCTGTAGCCCTGGCAGGACCAGGGCAGGGGTGGGGGAGAATTCCACCCTTCAGCTCCTAGGCAGCTTGTCCCTCCCCCAGCTCTGGCCTCAGCAGGTGCTGCCTGGGGACCACAGAAGCCAGTTTTGTGTAGAGACTGCAGGGAACAGATGCAAGGCCCTGGTCCAGTGGGGCTCTGGCTGGGTCTGGGGCTGGAGACACTCTCCCAGGCTCCATCTCCAGTGTTCCCAGCAGGTCCCCGCTCTCCAGCTGTCCACCATGCTGGCTGTGGTCATCTCCGGCCCTGCCTGGCTCCCAGCCCTCCTCCCCCTGCCGGCACCCCCCTCACAGGTAGAGCCCCTGCCCTCTCAGCTGCCCCACTGTGCAGCCAGAGGCCAAGACCAGGAAGAAGGCAGCCTGACAAGAGGAGCTGTGGCAGCTGCTCTGTGCTGGGTTCCCAGGGCAGGGCCCCTCCCAGCTCTGGGCCTCATCCATGGAGTGAGGAGTGTGGTGGGCAGATGCTCCAACCCCCTAGGACCCCAGGCAAGGGCAGAGGACCCCTTGGGCCCCTACCTGCTCAGCTGATGAGCACCAGCCCCATCCTGGGGGCAGCCCTGGGACTGTGGAGGGCTGGGATGGGGGAGGGGCATGGGACTGAGCAGGTGGGTCTGGCGTCCTTTGGGACCCTCTGCCTCTCTCCTAGGTGACACCAGCCAAACATCCTAAAACCTGCTCACCGGGCTCCTGGGAGCCATGGAGTGGGGAGGCTGGACATCTGGACACATGTCATTGCTGCCCAAGGTCACACTGAGAATGTGTCTGTGCAGCTGCCCACCCCAGCCTGAGGCAACTGCACGAGGACCATGATTTGATCTAGACCCCAGGTAGAGCCAGGGGCTGGATAGAATGTCCTTAACAAAGGACATGGAAGACCCAGCAGGCTGGCTTGGTTCAGGCTCTGGAATCCCCCTGGGGGCCTGAGTCCTGCCTGCTGGAGAATTTCCCCATGTCCCAGGTCCACGGTCAGGAGGGGAGGGACAGGACTGCAGGAGCCAAGCCCTCTCTGGGTCCCAGGGAGGGGCAGGGTTTGGGGTACCCACCCCAGGGAGACAAGGGGCTGCCTCCTCATGGGTCCCTGGTGAGAAGGGCCGTGCTGGCAGCTTGCTGGTGCAGCGACATGGGCCAGGCTGGGGAGGGGAGGCCTGGTGCTCAGGCTGGGCAGCATCTGGAATCATCTGGCATCTGGAACATCAGCAAAGCCTCGGGGTCCCTGCTGCCACTCACCCCCAGGGCAGTGTCTGTGGGAGGTGGGTTCAGAAGGGCTGGGTTGAGAGGTCAAGGTCCTGAAGCCCGGTGCTTGGAGGGGAGTCACGTGTCCCTGCTTGTCCTTGGGGCCCAGAGGAAGTGATGTTGAGGCTGCAGAGAGTGGAGGAGTAAAGCTGCCAAAGCCAGCGGCTTCCTTTTTGGTCCTCACAAGCAGGAACCGGGAGGAGGAGGCGTCTATGGTAGACGGAGCATGGTCCTGGGGAGGCCACGGGGCTTGCAGAGTGTGTCTGGGGACCCCCAAGGACTGGCTCCCCACCACCAGGTAGGCTCAAGGTCCCTAGAGCAGGCCCAGGCACTTGTGCACCCACCTGCCTGCATGTGTCCCATCCGAGGCTTTGTCACAAAGCTCTGAGGGGGCAGCAGGGAGAGAGGCTGCTGGAAGCTGCAGGCAGCCCTGGGCTGGGAAACAGCTGCTGCCTCAGTCTGCATGTGGGTGCATGCCCAGGGGACCGTGTGGGCCATGTGGGCCTGTGCCTGAGAGATGCCTGTGCCCAGGCAGGGGGGCCACTCCATCTGGGGCAGGCCTCAAGACATGCCCTGCTCTCTGTGAGCACTGGGAAACAGAGGGAACCCAAGGACTCCACTGCCCTTTCTAGTGGGCCTCAATGGGGTCCAGGCTCTGCTATCTGGATCCGTCCCTGAGGGGACATGTGGGGAGGCTGTGAGGGAGTCTGGCCCAGCTCTGTCAGGGACCCCACTGTGCCTGGTGTGTGTAGCTCACCTCTGAGCTGGGCAGAGGGCAGTGGCCTGAGGGCAGGACCCTGGGATCCCGGCCTGGCCTTGTCCCTGACTCAGAGCTGTCCCAGGCCTGGCACCTCGCCCTTATGGAACCTCAGCACCTTTGCTGTGGATTGGGGACAATTGTCTGGTTACAGGGGCATGTGAGGACTCAGTGACACATTGAACACCACAGTGGACACAGCAGCAGGCCACATGTCAGGCCGAGCCGTTATTATTGTGGGTCCCTGGGACTCGAGGCTCTTCCCTGCCTGCCCTACTCCACCTGTCCAGGTAGCCGGACTTGGTCATAAACTGGAAGGTGCTGGGCAAAGAGTCCACCACACCAGTGCTGGCCATGGCCCACTCCCAAAGACTTGAAGCTCAGCACCTGGGCTGAGGTTCTGAGGACGCCCCGGCATGGGCAGACCTGCAAACCTGAGCTGCCCTGCATAGAAGGTGCTGCCAGGACCTCTGGGTTCCCAAGGAGGTGGGGTAAGGCATCTGGGCCCCCAGTGGTCCTCATAGACTGGTGGGCTGCTCCATGCAACTGGACTCCTGGTCCGGTGCCTGGTTGGGGGCGCTGCAGGGCCAGCACCATCTCCTCCAGGCTGCTGTTTGGGGCAGTCAACCCCATGTGTTCCCGCTAGCTCTCCTTGCTGTGCCTGATGCCGTAGCCAAAATACACCATGAGTCCTGCAAGGGTGGCACAAGCTTGAGGGATAGGTCCCAGCCCTCTTCCTTGCTTGCCCTCCCACTGCAGGCTGCCAGGGTCCCAGCCTGGCCCCCACTCACCGATCAGCAACCAGATGGAGAAGCACAGCCAGGTCAGGTAGCTCAGCTTCAGCATGAGGAAGATGTTGAGGAGGATGCTCAGGGCAGGAGTCAGGGGCACCAAGGGAACCTGAGGGGACAAGGGCAGGGCTGGGCTGCAGGGAAGGCCTGCTGACCTAGGGTCGGATTTCTTAGGAGTCCATAGAGCCCTTCTCTGCCTCTGGAGATTCCGGAGACAAGGGCCCACCCAGCATGCAGAGAGAGGGGTGTGGGGCACTGGTCTCCCCCACCCTGAGGCCCTGGTGCATCCTGCCACGACAGAGGAGGAAGGGGCAAAGGGAGCCGGCTGGGCTGAGCATGGTGGGTGCTGGCTGGTGGAAGTACCTGAAAGGTGTCCTGCTGTTTCTCTTGCTGGTGGGCCCCTAGGACGAGGAGACTGAGCAGAAATGTGACGGAGCTGAGAAGGAGCAGCATGGTGTAGCCCCAGGTTGGGAGGTTCAGGGCCGAGTCTCCAAAGGCCAGCACACAGTCCAGAGTGATGGCCGAGGCCACCAGGACACCGAGGGCCCAAGCCACAGCGGCTCCGGGTCTGCACCCACCCAGGAAGCTGAGGTAGGGTCTCAGGGCTGATCGCAGCTGTCCAGGCTCAGGGGTTGAGGCCTGCTCTTGGTCCTGGGAGCTGGATGTTGAGGGCTTTTGGAAACGTAGCACGAGAACGCTGATGGCCACGAAGGAATAGGCAAAAAGTACACCGATGGAGTGGAAGTGAACCAGTGCCTCCAGGTCTAGCAGCAGCACCAGGAAAAGCATGAGTATCCCGAACACCAGGATGCTCACCACGGGCGCCTTCGTTCGGCAGTACAGGTGGGCAAACACCTGGAAGAAGAGCCCATCGGCAGCCATGGCAGAGATGATTTGTTGCAGGGAAAAGAGGCTGCTGAGCAGGACAGTATTGATGGCTGTGACAGAGGATGGGAGACTGGTTAGCATCATGCACAGGCATACCAGGGGCCGCTGCCAGGGGGCCAAGACATGGGTGGCCCCTTGGGAACATGGGCATGAGTTTGTCTTGGCTCTGAGAGAGACCCCGAGTGTGTGTGGGTGCCAGATTGTTCCCCCTCACCACCCAGGAATGGGACGCCCCAGTTTAGTTGACATACCCACTGGAGAATCTGATAAGGGTTGAGTCCCTCTGCCTGGAAGGATCTGGAAGCACATGCCCAGAACTGACATTCTATCAACAACTGGGAGGGGGAGTGAGTAGGTCTCTTCCCACAAGCCTGGCTGGAGAGTCTAATCATTAGCACCTTCCTGGGCCCAGGATGCAACTGGGAGCACAGGCCCAGATGCAGATGTGTTCCCTGGAGGCTTAGGGCAGTGCCCCACCACTGTGTCCCCTCCCACATTGCCCAGATGGGCTCCTTACCGCAGATTGCACAAGCTGCCACGATGAAGCCTGCCCAGCTATAGCCCCGCTGGTAGAAGGCATCAGCGAGTGCCCAGTTAGGGTCCAGGTTTTGCCAGGGTACCATGAGGGTGAGCACAGTGGAGACGAGGATGTAGGCACCAGCCGCCAGGCCAAGCGAGATGGCAATGGCCATAGGCACTGCTTGCTTCGGGTTCTGGGCCTCTTCACTGGAGGCAGCAATGACATCAAAACCCACGAAGGCACAGAAGCAGGTGGCAGTGCCAGCCATGATGCCGGCAAAGCCGAAGGGTGCAAAGCCGCCCTCCTCAGCACTCCAGTTGTGTGGGCGGGCCAGGACAAACCCCAGGATGATGATGAAGAGGATGACGACCAGGTTGATGCCAGAGAAGGTGTGCTTGAGCCAGGAAGAGACACGGCCTCCACAGGAGATGAATGTGGAGGCCAAAACTATGATGCCAGCAGCCAAGAAGTCTGGGTACTGGGCCAGGAAGGGCACCTGCCAGATGCCCACATGGGCCTCGGTGAAGCTGCTGATGCTGCGGCTGAAGATGGCATCCAGGTAGCCACTGCAGGCACGGGCCACAGCGGCACCAGCAGTGAGGTACTCTAAGAGCACATTCCAGCCGACGAGGAAGGCCCACAGCTCACCCATGGATATGTAGGTGAACAGGTAGGCAGAGCCTGTGCGGGGCACACGTGCCCCAAACTCTGCATAACATAGGGCTGCCAGCAGGGAGGCCATGGCAGCCATGCCAAAGGATATGAGCACTGCTGGGCCAGCCAGCTTCTTGGCCACAAAACCTGTGAGCACGTAGAGGCCTGAGCCCACCATGCCACCCACACCCAGCAGAGTCAGGTCCAGTGTGGTCAGGAGGCGCCGCGGCGGTGTCTCCCTGCGGGACTCCTCCAGTGTCTTCAGCCGGTTCAGCTTCTGGCAGAAGGGCACCAGGCTGGCAGTGCTGGGCAGCCCCCAGGCCATGGTGGGCAGCTGAGACGAGCACCAACCCACCTGCCGGCACCTACAAGAGCCAAAGGGGAATGACAGGCTGCCCTGGGTCCTGACCAGCCTTCAGTCCTTGCTCTGACCCTGCCCTGGGGACCCAAACCTGGAACCACTGGCAACTGCAGGGCTGGATGAGGCAGGCTGAGGGCCTGGCAGCAGGGTGGGCAGGAGGCCACAGGGAAGCATGGGGATCCCTTTGGCCTGCCAGTTGGACAAGGGAGGGAGCCTGGTGGAGGCAGACTTCAGCATGTTTGGGAGGGGCCCTATGCGTGGGGAGGGGGTAACCCCAGGCATCGCAGCCAGAAGTCCCTCTAGTTGTCTGGGATCTGAGAGCAGGGTGAAACCTGAGGCTTTCCCAAGGCTGGGCCAGGCCTCTAAGATCCCTAACAGCAGCAATTCTGTGGCCCTGGAATCTGCCCAGGCAGCCACTTGGCCTCAAACAGCTGTGTTTACTCCCTCATCCCGTTTGTTGGGCTGGTGGACCAGTGCACCCTGCCTGCAGTGGGGGGGTGCCCTGGACCCTGTGCTGGAAGCCAAGGCCACACATGCAACCCCATGCGCTGACACATCACCGCCATGCCACGCCCCAGAGTCAGTTCCACCGTGCCCCTGTCTCCAGGTACCAATGCTTTCCCCTCCTCTGAGAATGAGTTCATCCCTGCAGGACATGTTGCAACTCACTTGCTGTCACCACTGCCACTGCTCTGTACACTGCCCTTGCCCACACCCCAGGGCACCAGATCCAGCCCTGGGCACTGCCTTGTGGTCACACATGCACTCAGCCCACCCTGCCTACACCTCACAGCATCAAGACCAGAACTCCCCAGGTTCTGGGGAAGCCCTATGACTGTGCCCAGTTCACAGATGAGGAAGCTCAGGCCTCCAGGTAACTGACTAGCGCAGGTCACCAGGGTGGTCTGAGGATGCTGGTGAAGGTTAAGGTCCAGGTATGGGGAGGGGCTCTGGAGCCCACCTGCTTTCCACTGCTGCAGATGCCCTCCTTGACCCCTCATCCCAACACAAGGACTCTACCAGAGGGGCACTATCCAGGCCCCTCGACCCTGGGAGGTGTGGGGGCGGCGGGAGTCAGGCAAGACGCTGGTAAGATGAGGGTCTGAATGTGGCTGAGAGGCCCTGGGCAGTCCCTGACCTCTGGCACAATGGGATGGCAGTAAGCCACCCTCACCCACTGACGAGGGAGTGCCCACCTGTGGGGAGGGTTCTGTGAATTGGCAGAACTTGTGCTGGCTGTTCTGAGCTTCTAGCTACAGACAGTGTCCTGAAAGGAGGCAAGCAGACCCCGGGGGGTCACCTCCAGCCCTCCAGCTTGGGGCACCCCTAGGCCCCCTCAGACATCAATGGCAGCCCCTCCCAGCCCAAGAGCACCTGTCAAGCCTGGAGGACCTTGGGGACCCAAACAACATTTCTCCATTCATGGATATCTGTGAGAGGTGTCATGGACTGAGCATCTGCTCCATGCTAATCCCTGCATCACAGGGACACATCACATCTCATCACGTGACCATCACAAACCCCCCTCAGGCTTATTTATTCCTGGGGCTGAGGGGTCTTTGTCCTTCTGCTCTTCCCACTTTGAAAGTGGAAAGGCTGGTGTCACAGGGTGTGAACTTGTTTACAGCAAAATGAGGACAATCCATCCAAGCAAAGCAAAACCAAAACAGTTATCCTCTTACCCAGAACTCTCTCCATGTTGTCAGGCTTCTATGTGGTTTGTGGAATAGGACATTAGGGGCACCTGCAGGCTGTCTGGCTCAGCGGGCTGGTGACAGGGTGGTGGACTCCCAGCCAAGAGAGTGCCACTTGGAGCACTCTGCCTTAGCCAGCCCCTTGCTCCCTTCTGGTATTTGGCTGATGTTGTCTTGAGGAGCTTCTCAGATGGGCTCCCACTTCCTGCAGGGGTGACCCCTCCCGCACCTCGCTCCTGTGAGGCCTAAACATAACTGAGCAGAGTTCCTTGTTCTGAAACACCTTCACAGAAACCCAGAAAAATGCATTTCTAACCAAGAGTCTTGGACAGTTTTGCAACAGGAGCTCCCCCAAGGCCTACCAATGACCACCTGAAAGCTTTTGTAGGGTTTCAGAGCACTGACTTTTTATCTACCCAGAGAGGGGTTCTCACCATGCTCCCCTTCACATCCATCAATATCCAATAGACATTTGTGGTCAAGCATGATTGACGCAGTAAACTAAACTTCCAGGGACATGGCTGGGCCAAGTGCTGGACCCCACTAAGCAAGGCAATTAGACAGACCAACATATGAAGATGCAGTGAAGAGAAAGCACCAAAACTACAAGAAAAAGAAGAGAGAGCACTTCCCAACACATCCTACAAAGCCTGGAGCACCCAGACACCAAACTCAAAAAAGACATCACAAGAAAGAAAACTACAGAGCAACATCTTTTATGAATACAGATGCAGAATAGCTCAACTGAAGGCAAGCAAATCAAATCCAGCAACATGAAAAGGACCAAGTGGGATTTATCCCAGGAATGCAAGAGTGATTTAACACACGAAAGTCAATGGAATATGCCATACTAATAGACTAGATGACAAAAACCACATGATTGGCTCAACAGAAACAGGAAAAACTAGTCAATAGGCCTGGAATAGAAGGGACCACCCTCAAAATGATAAAGACCATCTATGAAAACCCCTTGGCTGCTGTACTCACTGGTGATAGACTGAAAGCTTTCCCTTTGCTCAGGAACAACATTGGGATGTCCTCTCCCCACTTGTATCCAACACTTTACTGGAGGCTCTGGTCATGGCAATTAGGTGAGAACATGAACTAAAAGGAATCCAGGTTGGAAAAGAAGAAGCAAAACTATCTCTAGCCTGAGATGACATGATCTTATGTAGAGAAAATCCTACAAACTACACACAATAAATATTGGAAGTAACGTACCAGTTCAGCAAAGGTGCAGGATACAAGATCAATATATGATCTACACAATCAATTGTATTTCTATACACTAGCAATGAACTATCCAGAAATGAAATTAAGAAAACAATTCTGCTTATATAGCATCAAAAAGAATAAATTTATGAGTGACCATACTTAGAATAAATTTTACAGAAGAAATGCAAAACTTGTACACTAAAACTACTAGAAATCTATGAAAAAAATTAAAGACCTAAATAAGTGGAAAGATATCCCACGTTCATGGACTGGAAATCTTAATATTGTAAAGATGGCAATACTCCCCAAATTTGTCTTCAGATTCAGTGCAATCCCTATCAAAATCCCAACTGCCTATTTTGCAGAAATTATCAAGCTGATCCAGAAATACATATGGAGATGTGTGAGACCCAGAATAGTCAAAACAATCTTGACAAATAACAAAGTTGGAGGACTTACACTTCATTTCTAAACTGACTACAAAGCTACAGGAATCAAGACTGTTTGTTACTGAAATAAGGATAGACATATATAGATCAATGGAATAGAATTGAGAGTCCTAAAATGTGGAAAATTAATTTTTAAAAGTTGGTGGCCAATTTAGGTTATGGTCAATTGGTTTTTAAAAAAACAGACTTTATGTTTCAAGGCAGTTTTGTGTTCACAAGAAAATTGAGCAGAAGGTTGAGTTTCCCCATACCCTTAGGCCCTACACAAGCACAGCCTCCTCGACTATCAACATCCCCCACCAGATTGGTACATTTGTTATAATTGGTGAACCTACATTGACACATCGTTATCACCTAAATCCTATGGTTTACACTAAGGTTCACTCTTGGTGGTGTACATTCCATGGTTTTGACAAATGTATAATGACGTGTACACACTATTACAGTAAGCTCTAAGAATCCTCTGTGCTTCAGCTATTCATCCCTCCCTCCCCACTAACCCCTGGAAACCACTGATCTCACTGTCTCCACAGTTTGGCCTTTCCAGAAGGTCATATAATGGGAATCAAGTGATACAGTATGTAGGCTTTTCAGATTGGCCTTTTTCCTTAGTAATATGAATTTAAGGTTGTTTTATGTCTTATCATGGCTTGATAGTTCCTTTATTTTTAGCACTTTGTAATATTTCTTCTCTGGCTGGACCATAGTTTATTTATCTATCCACCTACTGAAGGGCATCTTGGTTGCTTCCAAGTTTTAGCAATTATGAATGAAGCTGCTGTCAACTTCCATGTATAGGTTTTTGTGTAGGCATAAATTTTCAACTAATTTGGGTAAATGCAAGGAATGTGGTTGCTGAATCCTATGGTAAAATTATGTTTAGTTTGTAAGAAACTGCCAAGATATTTTCCAAAATGGCTGTATCATATTGCTTTCCCACCAACGATGAATGAGTGTACCTGTCAGTCTGCATCTCCAGCAACATTTGGTGTCATCAATGTATTGGATTTTTGCCATTCTAACAGGTGTGTAGTGGTACATCATCACTGTTTAATTTACAATTCTCTAATGATGTAGGACATGGAGTATCTTTTCATAGGCTTATTCACCAACTGTATATCTTTTTTGGTGGGGTATCTGTTCAGATTTTTTACTCATTTTTAATTGAGTTGTTACTCTTCTTATTATTGATTTTTAATAGTTCTTTATTTTGGATAACAATCCTTTATCACATATGTCTTTTACAAATATTTTCTTCTAGTCTATGCCTTGTCTTCTCATTCTCTTGATGGCCAATTGATTTTTGACAAGAGACCCAAAACAACCCAATGGGGGAAACAATAGTCTTTTCAACATGCTATGCTGTAAAAATTGGACATCCAGATGCAAATGAATGAAGTCAGACTCCTACCTCACACCAGATGCAAAAACTAGCTCAAAGTGGATCAAAGAGCTAAATCTAAGAGCTGAAACTACACAGACAGACCTTGGGGATATTGCAGGTTCCATTCTAGATCACTACAATAAAATTAATGTCACAATAAAGTGAGTCACATGAATTTTTTTGTTTCCTAGTGCATATAAAAATTATGTTTACACTATACTGTAGTCTATTAAGCGTGCAAAGCATTATGTCTAACAAAAGGATGTACATACTTTATTAAAAGTATTTTATTGCTAAAAAATGCTAACCATCATCTGAGCCTTCAGTTACTTGTGATCTTTTTGCTGGTGGAGGATCGTATCTTGATGTTGATGGCTGCTGACTGATCAGGTTGGTGGTTGGTGAAGCTTGGGGTGACTGTGGCAAGTTCTTAAAATAAACTGACAATAAAGTTTGCCACATCGATTGACTCTTCCTTTCAAGAATAATTTCTCTGTAGCATGCAGTGCTATTTGATAGCATTTTACCTCACCCATGCTAGAACTTCTTTCAAAATTGGAGTCAGTCCTCTCAAACTCTGTCACTGCTTTATCAACTAAGACTATGTAATATTCTAAATCTTTTGTTCTCATTTCAAGAATCTTTGTAGCTTCTTCATCAGGAGTAGGTTCCATCTCAAGAAAACACTTTCTTTGCTTATCCATAAGAAGCAACTCCTCATCTGTTAAAGTTTTGTCATGAGATTGCAGCAATTCAGTCATATCTTAGGCTCCACTTCTGATTCTAGTTCTCTTGCTATTCCCACCACAGCTGCAGTTACTTCCTCCACTGAAGTCTTCAACCTCTCAAAGTCATCCATGAGGGTTGGAATCAACCTCTTCCAAACTCCTATTAAGGTTGATATTTTGACCTCTTCCCATGAATCATGAATGTTCTTAATGGCGTATAGAATGGTGAATCCTTTCCAGAAGGTTTTCAATTTACTTTGCTCAGATCCATCAGAGGAATCACTGTCTATAGGAGCTATAGCTTTAGGAAATGTATTTCTTAAATAATAAGACTTGAAAGTCAAAATTACTCCTTGATCCATGATCAAAATGACTGCTCAGATCCTGCAGAAGGGATGTTTTGCTAACATGCATGAAAACAGCATCAATCTTGTACATGTAGAGAGAGAGCTCTAAGACAACCAGGCACATTGTCAATGAGCAGCAATATTTTGGAAGGAGTCTTTTTTTCTCAGCAGTAGGTCTCAACAATGGGCTGAAGATATTCAATAAACCATGCTGTAAACAGATGTGCTGACATCCAGGCTTTGTTGTTCCATTTATGGAGCACAGGCAGAGTAGATTCAGCACAATTCTTAAGGGCCCTAGGATTTTCAGAATGGTAAAGGAGCAATGGCTTCACCTTCAGCCACCCACTGCATTAGCCCCTAACAAGAGAGTCAGCCTGTCCTTTGAAGCTTTGAAGCCAGGCATTGGCTTCTCCTCTCTAGCAATGAAAGTCTTAGATGGCATCTTCTTCTAATATAAGGTTATTTCATCTACACTGAAAATCTGTTGTTTAGAGTAGCCACCTTCATTAATGATCTTAGCTAGACCTTCTGGAGAACTTGCTGCAGCTCCTACATCAGACTCGCTGCTTCCCTTTGCACTTTTATGTTATGAAAACAGCTTCTTTCCTTAAATCTCATGAACCAGCCTCTGCTAGCTTCAGCCTTTTCTTCTGCAGCTTCCTCACCTCTCTCAGGCTTCCTAGAATTGAAGAGAGGGCCTTGCTCTGGATTAGGCTTTGGCTTAAGGGAATATTGTGGCTGGTTTGATCTTCCACCCAGGCCACTAAAACTTTCTCCATATCAGCAATACGACTGTTTCACTTTCTTATTATTTGTGTGTTCACTGGAGTAGCACTTTTAATTTCCTTCAAGAGCTTTTCCTTTGCATTCACAGCTTGGTTAACTGTTTGTTGCAAGAGGTCCAGCTTTTGGCCTATCAAGGCTTTTGACGTGCCTTCCTCACTAAGCTTAATCATTTCCAGCTTTTGACTTAAAGTGAGAGATGTGTGACTCTTCCTTTCACTTGAACACTTAGAGGTCATTTTAGGGTTATTAATTGGCCTAATTTCAATATTGTATCTCAGGGAATAGGGAGGCCTGAGGAGAGGGTGAGAGATGGGGGAACAGAAAGTTGGTGGAGCAGTCAGAACACACACAACATTTATCAATTAAGTTTGCTGTCTTATATGAGTATAGTTTGTGGCGTCCTAAAACAATCACAATACTAACATCAAAGACCACTGATCACAGATCACCACAACAAATTTATCATGAAAAAGTTTGAGGGGCCAGCCCCGTGGATAAATGGTTAAGTTCACACACTCCACTTTGGCAGCCCAGTGTTCACCCGTTCAGATCCTGGGTGTGGACCTAGCATCACTCATCAGGACGTGCTGTGGAGGCATCCCACATAGAAGAACTAGGATGACTTCCAATGAGGATGTACAACTATGTACTGGGGCTTTGGTGGAGCTAACAGATGTTAGCTCAGGGCCAATCTTCTTTACAAAAAAAAAAAGTTTGAGACATTGCCAGAATTACTAAAATGTGACACGAAGATATGAGATGAGTAAATGATGTTGTAAAAAATCATTCTGATAGACTTATTTGATGTGAGGTTGCCACAAATCTTTGACAGGGTTTAGGGCAAGCCATTCCAAAGGTGCCATTCCAGTATGCAGATTATTTTGAACCAAAGACAAAGCTCAGAAGACTCTGGAGAAACATTTGACCTTCCCTCAAATTGTCAAATAGAATTTGAGATAGAAGGGCCTGTCCCAGGAAGGGCTCTTACATGGATAATTCTAGGTGTGGTGGGCAGGAAGGCATCTAGCAAGGACCATTTTATCAAAAGATCTCTTTTGAGTCCCGTTGTCTGTAGATGAGACAATGCAAACATTCATTTACCACATATGAACATTTTTCATCTTCCCGGACATTTCCTTCTCCCCATTGAAGTCCCAGACCTCCACCTCCCTCTCTTTAGTCCAGAAGGACATATACACCTCATTTTGCCTGACTGTCTTTGGAATTCTTCATGCTCTTGTGAATTCCCCATGTACATGTATTAAACTTTGTCTGATTTTCTCTTGCTAACCTGCCTTATGTCGTTTTAATTCTTTGACCAGCCATAAGAACCTTAAGGAAAAGGGGGGAATTCTCTGTCTTCCCCTGCAGTTTTGGCACAGCTGGCAGGATCCCCACTGGCTGGCAAGCTGCCTTCTCTGGCTGGAAGGACTGCTTTCTCCCTAGTACCGTGGCAGAGGAGGAGATCCTGGGTCACCTGATGAAGGCTCGTAAGAGGGGAGATTCTGACCACATCAGCTTCCTGGAATCTCTATCTGTTGATAGTGGAGAAAGTGGAGAAAGCAGTAAGGATTCTTTTCTCTCTTTCTAAATTTAGATTGGCAGGAGAAATTATTTAGGAAACTAGTTTCTTGTGCTTCTTAGTGACTCTGGTAAATTTGGTGCAGTACTCCTGGCTTTGTTGATGCATTTCCTCCCAGAGACGATCACTGTATTTTTTCTTTTTGTCTCTGTCTTTTTTGTTGCATGTCATAAGAAGGAAATACCTTAGGGTAGGGTGCTGGCATAGGCCCCTATAAGCCTGTTGTCTGGGCCAGCTTCACAGGCTGGTGAGTTTGCCATCTCACCAGATTGCCATCTGTTTAGACAAACTTTACTGTGGGTTCATATGCACATGAGGTATAAGTTCTTGCTCAGGGATATCTTGCAAGCCAAGAGGACACAATATTGGTGGGCATGGGATGAGCCTTTAAGAGCCATTAGGGTACTCTGTGCCTCAAGAAGACTCCCATGATAGGATAAGTTGGTCACAGAACAGGGTAGATGACAACAGGTCCCCTCCCAAACTCAAGAAAATTTCCATGCAATGAGGTACAATATAATATAACACACAATCCTCAACTTCATGGCCCATCCCTCCTAGGTGTCAGTTTGGCTCCAAGAGACCCAAGGCATAGCCAAAGCTGTTATAGGGCACATAAGGAAAAACACAAATGGATGCAGTTTTCCTTCCATCTTATTCTACATCCTGAGAACTTGGCTTTTTGACCAGTGAGAAGATTCTCCTTGGTCTCCACCATCCAGAAGGTGCATTTTCCATGGTGCACGTTGGTGGCCAAATAGACTGGGGTTCTGAGCACTCTCTGTCCAGCAGTGCCAAGCTCTCAGGGGAGTTTGTCATAAAGGGTCCAGTCCATAAAGGACTTTGTCATCTCAACATTCATTGCTTGTAAGTGCTTGGAAAATTCCATTCCAGTAGCACCTGCACAGTGTCACAGATTAGCGGATCTATGACAAGAAGTGTCCCATGCTCCCCTGGGAGACTGGACACTGTTTTCATGACACCATCCTTGCCGCCTGTACAAGGAAGCTCTTTACTCTCTCTGACTATTTTGGGGAGGGAACTTTTTGGATCATGGTGGCTACATCATCCATGCCCTCCCCAGGGATGCCTCCTGCATCCATGGTAGAGATTTATTCTCAGCTTGGAAATTTCTTTCCTTCAAAAGGCTCATTGGATTGAGTCACTATTGGGATAAATATACAAATGGAGATCCTCCTCAACGACGGCCAGATGATGGATCCTTTGAATTGGAAAAACTTCTGTATTTGAAAAATATTTTAGAGACTTCTCATCACAAGCAGCTGCCTTATTGGCATTCACAGGAAGATCAAAGTGAAAAGAAAACCACGTGGTCTCTACCTGTCCACTTTCCCTACATTTCCACTATGGGCTCTTTTTCAATCTGTGTCTTGCTCTCACTAACCCTCTCTTTCTCACCAGGTTGAGTACAGACCAAACACCCCCTTATGCCAGTTTACCAAACCCTGGCCACGCTAAGTAATCAGTCTGACTGTTGGCTATGTCAACAGCTAGAGAGCACAGAAGAACCTGAACTGGTCTCTGTTCCTGCTGATGTGAACACCTGGTGGACTAAGCACAGAAGAGGGATGAATGACAAGGTATGGTGTCCGTGACAAGGAAGACATCACTCTGCCTCTTCTCCTGGTGAGTCATGTGGGCCCCAGAAAACCTCTATAAATGCTCCAGGACTTCCTTGCTCAGATAAAGACAAAAGGTGAAAATTTTTCCCATTGTATTGAAAGCAAACATGACCCTGAACCCTTCCTAGGTGATTTGGACGGATTTTTGGGACACTCTCCCTGGTTTAACAAGTGAATCTAGGAAGCAAATTGCATAGGCTTTAAGTCAGTACAATAGCATCCATGCTGGGCTGTGAAGCAGCCATGCAGGACATCTTCAGCCTGTGTCGAAATGACCTTGCAGCCCCACACCTCATGACTGAAGACGCCAGCTGGACAGATCCACAGCAAGAAGAGGTACAGGTTTCACTCTCACATTTCCCAGCTGCATTTCTTAGAGACTGGGAATAATTAATGGCTGTGGCCCTTGTCTCTTTCCACACATAGATAACTTGTTTGATGTATAACCAAGAAATTCTTGTTTATGTTACCTTCAATGTAGAATCTAGAGAGAAGACCAGAGGCACTCTACCTCTTTTTTGTATATGACATCCATGAACTCTACTTGTAAATTTGTTTTTCTTTTCCTCTTTCCTCCATGTGCACTCTTTTGTGAGAGAGATATAAGCTGCACCTAAACTCATACCCTCGGACCAGTTCCTTCAGAGCACTCTGTGGAACTGTTTTCCTGGGGTTCATACTCCTCATGCTAATTATTGAATAAAGATCATCCAGACTCTTTATTTCAGTTAACAGAGATATTCCAGGATAATACTGCAGTCAAACTCTGCGTTTGATTCCACAGGTGACATCTTCAAACCTCTCAAAGAAACTGTAAGTGACTCTAACACTATTCCTTTTGGCACAAGCATTTGCCAAATCACCAAATTTTCTGGATACCTTACCAGATGCCCTTGTCCAGCTTGGGGTATTGCAGCTGCCCACATGGTTAAGCTGCCCAACACTTCAAACTACATATGGGTGGATCTAAACTCTGGACTCACATGGTCAGGTGACAGGACCGGGCTTTATAGCTGCCCGAATCAGACTGTAGGGCTCCTGTACTGGCTATTCTGCGTCTGTTCTGCTCTCCCAGATTGACAGGAACACATGGAAAATGGAGATGTTTAAGCACCAACAGTACCAGTGGCAAAGGGCTTGGACTACTCCAGACCCTGGGAACTACAGGTTCAGCTCTAACTTTGCCTGTAAACCAGACTGGTCTTTTTGTTTTATGTGGCAACAAAGTATAGGAAGGGTTCCCAGCTAATTGGTCAGGACGATGTGTTCTTGGATACCTGGCCCTTTCTGTCTCCAGATACTTCACCATAAATGCCAGCCACATTGCAAACTTGGGTTCCTTTGTTCATAAGATTGTGGCACATAAACACGCCAATTGAGAAATCATAGAGAATACAATTATGTATCAGAACTCCAAGTTCTTTTCAGCATTGAGAGTCTTATTCTCTTTCTTTGGAAATTATGAGTCGGAAAAGGCGATCTGAAATCTCTCTATGGTAATGGAACAAGAGTTCAACATCACCACGCAAACTTTGAAAATACTTCAGTCACAGATTAACAGCCTAGCCTCTGTGGTCCCCCACAATTGATGTGCTCTGGGCACAGTGACTGCTCAGCAAGGAGGAGCTTGTGCAATCATTGGTGAAAAATCTTGCTTTTATATGAACCAAACAGAGCAAGTAGTATCTAACATACATCTGTTAAAAGAGAAGATTCACATTTTCCATCAGATGAATGAAGCTCACCCATTTTATCGGACTGACTTATTCCCAGGATCAGGAACTGGTTTAATGGCATGTGAGGAGATGTGCACCGATCCTTTCTTTTTTGCTTGTTCATCCTCATTCTAATCTGTTCTTTCTCCCTTTTCCGGATTTCTTACTCTCACCAGCTAGTTATGCCAAGGAACTCAAGGGTGGGTTGGATATTTTAGCTGTTTTTCCAAATCGTTCTTTTTTCTTTTGTTATGTTAAGGAGATGCAACCACCAACCACCCTGAATCAGATCAAGCCTCACCACAAGAGCTACACCTATGACCTTTGCCTTATTTTTAATGCTAAGATCTCTCCAGAGGAGTTTAGGCCTTATTACCATAACCTGCAGTCCAGATGGAGGCATGTTTTCCAACTGAGCCTGTGCAAGTGAACACCCACCTCTCTCCTTTGAATATTCATTCCCATCCAAAATACATGTCCTTGCTTCCTTTTGTTCGGGGATGCCATGACTCTGGAAATGATTCCTCATGGTCTATTTGCCACAAACATACGTTACTTTGTGAGACAACTACTTCTGCTGTAGAGTCTGATTTAACTCATCAGGAAGGAACCCATTTCGGTTTTGGTAACATTACCACTTGTCTACTAACTCATTTTCTCTCTCCACAGTCACCAGCTCAGCTTTTAATATGTGAAACCCCCAGGGATGTTTCAGAGAAGGGAACTGATGGGGTTCAGGGCAGGTCACCCCAAGATGTGCCACTCTGGTATGTGGACTATTTCAAGCTAAAGACAATCAAAGCTCAGAAGACTCTGGAAGAACATTGGACCTTCCCTCAAATTGTCAAAAGGAATTTAAGAGAGAAGGGCCTGTCCCAAGAGGAGCTCTTACCATGGATAATTCTAGGTGTGGGGGGCAGGAAGGCATCTAGCAAGGGCTATTTTATCAAAAGATCTCTTTTTGGTCCCATTGTCTATAGATGGGACAATGCAAACATTTGTTTGCCAGATATGAACTCTGCTCATCTTCCTGTAAATTGTCTTCTCCCTCTTTGAAGTCTCAGACCTCTTTCTCCCTCTCCTTAGTCCAGAAGGACATACATACTTCATTTTGCCTGTTTTGGAATTCTTCATGTTCATATGAATTCCCCATGTCTATGTATTAAACTTTGAATTTCTCCTGCTAACCTGCTTTATGTTGTTGTTAATGTTTTGACCAGCAATAAGAACAAGAAGGGGAAAATAAGGGGGAATTCTCCCTCTTCCCCTGTACCTTCAATTTGTAAAAAATGCAATATCTGTAAAGCGCAATAAAACAGGCGTGCCTGTAAGACATGTTGTGACTTTTCAAATTAACATTTGTTAAGTAGAGCCCTGGGGGTATTGGATGGCGAACCTCTATTCAACAAAAGACCACTAAGGAATTGAAATAGAGAAAGTTGTTACTCACAGGTCCTGGAGAAGGTCCACAGCACACCTTGAGGGGCCACACCAGGAGATTAAGGTAGAGGGCAGGCAGAGAGCAGGGCAGGACCTGGGGCATATGCTTTAATGGAGTCTTCAGGTGGAGTGCTTTCAGGTTCCCAAGGCTAAGTCTGGATTGGCCAATTCAACCCATAAAGAGGTTTTGGTCAGCTTCACAGGGGTCTTATCTAAGGGACACACAGGGAGGCAGGGAGAATGCCTCCCACAAGTGCAGTGGTGGGAGTCTTATCAGGAACTTAAATAGACTCGTGACTCTGCTCGTGGTTATCTAGGCCATGCACTCCTGAGGGGTGGTAAACTGAGGGCATCAGTCACCCTTCAAGGAACCTTGGAAATTCTGTGTGTCCTTTCACCAAGATGTGTGGGGGTGAGTAATTCTTTGGGCTCCTGCAATGACCACATGGGGGGTCTCCTGCCCTTATCCCCCCTCTGCTGCCATATGCTCCCCCTAGTTGCCCAGTCCAACCCACATCTACTGCTGGCTGGCTTCTGCCCACTCAGGAGAGCCAAATCCTTCATCCAGCCGTGGTCATCCCAGCCCAACCCAGAGCCACCAGTGTCACCCTCTTCACCACAGTCCAAGTGCCTGGCTGAATCTCACAATTCTCCCAAGCCCACTCTGCTCACTCCACCCATCCCTTTCTGCTGCTTTGAAACCTCATGATACTTTCTTTAAGACTCACTCACAAGTCATAAGTCTCCCAGAAGGCAGAAGCACTCCCCTGCCTCCCTCCTCAAGCTTCCCAGCCACTTCCTTCCAGGGTCCAATCATGCAGACTGCCCCATGTGCTCTTGCAGCAGTCTAGTTATACATCTCCCCCGACAGATCCAGGCTTAAAACTATTACTGCACAAAATTGGGTTCTCTGCCCAATGCACATAAACAAGCCAGTTGATTATGGCATCAGTCTTTAGGGGTAGAAATCCACTTATATTCTGTGAGATAGTTCTGCAGGGAGACAGGGGGTGTGCCCTCAGATCTGTCTCTCCAATTCAGGATTTGGGGCAAAATTTAATAAGTTGGGGAGAACAGCATGGCATACAGAAACACTGGTGGGACAGATTTTGATTGGTGGGCTTCAAGAATTTATGGTAAGGTTTTAAACATTTATGACAGGGTTCTAAACACGTATGATGGGGTTTTAAAGACTTTTGATGAGGTGAGGAAGGAATTTTAACATCAGATCTTCGTGGATGAGGGAAGCATTTCTTCTGATAAGAGTCTGACTTTCAAGTTCCAGTCATGTCCCAGTCCATGGGTTCTGCGGGGAGGAGGATCTTTAGTTCTGAGCTCATCTCAAGTCACAATTTCTTCTTTTATGCATGCTCTGGCCATGTGACTTTGCAGTTTTTCTGAAAGACAATTCTTAATCACTCTTTTGATAAGAGATGGGGTCAGTTGAACTGGTCCTGGAGGGCCTGTGATTACAGATCCTCCCTTTTTGTTGTTCATTCCTCAGTCTTGAGGGAGACAGGGTGGTGAGTGTTCTAACTTCTTCCTGCTGAAAAGGGGCATAGGTTGCTCCATCTCATTAAATCTTTCTCTTAGTAAGACAGACATGCAGGAGGGCTCCCAAAACTAGGCCTATATTGTGTAAGCAAGTAGCCAGGTATTTAAGAAGAAGCATTTCTAGAGACTCAAAAAGAAAAACAAGGCCAATGGTGGGAGCAAATTATAAGTGGTTTCTGAGCCCAGGGGAGAGTCAGGAAAGAAGATTTCTAGAAGTTAGAGTGCAAGCATCTTTTTCAGTTTGAAACACCTCTGATGATGTGATCAGGTGTTTAGGTATCTTTCTGAGTGGCTTATACAGCAACAGATATGAATCTCTCTTAAGTTTATATCAAGTTGTCCAGCTTCAGTTTGCAAGGCTTCAGGGAAAAAGGGCAGTTTCAGTTCTCAATGATTTCAAATGAAAATCATGGAAAAATTTGAAACATTAGTTTGGAGATTTGTAGCCAGATACTTCAGGAAACTACATGGATTCAGGATCTGGTCTAGTTTATAGATAGAAAACAAAAAGCTCAAAGATAATTATCAGAACTAGAACCTAATATCCATGGATGTGTACTACAGTTTCCATTGAAACATAATTTTTCTCTCTAAAATCACCCTCATTTTTACCAAATATAGCCAATTAAGACTCATTTGTTGGCAAACAAGTCTAATTTCAATAAACTTGGCCCAATTATTTCCATGAGTACAGCAAGCAAATCAATTGATCATATATGCTCTTTTAAATATGCTTTGTTGGAACCTTCCATAGGGAATCTCAGATTGAATTTTAAAGGCCTCTCAGGGCCATGAAAACCAAGTCAAGGATTTGTCATCAGACTTGGTCTGCAATACCTACAGATATTGATTGATTCCTCTCTTCTTGAGGTCCGTAAAATATTCTGACGTTCCAGGCACCTGCCAGAGAAGTGACTTTCTCTATTCACCTGGTAAGGTTGCTGGGAACCCTTTAAACAAGGTTATCAGGCTGATATTTCCAAGTGGCTTTATTTCATAAAGTCGAATCTTTGTTCCTCAAAAGCTGTCTTGTAATATCTGAGTCTGCATGTTTCTCTCAAATATGACATTCCAGGCAAAGTTTTGGTAATATAACCAATGTTTCCAATTGTGTCTTGTTATAAGGAGAACAGATTCTTATTGAACTTATGCCAATAACTATATTACCATGAAAACAATACTCACTCATTAAGAGTTTCCAAATTCTGGAGGCATGCAGTAGGGAGAAAAAAGATAAATGTTTCAATTCTTCTTACAAAGGTATAATTTTACCAAATTGCTATAAGTCATAGTTAGCTTAAGAGAAAGAGAAAAAGGTTTCCTTAAATCTGGAAAAAACAGAACATCAAAAAATCAACAATATCTCAAATGAAAAGTCATATAAATGATAATCATCCTCATCAGCTCATTCAGTCTTGTGTAATCAATTCTTGATCTTAATCTTCTTTTAGCAGTTCCAGGAAGTCATCAGTTTCTCCATTAGCATTCTGTAATTTCTTACCCAGTTCAGTTTTATGATCTGAAAGTTTATCAGAAACCTGTGTTCTAGAGTGTCAGAGTTCTTTCCATGAATCTCTCTGAAGATGAAACATATTTGCAAAAGCATCAGAATGAAACAACTGCAAATAACAAAAGACACAAAAAGGGAAATTGGCAAAGAAACGTGGCTGTTTCTGTGACATACAACACTTCAAGATAATAACTAGAAATATGGCTGACACCAGGAGAGATCAGAATTTTACATAATTTAAAAAATATTTATATCAATAACATTCACCCACATAATACCACCTAAGAAGATTTAACATCGTTTATTTGACAATGCTTCCCATGTAATTTAATATCAGAGAAGCCTAATTAGCTTAGTATCTTTTTTTTATGGGAAGAGAGAGAACAAATTTTGAAAGAATGACTTCATTTAGGACTTGCATTTTGGGGAAAGCTTGTCAAGAATATCAAAAGGTTTTAAAACACTTGGTCAGATAGGAAACAATGCTCACTGAGAAACAATGCTCAGTTATCCATTCAATCAAAGTGACAACAGAAACAATCAAGGGCAAACAGAGAGTTAAACAGTAAAAAAACCAACCAAACAAAAAAACCCCAAAAACAAACAAACAAAAACCTCTTTAGAGAGACCCCAGTCTTTTTGAACATAGGAAATTATTTTAACAAAAAGTAGAATTTCTGTCTTTTAGGTAAACTTACTCCAAAAGTAAAGAAAAACGTTTTATAGCCTCTTTATCAAGAGCAGACTAAAAGTTCAGGAAAATTATCCTTTTAAGGGAGAGAGAACCAAATTTTAATTTTTGCACCAGCTTATTTTTGACATTAAAACTCATTTACTTAATTAGACTTACTTCAATCTTAGCCAAATTGACTATGCATAAAGGTCTTTTTAAGGTTCCTCTTCCACAAGCCTTCTATAACTTTCCTTTTACAGTCAGAATTTGACCCATGCCTTCTTTTTTCCCTTCTAGTACTTTAGGACAAATTTATCTTTCTTAACAAACAAAAACATTTCCATTCTTTATACCTTCTTTACTGAAAACATATATCTTACTTTTCTTGAATACAAAGATGTATTTCCTATTAATTTTAAGTAGCTTTCTTAACCATTAAGACATTAGTGAAAACTAAAAAGTAAGCAATTATGAACTGTCTTTTATATCAGCATTCTAAACACTTTTCATAATTTCTGGAAACATGCTACTTCATTGTACAGTCTTTAATAAAATATAAGACATATTTACTAATAGACCCAAACACGTTTTAGTTTCTCTGTAATAAACCCAAAGTAGATAAACTTACACGTTTAACAAAAATGTTTCAGTAGGTTATCTTATTTGAAAATGACCCAGATATCCAATGAGTTTTTTATCATTTAATTTCACCTAGTACAACTTCAAAGTTTCAAGTTACCAGAAAGATTTTGGAAGTTAATTTAAATACACATGCCATAACACATAATTATTGTTAAAAAGTTCACCCAATACTTTTATCTTTTCCACATCTATTTAGTTTACTCACTCCCAATAATTATTTATATTGCCTATAAAACTTCATGAGACATTAGACAAAATCAGCTATCATTCTAAGCTATTATTTTGATGACAAATTTGTAACAGGGGTATCATGAGGTTATTTAACTAGCAAACCCAGGCTGTATGTCTGCATCATATCCAATGCTGGTAACTCTAAGGACATGCCTCTTTTAATCAAACCAACAAACTTAAATATGCTTCTATTTAACAAAAATTATTTCATATCACATTAACTTGAAAGACATTGGGGTTAGTTTCTATTATATTTAGAAATAATTTATGCAACTGCTTACTTTAAGCCAATTGAATAGAGCTCTTTAGAAATTATGCCATTTGGAGGTAAGATATTATACATATATAACATATGTATAGACACATATACACAGAGACTATACAGCTATTGTTTAAAAATTACTGCCATGAATCAGGCACAGTAATACAAAGCTCCCCAGTTATGAATCCAAATTCTTTTTTAAGCCTTTTTTACTAATATTTGTGGAGAAGATACTCAAGAAACTAGAGTTTTGGTGAGGGTGCTCTTATGGCCATTTTTCTTGTCTTTTTACTTTTTTTCCCTTCAGTCCTAGGACTTAGTGATGGTCTAGATGGTCCCTGGAGAGTTTTCAAGCTCTTTAAGATAAAGGAACTTGGTGGAACCTGAATTGCCTCCAGAGCTGCATTTCCAGTCTTGCAAGGATTTTTCTTAAGGTAATTGCTCTTGATTTCTCAGAAACTTAAATGACATTATAGGTTGATTGCCCTTCCAACTACATCACAAAGGCACAGAGAAACCACTTAAGCTTTCTGCAAGATGGAGCTTCTGGGGCATATTTGCTTTATCAGTTTTTAATGTCCCAATATCTACAAGCATTTTGAGAGGAACAGGGGAGGCTTTGGGATTGGAGAAGGACAAGCGAACTCTGAACTGCCTTCCAGAGCCACACCTCTGGCCCTGCAGGGATTTGCAAGAGAAAGATGGTTGTTTCCAGCTCCCCAACGAACTGGAAAGAGGTTGACCCATCCTTTCAGCTACATTTTTCAATTTAGAAGTTCTTCCAATTTAAGAATCTATCCTCTGACCTTTGATGAGTAGAATTTTAATAGCAACTCAAACCAATAAGCATTTATGACTTAACTTTGGATGCAAGAGGAATCCCAAAAAGAGAGTACAAAAGAAGCAGCCCTCACAAGATCCAGAAAGTTCACTCCCCAAAATAGTCCAAGAAAGCAAAGGATTCCCTTGCACAGGCAGTAATTCACTGACAAACAATGAAGGTTGAGATGACAGAGGTCCCAGATGGACTGGAACCTTTCATGACCAAAGAGATCACAAAGCCAAGCTCTCAAGACATAGAACAAGATAAATAAAAAACTCTCATCTTATATGCACAGTAACAGCTTTAGCTATGCTTTGGGCCTCTTGGAGCCAGACTAATACCTAGCGGGAGATGCCATGGGGTCAGGGATTGTGCATGCTTTACAGAGTACCTCACCATTGAATGGACATTTTCTTGAGATTGGCAGGGGACCTGTCACCATATACACCATTCTGTGACCAATGTATCCTATTTGTCACCGACTACTTACCCTGAGGAACTCAAGGGTGGGTTTGGATATTTTAACTGTTTTTCCAAATTGTTCTTTTTCATTTTGTTATGTTAAGGAGATGCAAGCACCAACCATCCTGAATCAGACTGAGCCTCACCAGAGAGCTATGCCTTTGACCTTTGCTTTATTTTTAATCTAAGAGCTCTCCAGGAGGAGCTTAGGCCTTATTACCATAATCTGCAGTGTGTGTGTAAGCATGTTTTCCAGCTGAGCCTGCACAGGAGGATACTCACCTCTCCCTTTTGAACACTCATTCCTTGTCCAAGATAAGTGTCCCTGCTTCCCTTTGTTCAGGGATGCCATGACTCTGGAAATGATTCCTCATGGTCTCCTATTTGCCACAAATACACTTTACTTTGTAAGACAACTACTTCTGGTGGAGAATCTGATTTAACTCACCATGAGGGAACCACTTTGGTTTTGGTGACACTATCATGTGAGACTTCTTGAGGTGGTGAGCACTCTAATGGCTCTTAACTGCTTGACCCATGCCCACAAATACTGTGGCCTTTTTTGGTTTCCAAGATGTCCCTTAGCAACAGCTTCCACCTCATGCACATACTCCATAGGTGGGCCCTACAGCAAACTTTACTGTGGGCCTTCCTAGACAATAGGCTCATGGCAATGTCTGCCTCTCACCCTATAGTTTTTCCCTTTTTATGACAAAAGACACACCAAAAAGCAGAGACAAGGAAAAATAGCAAACATCTCTCGGAGGAAAGGGATCAGTAAACCAATGAGTACTCAGTAGCTAGTACTATGTACTCCTTGCTAAAAGTCAGGCAATTCAGCCTAAGGGGTTACAGGTGGGGATGGAATTAGCATTTTCCATTGTTTCAGAATTTAGACACAGCTGGTGAAAAGTATATTTATGTGGCAGCTAGAACCAGATAGCAAAAATTTGGGGCATCACTGAAATCAAGACCCTTACAATGAAGGCCCAGACAAGTCATCCATCTAATGACCAATGTAGTTCCCCTGAGGCTGAGAGCAGTTTAGTAGGACCCTCAGCCACCAACAGGAGTGCAATCTGCATTTCTGTCCCACCATCTCTGACTGCAAAATGGGGTGCAACCATATTCAGGACATAAAACAAGCTTGGTAAGATTCTGCTGTTCTCTGTACACATTTACAGCTCCTGGAAACTCTAGGTCAAAAGGCAGAGGCCTTGGTTCCTTAAAGATCTCTTTGTGTCTCAATTTGAATGCTTAAAAGGAGCCCAAAGTAGCCACTGTTATTTTAAATTATCCCGAGTTATATTGCCAACTGCTTATAGTTACCACATTTTAGGGGGCTTTTCCCAAGGTTGCAACAGACAAGGTAATTTTGAGAGAGTTTGTTACCGTTACTGAGAAACTCAGTCCCCAAAACAGCCAATTCAATTCAGACAAATATTAACAGACAATACAATGCTACATATAACAGACCAGAATATTACCTAGTTGTCCAGGAGTAGCTCAGAGCCAGTACCAGGCACTACCCAAAACCAGATTGCCAGGGGTAAGTGAGAACCAGTGCCAGGACTTACCCAAATCCAGAAGCAACTTCAAGAGTGAATCCTTCTTTTTCTTGCCTCCAATTACCTTGAGTGGTTCAAGCCCAAGGTTCGGTCCTCAGCCCACCAAGATACCCCAGACTACAAGCCAAACTCCTATTTTCAGGAAAACAAAACAGAGAGATGAGGTAAAGGTGAGTCACTGTCTTAGAGTTACCCAGAGCCAGGAGACATCTTGATCCAGAAAGTGTATCTTCTCCTAAAGGGGGGGGGGGTGAAAGCCTTGGGGTCCAGAGTGCTGCAGGGAGGAAACTGGAACCCAATGAATAGAGCCTCTAGATGAAAAGAGCCCACACCCTGCCAGGGGTTCCAAAGCCTGGGGTGGGCAGTCACAGGCCCTTTGTCCCACCCAGGGTACCAACTGCTACTGCACAAAATTGGGGTTTTCTGCCCAATGCACATAAAAAAGACAATTAATTATGGCATCAGTCTTTGGGGGGAGAAATCAGCTTTTATTCTGTGATATTGATCTGCAGGGAGATGGGAGGGTGTGCCCTCAGATCTGTCTCTCTGACTCAGGATTTGGGGGGAAATTGAAGAAGTTAGGGAGAACAGGCTGGTGCACAGAATTGCTGGTGGGACAGGTTTTGATTGGTGAGCTTTTAGCATTTATGGTGGGGTTTTAAACACTTATTACAGGGTTCTAAAGATTTATGATGAGGTGGGGAAGGAATTTTAACACGGGATCTTCCTGAAGGAGGGATCCCTCACTTCTGATAAGAGTCAGACTTTCAAGTTCATGGCATGCCCCTGTCCTTGGGTTCCATGGGGAGGAGGATCTTTAGCTCCGAGGTCGCTTCAGGTCACGATTTCTTCTTTTACAGGTGCTCTGTTTATGCGATTTTAAAGTTTTTCTGAAAGACAATTCTTAATCACTCTGTGGATAAGAGACGGGGTCAGCTGAACTGGCCCCATTGGGCCTGTGGTTACAAAGCCTCGTCCAATCCCAGAACGCCGGCCTCAGCGGTGAGAGGGCACGCTGACAGCGCTCCGCGTTGGCTGTGCCGCGGGCTGCAGAGCCTCTCACAGGCCCGGCCCTGTCCCTCCCGGCCGGTGCTGCTCGAGGGGAGCCCGCCTTTCACGGACGGACGGGGCTCGGGCGCCGAGAGCTGGCAGCGCGGCCTCCCCATCAGGGCTCCAGGGCCTTGTCCCTGACCGGTAGTGCTGGGACGGGCGCCACCCAGGGCCTTGTCCCAACAGCTTGTGGGTCGGGGGTGGGCACCGGGCACACTGCGCTGGTGCGGTCGCCCTCTGCCCTCGCCCTTCCAGACTCTTCCTTAGGAAGCAGCACCGAGTGTTGCGCTTGAGCTCCCTCCTGCTCGTCTCTGCTGTGCTGGGAGCTCGCGAGGGTGCTTAAACGATGGGCAGTATTTACAAGGTCTTGTAATAAGAAAGATAGAAACCGGCATATGCGGAAAAATCTTGCTTCCCCCATTAGATAGGGGTTTTTTCCTGGTTGTTTATATTTAGAGTTTTTTTTTTTTAAAGCAAAACCAAGCAAACAGTCATAGATGTGCCGACATCCCCTCTTTCTTGCATCAAAGGTAGCACCCAGTATGCGCTCTGGCGCCTGTGGTTTCCTTGTACGGAGAGTCCGGCTCCCACCATCTCAGCTACAAGGATCTGCACGGTCGTTTGCCCCGCACGGTGTCCAGAGCGTGGCCGTGGGTCAGTCGTCCTGTTCGTGTTGCGGAGACTCGGGTATTTCCAGTCTTGACCCAGAACGCTGCCGTGCGCGTCCGCGTGTGTCGGTTCCTGCCGTGTGGGTGTGCAGGGGCTGCCAGGGGCAGAGGGCTGGGAGTCTGTAGACGTGGGCAGATCCCTTTCCGTCGGCGACATGTGAGGATTCCTGTTTTCTCACACACGGTGGGCTTCTGCCTTTAGCTTGTTCATTTTTGTATTCTCAGCTCATAGGTGTCTCCTGGGTAATTGTTGGACTAATATGTTAATAGTCTACACGTCGGTGGAACCCAAACATCATCACCTCTGTCATCGTGCGCTTCTAGAACAAGCAGTGCCCAGAGACAGCCTGATGTGGAGAGAGGCCAGAATGACCCTGGGACCGGACGTCACATGGTCCAGGTCAAGTTTCACTTGTTCCCAGGGAGCTGAGTCTGACGGGTAATCATCTCAGCCTCAGTTTCCCCTCCTGACCACTGTGGTAGATTCCAAACTTTATAAAGAGTATGTAACTATACAGTAACTCACACCAACCTCTGCATTCTCCTTTCATAAAAGTTGGTTTTGAGGCTTCTGTTATTGGTCATTGCACAGCATGAAATCAAGCTGCTCAAAATTTTTTTAGAGGTGAAGTATTCCAAGTGTAAAGGAAAAGTTTCTTCTGTTACCTGACAGATGAAAGGAAGCTTCTGGGTTAGAAGAAGTTTGTGCATTTCATCATTCTGAGGAGCTGTTATGTTCAGCAAAGGCTTTGTCTTAAAAAGAGAGAAATACCATGACTAATACTTTCTGAAGAGCTGTTCAGCTATTTCTGGTATACTAGGGTCTTCTCAAGTAGAAATGCCTAAATGTGATTTTAAGTGTTCATAGTGCTTACTTGAATCAACTAAATTAAGAAACTTCAGGTGAGGGGGAGGTGGTGACAAGTTGGTGTGAATTTAACCTAAAAGAACTTACACTGACCTTCTCTGAGACAGTGTTGGCCGTCCCAGGTACTTTCCCTTTGTGTTAGAAGGATTTGTGTCTCAAGAAGAATTTAATGGAAATCTCAGCCACAAAAATTTTGATTAAAATCCTACTTTATGCATCCAATAACCAGGTCAGAAAGTTGAGAAACTTCTGGGGAATTTGTCCTGCCTGGAAGTGCAGTTTTCCCCCTGACTCAGTATTGTGGTTTGGTGGGACATAGAATTAGCCCATTGGCTGTGAATTAGCCCCTTGTCTTTCACTGACTAAGGA